>NC_040903.2:101027156-101330186 GCF_004126475.2 Phyllostomus discolor
CACCATCTCAGGATCCTTAGTACCACCTACAAAGGCCCCTTTCCCTCATTAGGCAACATTTACAGGTCGCAGGGTTTAGGGCCTGATTTTCTGTGGGGTCATTACTCAGCCTACTACAGCAGTACTCAGCTTTATGTCTGTCTGACCATAATCTCAAATTCTTAACCATGCATTCATTCAGTAAATATTTATTAAACACTGATGTGTGTAAGCACTGTGGTAGCTACTGTAGTACAATGATGAGCAAAACCAATCAAGAGCACCGCCTTCATGAATCTACAGGCTACTTGGGGAGATGGACATTAGAAATAACCACACAAATAAAGGTCAAGTTACAGCTGAGATCAATGTTATGGAGGGAGGTTCCTGGAGCTCTGAGAATTATGATAGGAAGATTTTTTCAAGTTTGGGAAAACTCCACTTAAGAAGTAATACTAGAGATGACATCTGAAGGAAAAAAAGGAGTCAGGCAAAAAAGTGGAGAAAAAGATAAAAACCTTTATGCAATCCATTTTGCAGGATACTTGGCACATATAAGTGCTCAGTAAATCAAGTTCTCTCTTCTCAACCCCCTCTCTTCCTTAGGGGATCTGCTAGTACAGATACAGGGCTATTCAAAGCAATATAGAACTACCTGCCCAGGTTTCCCTAAGAATCTTCCCAACCCACATTCCATGCAATAGTTCACACACTAACTGCCTTCACAAAGTTATAGTTCATTTGTAGCTGAATAATAAGTATATCTGTAATGTATTGATTAGCTTGCAACAGCAAAGCAGGAACAAAGAATCAAACGCAGTCTATTGTACAAAGACCCAAGCATGTCCTCAATGCAATCAGCATTACAGGATGGAACTGACATGATCAGGATGTTCACAAAGCAACTCCCTACCCCCGCAAAAAAAAACCCTCCCACAACAGAACATTGATGAAGAAGGCCTTCTTGACTCTCTAGTTTTTAATAACAAAGAAAGTTGTTCAAGGACAATATTTGCAAATGTTACTAGGTGTTACATGAAAAAGATTTTAAATGATGTTCTTTTGTAATTGAAAATAAGTACTTTCCAAAGTTTTCATTGATATTCCGTTAGAGTTATGTGAAAGGAACAAAGTTAGCTTGTTTAATGACTAGTTAAAGAACAAAACACATTTTGTTTTCACATTTGCAGTCAGTAATTTTTCCCCTTTTGGTGAATTCCATAAGGTTGCATACGTAACCTCTCATCAATATTTATTGCTAGAGAAAGAAGTTAGAAACGTGGGTTTACATCAAGTCAAAACTACTGCTTAGAGTAGCAACAATGCAAGGACTGCGAGCGCTATCAGGAGATACCCACGTCATTCTCCTGCCTTCCCACCTTCCATTGGCTCTGTTGGGGTGTCTGTGCATTTCATTTGTTACCAGTTCGGGTAGAGCATCTATTGAATACATTCTCTTGTTTGTTTATTTGCTTGTTTTTAATAGTTAGCTTCAATTTATCAAAAGGAACAGGTAGGTCATTTTCACCAAAAGTTAACAGGGGTAGAGGGGAAAAGATCAACACAAACTACTGTGAGAAGGCAAAATGTCACAACTCTTTAGAGTGGGCCCTTACGCAATCACAATGTGCACACGAGAAAGCTGCATTCCTAAATAAAGCAGCGATCCAAAAGGACATTCCTTTTGGTTCAGAAAATTGATTTGAATGTAGTTGACTAATCCGCGTTTATGTATAGCTTGCTAACGGGATTTGGCAGAGGGCTAGCTCACTGATTCAACCACTTGACCTAGCCACTGGGCAAACACAAATTAAAAGGCAAATTATAAATTAAAAGAAGTTTAAGAAGTTTATCTTTCTGTGAAGAGATCCCTCCTCCCATTTCAGAATCCATGTGCCCTTTTCAAATGTAAATACCTTTAATGGCCAAGTCTCTACCCAGTCTCAACACAGGTTTCACTAGTAAAGTGTTTATTGAGATTATGTGTGAAGCACTCGGAACCTTATCAGAAAGCTGGAATTCCCTTTGCAGATTTGAGCTAGGATTTTTAGGAAACAATGTCCAAAGTGGAACATTATTATTTAATGAGGGGATATTATTTAATGTTTAATTATTAAACATTATTGTTTAATGAGGGGATAAGTTAAAAGTGCCATACTAGCACAAAGAAAAATAAAACTCCAGATCATGAGTTTAAAGAGCTAGGAAAATGTGGATAATGTGGCAGTGTCCCTGTGACAGAATGGGGGAACTCCAAGCCATATTCTTTCCCTGAGCCCAAATCAGCCCCATATAGACATTGTCCACCAATTCTGGAGAATAACCCCAATTTTCTTCCCTCTGAAGGAAACATCAGACAGGATTCCCCATTCATGCCATCAAGCTTTTCGCATCCTGGTTAAGGGTAGGCTGAAGCAGAGACTAGGGTTCATTCATGAGACCCAAGATGCTGCCATTTGTCCTCCTCCCTTCTCAGTCCAGGAGATTTTATATGGGCACATCACATTCACAAGCATCCTCAACTTACACGTGCTGGTCTTTTTGAGAAAATAGACAAAGTACTGGTAGTCCGTTTGAGGAATCCACATCCAAGTAGAGTGTGGGTATATAGTTTTTATGTTTTATTGTACCTATAACACATTTAAATTTTACCATTAAATCCTGAGCATAAGTGTGGGCTGGTCTTATGTCTGCAGATTTTTAAAAGGTAACAATAAATGGATGAATGACTTAAAAATATGACATAGTCAAGTTTAATTGTAGAATATAGGTGGTGGTAAAATTGTAGGTGAAAGTTGTACTTTATTGCCTCCACCACTAAGAAAGAGGAATAATGCTTCTTTGAGGGTTGCAGCTGGTATATTCATGACAGTTGTGGGAGTGTAAGAAGCTGCAGCCAGGGGTCCCCAAAAGAAGGATTTGTGATGGGGTCCAGAACTCAGGGTGTCCAGGAAATATTAAAAATATGGAATGTCCTCACCCCCACAAGTCTGAATTGGGGGATGGGACACATGGAGCAGGGCCATTGAGAGGTGTTTTGCATAGCAACAGCTTTGTAGATAACCTCTTGAACGATCATTTAACATATCTGCAACCTTTAACTGATTTCATAGATAGCTGTGGCTGTGCTTTGAACCAGGGGGATGGGAGTGCATTCCATCCAGGATGTAACTGGAAGGCAACCCCCCTGGTTACAGACCCTGCTGTAAGAGCTTGGAGATGTTGGCTCCACACCAAGGGGCCATGCCTGCCTGGACTTATTAGGGCAGCCCAGAAAAAACTGGAAAAATGTGGGAATGCTAGCAGGTGTAGCTGATTGTGGGAGGAGTTGGAAATGGGGCTGCAGAGGAACATTGGTGCTGGGATTTAAACCCAGGTGCAGCAGCCATGACAAGAAGAACCACACAGCTTAGGAAGCCAGAAAGCAAGATATAGCAGTGATACAGAGCTCTTTCTTAGCACTTTGGAAGAATGCAGGCGAGTTGCTGAGGGACGGAAAGGGGTGAAAGGACTCTTGCTGGTGGGCCATGAGAAGGTGCTTTGTGGTTTTTGACTAAGAACTGGAGATCCTGGTGACACAGCTGATGGTTCTGGAAACTGAGGGAGGCCTACCAGCTGAACACGGATTACTGGAAAGAACCAGGAGCTACCTGAGCCATGGACCTCTATTTCTTTTCCTGAGATACAGTACCCCGGACCAGGCAAAGCAGGGGGAAGGAAGGGCTGTGTGTGTTTGTGAGTGTTTTAAGGGACTTTGGGATTTTAATGAAGACATTAAGTCATTACTCTTAAGTCTGTATGACATTTGAATAAATAATTCCTTTCCTTTCCATGAGTCTCTGATAAAGAGAGCTATAATTCCCTAGCAGAGGGCAAGGCGAACCTAGTACAGGGGGAGCCCCGGAGAAGGGGAGGTCCATTCGGTAACATTGTGCAACCCCTTCGCAGGTGGCCAGTCAAGGAAAATCATGGGAGACCCCATGCGCAATAGCTTTAAAGTAATACAACTACTTATACTTGTGTAATAAAAGCCTGCCAAAACTAGCCAGAAAGCATCTGCCCTGTAAGAACAGAATCCCTCCAGCCCATGAGGTCAATCTCTGCTTGGAGTTGGCCTGCTCCCATGTTCTCTGCTATAAACTGTGTTTGGTTCAATTCTTTGTCCCGATCATCAAGAACCTGGCTGCCTGTGTCCACTGTGACAGTACTCCTTTGACACCGTACTTGATAACTCAGAATTCTGCCAGTTTTGAGTGTTCCTGGAGTTGCTAGAGTAACGGAGAGCTCTGCATCAGGCCCAGGATTTGCTGCAAGCTTGCCTGCTTCCTGGCCCTTAAGGCCCTGCAGATCTTTAAGGCAAGAGTTATCTGTGGTGGATAAGGAAGCTGTGTGGAGTTTGCAGAGCAAAACTCCTAGGGCTGTGGAGCAGGACTTCCTTGTGCCCTGCAAGGCAGAGAACTCTTTGCTCTTTAAATAACAGCTCCAGGAGTGTTCCTTGGTTCTTGTAAGTACCAAGTGGCTGACCATTGGAAATCAAGTGGCTAGGTGACTCAGGCAGCTGTATTAACCATATCATGTCATTAAGACAGCTTTTAATACTCTCAAGAAACAAATTTCAGATGACCTTCCCAATTCTATTGGATTAGTAAATCTTTGGTCTGTTGACTCTTCTTATACATTTGTTCCAAAGAAATGTTTATGTGCACTGTTCATAAGCCTCAAAGAAATTGGGTTCTGGGTTTGTTTCTGTGGGAGACACAGCTTTGCTGATGACTGGGGGATTAAATGTGAACGGGGGGACACACAGAGGCCCCATCACGTGGAACTTTGTAGAAGAGGACAGGGCATTTGGATTTTATTCTAAGTGCAATGTGAAGCTTGAGTGAACTACAGGAAACTGACAATCCAATTTTCACGTTTAAAATATGATCCCTCTGGCTCCTTTGAAGAGGAGTTGAGGAATGGAGCAGTAGGTGAGAGAGCTGTGATTAAGGTAGAGTTTGTTGCAGTGTTCGCCTGCCAGTAAAAATAATTTAGCACAGTGCTATGAAGGGGTCCAGAATATGCCACTGTAACACCAAAATTATGTTAAGCTGAAGGGACTTGAAAATATAAGGCTTTTTAAATGAACTCCCTTATCTACTTATAAGCAAAGCCTCCTCCAAAACCCATGGTCATAAATCCTCTCACCAGGAGTTTGGGGAGTTTCACAGCTAAGGAAGATTGTCACAAAACCATCGCATCCCCCATGCATTTCCCTGAGGTCCTGTTTATTTTCCCTAAAAGTTAATTGTTTACCCATGAGTGCCCTTCTCCCCCATCCCTTTTCCTATTAAAATGGTACACAAGCCCCTATTTCTAAGCTCCTTGATTTATATTTTTGTGTGATCTCCTGTCTTTTCTCTTGCTAATTTGAATGGGGTTTCTTTTTTTCTTTCTTTCTTTCTTTCTTTCTTTTCTTTCTTTCTTTCTTTCTTTCTTTTTAAATTTTGTTCAGTTTAATTCACAGAACCTCAATTAGTTAACACAGAAGAAAAATGTTTATTCTTCAATGGCTAGAAAAATGATATAAGAATATCACAGAGCTGACCCCTAGGCCTCTGGAGAAGTATTTGCTTTCTAGGCAGAGAACTATTTGCAATTTAAAAATCAGCTCCAACAGGAGGAAGAAGAAGTAATTGCAAAAGTGAAGTTCTTCAAAGCACTGGAAGGGCAGGAGCATCAGGAAGGGATGGGATCCAGTGCCCAGCAGGGGAGTTTCCCTGATGACATAGGAGAAGGGAGCTCCATCCATAGAAACAGGAGAGGAGTCGGGAAGTCTGGGCTCACGTGCAGAATCTGATTTGGTAGTTGGACAGTGAGGACAGTCCTTGGGATTGCTTCCATTTTTGTCAGTTGAGATAGGTCCATCAGCTGAGAGTAAGGTAGGAAAGGGAACACAGACAGTTTGAAGAACCAGGACAACATGACACACTTCATGAATTTGTCATCCTTGCCTGGGGGCGATGCTAATCCTCTCTGTATCGTTCCAATTTTAGTACATGTGCTGCCAAAGCAGGCAAGAAAGAGGATGACATGGCCCCTTTCAGACAGTGGGAAAAGAAGCATCATAGGGAATTTCTGATGGAGCATTCCAAAGTTGGAAAATTTCAGTTTAAGTAATAGCTAATAAGCTTAGTAATCAATGCATGTAAAAGCTATTGTTCCAGGAACTGAAGGTATGACCCACCCCGACTCCAGGAAACCACAAGCAGTTTTACCTTTGTGCCTCAGGAAGACTGCAAGCAATCAAGGTGGTATCTGAGCCATTGTGCTCCACAGTGAGATGACCACCACCCAGAGCGAGAATGCTGAAGTTGGTTTTTTTAATCCAATTAACTTTCCCCTTAATTCCAAACCTCTTACCTATATATTTTTTCTCTTTATAAAAGGGGCCATTTTAAAATGGAATTTAAGACGGTCTGTTAGGGTGCAAACCTGCCATCCTCTAGATCGCTGGCCATGTGAATATGAATATTCAATCCCTATCTCTGCTTATTGGGTCTGGTAGGTAACGGACAGCATGAACACTGGCTTTTCCAGTTTCATTTCCTCCAAAGGAGTACTCTACAACCAGCTGAAATTTGAGTTCACAAATTCTGTCTGCATGGTTGAGGTTGTTTTTTTTTAAATTTAATCTTTATTATATTTTTTCCATTACCATTTAGTCCCCTTACACCCCTCTCCCCCCAGTAATCACCACACTGTTGTCCATGTCCACGGGTCCTTTTTCCTTTTGCTTAATCCCTTATTTGTTTTTTTAAAACACACTCTCCAAAGAGAATATACAGATGACTGATAAACGTGTCATGAATCATCAGAGAGATGCAAATTCAAACCACGAAGATATATTCCCTCACACCTGCTAGAGTGGCTGTCATCAATAAACTCACAAACAATGTGTGCTAGTGAGGATGTGGAAAAAGGGAACCCTGGTGCACTGCTGGCAGGAATGCAGACTGGTGCAGCCACCGTGGACAACAGTATGGAATTTCTCAAAAAACTGAAAATAGAATTTCCATTTGACCCAGTGATCCCACTTTTGAGAATATATCCTGAGAATCCCAAAACACCAATCAGAAAGAATATATGCACCCTTATGTTCACAGCAGCATTATTTACAATAGCCAAGATCTAAAAACAGCCCAAGTGACTATCAGTAAATGAGTGGATAAAAAATTATCGTACATTTACAAAATGGAATACTACACAGCTATAGAAAAGAAGGAACTCTTACCTTTTGGGAGATTCTAGGAAAGATGGAGGCATAGGCAGAAATACTTTACTTCTTCACATAGCCAAAAGAAGGATAACAATCAATTTAAAAACAAACAACAACCAAACTGCCAGAAAATCAAACTAAATGGAAGTCCAACAACCAGAGAATAAGGAAACATTCATCCAGGCCGGTAGGAGGGGCGGAGACAGGCTGCCAGGGTGGAGAAGGCACACGACAAGGCAAGGTAATGGATCACCCGGGAAATCCCACATTCGTGTACAGATAAGCTGGGAGGAACAACGAGGGAATGAGACAGACTGCGAAACCCACAGTTTCAGAGTGGGAAACTAAAGACTCAAAACCCCTGGCTTTGGTGTGGATCAGTGGATGGAGCACCAACCTCTGAACTGAAAGGCTGATGGTTCAATTCCCAGTCAGGGGACATGCCTGAGTTTCAAGCCAGGTCCCCAGTGGGGAGTGCTGGAGAGGCAACCACATATTCATGTTTCTCTCCCTCTCTTTCTCCCTCCCTTCCCCTCTCTCTAAAAGTAAATAAATAAAATCTAAAAGAACAAACAAAAACAAAAACAAAAAACCCTGGCTCTAAAAAATCTGTGGGGGTTGTGGCAGCGGAGGAAACTCCCTGTCTCACACAGGAGTCCATTGGAGAAGCCCACAGGGTCCTAAAATGTACACAAACCCACCCACCTGCGAATCAGCACCTGAAAGGGCACAATCTACTTGTGGAAAGTGAGGGAAGTGACAGAAAGTGTGGTGAGAGCCAAGCAAATATTGTTCCCTTTCTGACCCCACCTCCACAGCACCACAATGCTACAAAGGGTTGCCCTGCCATGGCAAATACCTCAGGCGTAACAGGAGTGTAACAGGTGTGCCAAGACAAAGAAATATGACCCAAATGAAAGAACAGATTAAAAACTCCAAAAAAGAACTAAGTGACAAGGAGATAGCCAACCTATCAGATGAGAGTTCAACCACCAAGGCATATCATAATTACATTACCCAAGATTCAAGATAAGGAGAGAATCTTAAAAGCAGGAAGAGAAAAGGAGACAGTTACCTACAAAGGAGTTTCCATAAGACTATCAGATGATTTTTCAAAAGAAACTCCGCAGGCAAGAAGGGGCTGGAAAGAAGTATTTAAAGTCATGAAAGGCAAGGACCTACATCCAAGATTACCCTATCCAGCAAAGCTATCATGGAAAGGCAGATAAAGTACTTCCCAGAAAGGTAAAGCTAAAGTAGTTCATCATTACCAAGCCCTTATTATATGAAATGTTAATGGGACTTATCTAAGACATAGAAGAAGATCAAACACTATGAACAGTAAAATGACAACAAACTCACAACTATCAACAACTGAACCTAAAAAACAAAAACTAAAACTAAGCAAACAACTAGAACAGGAACAGAATCACAGAAATGGAGATCACATGGAGGGTTATCAGTGGGATAGGGGAGAATGGGAGGAAAGGTATAGACAATAAGAAGCATGATAGGTAGGCACAAAATAAACACGGGGAGATTAAGAATAGTATAGGGAATGGAGAGGCCAAAGAACTTATATGTACAATTTATGGACAGGAAGTGGCGGGGGGGATGCTGGTGGGTTGGGGGGATGCAGGGAGGAGGAGGATAAAGGGGAGAAAAAAATTGGGACAACTTAATAGCATGATGAATAAAATATACTTTAAAAAGAGGAGGAACTCTAGCCCAGGCTGGCATAGCTCAGTGGATTGCGCGTGGGCTGCACATCACAGGTTCGATTCCCAGTCAGGGCACATGCCTGGGTTGCAGGCCACAGCCCCCAGCAATGGCACATTGATGTTTCTCTCTCTCTCTCTTTCTCCTTCCCTTCCCTCTCTAAAAATAAATAAATAAAATCTTTAAAAAGAATTTAAAAAGGAGGAACTCTTACCTGTGCAACAACATGGATGGACCTGGAAACTATTATGCTAAATGAAATAAGCCAGTCAGTGAAACAAATACTATATGACCTCACTTATATATGGGATGTAATGAACAAAATAAAATGATGGACAAAATAGAAACAGAGGCATTGATACATGAAAAAGACTGACAGCTGTTGGGTGGGGGGACTGGATGAAAGAAGGTAAAGGGATTAGCAAAAAAACATGTACACGTAATCCATAGACACAGACAACAGTATGGTAATGGCCAGAGGGAAGAGGTGGCAAGGGCAAGGGAGAGGTGGACAAAGGGGGAAAAATGGGGACATCTGTAATAGTGTAAACAATGAAAATAAAGTAGCAAAATTCAACTGAGTACATTTAAAGATCTTATTGGCTGTGGCAAAGTCACCTTCTTTTAGGGGGTAGCAGGACTCTATCAGGAAGATTACCTCACTAGTGCTGACCAGATAATTCCAGATTGACTAGTTTAAGATTCTTTTCCTGGCAGAGGGCGTGTAGGGAAAATGCAGCCAGTCAGGCTACCTCACCCAGATGTCAGGGGTAAACATAACTTGGCAGTGTTCATATAACCTTGAGTAAGGGCCCACATGCATAGGATGAAGCTCTGTTAGATAACCGAAGGTCAGTATTGGCACCTTGCTGGCTTTGTGTGCACTTAGTATATAAGGAGTTGGGACCTCCCACTCATGGGACTCCTGGCTTGTGGAGCACATGGATCGCCCCACCCCAGAATAAAGGCATGTTGGACATCCTGACAGCTCCACAAATTTTCTTCAGTCTGCCTGAATCCCATGTGAATCTGCCCAGGCTTGAATGGCTGCAAGACAATTGACATAGTTGGCAGGATTCGTGTAGCATGGTATGGAGTCAGAGCTATTGGGACCACTGGCACAGGTCTTGGTGGGGTGGCCAGCCACTTGCATATGGTATTTGTTGGCAAGTCCCCTGGCAACTTGGACACCCCATTTCCCTAGAACTGGTCCAATCTTAGTGGCACACCCAACATGGTAGAGAAGGCCCTGTGAGTGGTAGCAGAGGCTGTGGAGAAGACAGTCGCCCAGGCAGTTGTGGGGTCCGTGGGCTGGGTGTTTCTTACAGCTTTTCAAGCTGTAACAGGGGCTGCACTTCATGACACTGCTCAGCTAGGGGAGCTCTGAGTAGGAGTGGCAGCCTCAGAGGCTCAGGACAGTGCCCTGGAGGAAGACCTGCCCAATCGTAGTGGATGATTTAGAGGAAGAGGAGGGGGATTGCTGCTTCAGTTCCCCCTTGCCCTCCCCTGCCCTGCACAGACCTGGAACAAAGTTGCCGAGAGCAACTGGGCTGTAGGGCTGCAGCCCAGGTTATGCGCTATGGCTACGGTAGTGCGGTAGTGCCGGTGTCCAGAAAGCTCCGCTCCCAGGGTGCTGATAGAGGGAGGCAGCAGCAGCTGGAGCCACAGAGGCAGGGGCGGTGACCTGGAAGCCTGAGGGGTTGCAGCAGCTGGGAGGACACAGGAGACATGCTGGACACTTTGCTAGCTAACCAACATTTCCTATGGCCCTGGAAGAAGAAGGCAGAGAGGAGGAAACCAGGGGTTGTGCTCTGGGAGGCCTGGCCTGTGCCCCTGGAAGACCATATGGCTGTGCCAGCCTCTCAAGAAGATATCCTTTGGCGATTTGAACAGGGGGAGGGCCAAGGGACCCGTCTACAGGTGACGGATCGGGACCAAAGGCCATGTGTGGAATTAGCTGTTCACTGGTCTTCTACAATGTCCAGTGGGCCTGGCTTCTGTTAACAGGCCTCAGGGGCCTGAACACACTGGAAGAAGAGGCAGTGCAGTTGCAGAAGTCAGAGCCTGTGGCCAGTGTGGGTCTCCAGGCACCAGTGCTACACAAATGTGAGCTTCTGGCACCTGGTACAGGCCTGGATTGAGTCCTTGCAGGGCCATGCTGAGCATTCCCCCATTCAGTTGCCCTCCCCCACACATAAAGCAGTACCAGTTGCCCCCGGGGACATGAGATTACTGGCAACTATAGGAGAGTTGGAAAATGTGGGGATAATTAGGGCCACTCACAGCCCCTTTAAATCCCCTGCATGCCCAGTGGGCAGAACTGTGAATTGTGTGGCTCCCAGATGCAAATGAAGCACCACTCCTTTTGCACAGACAGTTGGACGGTGTACGGGGGGCTAACATTATGGATCTCTATATGGCATGTAAATAAATGGATGGTTATGCATAGGCCATTACGGGGACAGGCCTTATGGCAAGACCTATGGGAACTAGGCCTCCAGAAGCAAATTACTGTATATCATGTGACTGGGCATGCCCCCCCCCTTGCTTCTCCTAAGAATAATGAGGCTGATACTCTAGCCAAGGTGCACGGGCTGGGAATGGTGCCTGCTGGCCCATCAGGAACAGGTCACCCAGTGGCTATGCTGTCACTTCTTACGTGCTTGACAGAAGACCATTGATCTACTATAAAAGCTTGGGGGTTACCTATCACCTTAGCAGAGGTATAGGAAGCTTGTGAGACCTGTGTTGCCTGCTCATGAGAGCATCCCCGGAGGCCTGTGGGAATTACTGGGCAGGTGGTGTGGGGACAGGTACCACTGATCTGGTGGCAGGTAGATGTGATTGGGATCCTGCCTAGTTCAGAGGGCATAGTTATGCAATCACATGTGTGGACATGGCTACTGGACTTTTAGCAGCATACCCTGCACACCAGACTAAGGATGCTTTCCCAAAACCAGGCGTAGGAAAACAAGGAAATATTTTACTGCATGCCTCCGAGGGCCTGGATTGAAGGCAAACCTCCACTTAGATGTGGCCTTGGGAAATAAAAGCCCCGCACATGTGTTGGGTGGCTCTTCTTGCCTCTTGGGGACAATGGGTGGAGAGACATTTGCAAATAGTACCCTGGGTGATTAGATCCCCAGTCTTGTAGGTAACATACTCAGAGTCAGCAGACCACAAAATGCTTCTCCGTGGCATCTTTGTGATATCCTTATGGCCCATTATGAGTTCTCCACTGTTTTTGCAAATAGATGCTGAACCCCACTTCACCTCCAGTTGAAGCATGAAAGGTATAGCATTTGCATCCAGCAAGGCCCCTTCTGCCAGCCACTGTCTTATCAGCTGAGCAGAAACTTGCTTGCACATTGCCTGAGGGCCATGATTTGCCATTGTTAGTTCCAATAACTGCTTGTTTTTTCATTCCTATGGTACAAAGTTACACATTAATGGACTGGATACATACCTATGCCTCATTGGCTAACCAATCAGAGGTCTGGGTCTGCACTGAGATCCCCCTGAGCATGGCTGCCAGCCTCCCATGGTGCATCTCTCCTGCTTCTGTGTCAAACTGGACTTGGTTACAGCACCAGTGGAATAGTGTCTGCCTGCCCATGCTTGAACCGCTGTAAGACAGAGTGAAACTGTAATTAAGTTAGGTAGTGAGTCTGGGTGTGGTGACATGGGGCATAGCATATACGACTGCATATGCGGCCTGTTGCCTTGTTTTTAACATGATTTCCCCCCTGGAAATATTCCACTTCTTGGCGCAAGCAGAGGGTTGAAAACAGTAGGTTTTAATGTGGGCTGGATCTTCATCAGGTAAGTCTAATGGAAGGAGTGAGAAAGGATAATTAATTACAATGAAGGGACTTGGATCAAAGCTGAGTATGGAGAGGAGGGAGAAACCGAGTGGAGTAGTCAGGAAGTAGATGAGTAAGCTGATTGAATGACTCTAGTCAAGTAGTTGCTTTAGTGGGTGCATTCAAGTGGGAGAGTTGATGGGGGTGGGGGTGGGGGGAGCTATGGGAGGCTGAAGTTGGGATGTGATGCAGTTACTAGGGATATCAAGATCATGAATACAACTCTGGGAATGGGTGGTAAAGAGAACTGAGAAAAGACCAATCTATCATTTTTTGGCCTTATTCCAGTCTGTTCTCTGCATATTGGTTCCCAACATGTAACTTTTTTACCATTGCACAATAGCGGTCGATTTGGCAGTTCTCAGTGGACATAATCAAGGTTTATGAATGATCTGTGAACTCTCAAATGTTTGCATTGGCAGGTAGCTAGTTAAGGCACATTAAGTAAATTCTTAAAATTCACATGGGAGCAATTATAAGACAAAGGGTTCTGGCAGCTCCGTAGAAAATCAAAGGTAAAACTTGTTTGTGGCTTAGAAAGCTGCAGAAAATAAAAGTAACAAAAACAGGACAGTGCTGAGTGCTAATGCTTACAACAAAGTAAGCTGCTCAACAGTGGGAAAGAAGAAGTGAATTAAAGAAATTCACTCTAGCCCTGGCTGGTATAGCTCAGTGGATTGAGCATGGGCCTACAAAGCAAAGGGTCACAGGTTCAATTCCCAGTCAGAGCACATACCTGGTTTGTGGGCCAGGTCCATAGTAGGAGGTGCAGAAGAAGTAACCACACATTGATGTTTCTCACCCTCTTTTTCTCCTTCCATTCCCCTCTCTTTAAAAATAAAATAAATAAAATCTTCAAAAAAAAAGAAATTCACTCTAATTCTCAGGGTTACAAGTCAAGGACAAATAGCTCCATATCCTCTTTTACCTGCTTCCTCATCTCTCTATCGGGGATATTTTACTGTTAAATGAATCAGTTATAATGAATATCCGCAGTAGCCTAAAGAGGAAAACAGGTTAGAACAAAACAAAGGAGGAGGTTATGGGAAAGATTCTGAACCTATTTCTCTCAGTACAGAGTTTGCTCTGAGTGACTGAGTTACAGAAAATGGTAAGAAAATTAGATTAAAAACAATATTAAATTCTGGGGCAGAGTATAAACACCAATCTTTTTCAAATCCTGTATTAAAAATTATACAGCTTACACAATATATATGAGAAGTTCTTAAATAAGAAGTCCAGGTTCAAATTCAGGTCTCATTTATGAGGCAGAAAAAGAGTTTATAGATCCAGATGAACTGCTTTAATATATGTTTGGTTTGACAACTTTATAATCCCATTGATCAAATCAATGATACATTTTCCTTAGAGCATGAACTTCAATAATTTCCTCGTAGGATGTTTTCTTACTGGTCATCAAATTTATAAATCACTGTTTTCTGAAACTTTCCACTACTGTGGAAATTGTTCTTAGAAACTATTAACTTTTATTCCTATTTGATCCTCTTTTCTTGCATTCAGTCAATATAGTCTCATAAACTTTATAATACAGAACATTGAATTAAGTTTATCTTTCAGATCAATAAAAATGTACTATTTTTCAAAAAGAATCTAAGGAATAAAATCTGTATTCAAATATTATTTGAATAAAATAACATCTGCCACCTGGTCCATGGTATTCTGTTACAGCAACCTGAACAAACCAAGACACAATCACAGAGAGGTGGACGTTGAAGTTATGGGCTCAGGCTAAATGTCTAGAGAAGAGAGTGTTTGACAGATGCTTCAGACTTCAGGTTCAGTACCACCTCATCTGGCCACCCTAAACAGAGAAGGCATCTCTCCTACCTCCCTGTTTTTCTCTGTCAAATCACCCCTTTGCTTCTTTCACAGAACTTTTATAATAGCAAATTTGTAATTATATATTCATATGGTTTTGACTTCATGGGTTTCTACCTTCTCCACTAGGATATAAGATTCACAAGGTCAGTGACTGATTTTATTCAAAATTGTAACAATAATAACGATAGCTAACTTGTCTAAGTGTTTTCTCTCTATTAATAGATTTATCCTCACAGCAATCCTAAAAGTTCTAGTTTTAGCTGTATTTTATAGGTGAGGAAAATGAGGTGCAGAGGGATTGACTAACTTGTCCAAGGTCATGAAACTAAAAACAATAGAGCCAGAATTCAAACCTTGGAAATTTGGCACCAAAATCAGTATCTTAACCTCTGCTCCCATATTGCACTGCCCCTCTAAACCCAGAACTTATCACAATCATTGGCACAAAGGTGATGTGTACTAATTCGTTACATGAATGAAGGATTCGATCATGTTATCCTACTGTTTAAAGTGCAACAATACTGCTGATCTCCAACTAGATAATTTCATATTCTAGTCTTTAACAAAGGAAGCCCTACCAGATTTGGCCTCAACCTACCTCCTCTCCTAATCCTCCACCTCTCACCCTGGGAATCTTACATGGTTCCCAGAACATGCCATGTCATACTCATCTTGTCCTTGCACACCCAGCACCATCTGCTAGGAGTTCTCTCCCTTTTCTTCCTGTACAGCAATGTTGTAAACTCCTATTTCAGTTTTTCTATGAAGCATCCCCTAGCCTGCACAAAGAGAAGTGACTGCTCCTTTCTTTGAGCCTCCATTGACCCTAGTCTTATTCTCTATAGTGCTTTCCACATTGTTCATTCAGCATTAATCATTTACATATGTGTTTCACCCACTGGACTGGTTGCTTCTTCTAAGTATTATTATTTCCACACCTACTGCTTTGTGCACCTAGTGGAACATACAGAAATTCAATAAATGCTTGCTGAATTGAGTTGAGGCAAAAAAGAACTTGGTGAAGGAGTTAGAAGTAGACAAGGAGTCTTCTGAAAGAGAAGTATGTGCCTGGCACAGACAGGATGCTTAAAAATAGCAGTTGCTCTGATCTGAAACAGCCTAGTACAATATCCAAGAGGAAATAATTAAAAACATCTGGATAAATAAAGTTTGGCTAATAGACTCAATAGATTCATGGGCAGTACAATAAATGAGACTTAGCTTCCTTTAAATGCATCAGAAGCAAAAAGTATTTGGGTTAAAGTTAAATAAAATAGTGGCTTTCAAAATTTCTAGCCTGAGACTCTTGGTCACACATGCACAGTTTACCATGTACCAAGCCCTGTTAAGAGCCTTTTATAAATATATTTCAGTCAATCTTCATAATAATCACAATAAGATAGACACTAAAATTATCTTCCCTCTTACAGACAAGGAAACTAAAACCAAACAGTTATATGGCTTACCCAAAGTCCCAGACAGTACTTAGTCGAGCAAAGTTCAGCTTCAGGCAATTGGGCTCCAGTCCGTTCTCTTAGCACTCAGCTCTGTTGCCTATTGAGTAACTGGTACAAACAGGTGTGCACACAGACACACAGAGACACACAATCCTCTAGACCATCTACATATGGGAAACTGGTATAAAACTTTCACCAAACTACTCACCTAGAACCATGCTCTGTGATATGTTCTCTATATCATATATATTTTTAAAATTCTGGTATGGCCTTCTAAAGTGATTTCACACCAAAATCAATTCCTTGACCTACTAACAGATAATGAAGCACAAATTTTTAAAACTCCAGATTAGAATTTCAATACACTTTCTTTCCCACTTGGGCAGGAGTTCCTTCAGCCAGCATAGCTGTTTATGAAACAAGAAATCTTGATGATATTGAATGGATTTAAAAGAGTTTAATGATCTTAAACAAGAATAAAATGCACTATTTGGAAATGGAGACTCTTCTTACATGGACCAACATGATTTTTCCCCAGTTGGATTTAGAGAGGGTTGAAATGCCCCTCCCCAAAACCCCAAACTGCCTGTTAGAATCCTACCCACTCTTAAGACATAACTCAAAACCAGTCCATCAGTAAGCCATTCCTAATCACCAAAATAAATCCTCTGTCCTCCCATAACACTTTTTTTCTTTCAATTTCTGTTCAAATATTTGTTTGTTTCCCCAAGGTAATGTATTGGTCTGTGTTCTATCTTAGATTGTAGGGTCCTAAGAAGAGAGATGTTTTTTTCTCTACAGTCATGTGCTGCATAAAGTTTTGGTCAATGATGGACTGAATGCAAGACAGTGGTCTCAAAGATTATAACAGAGCTGAAATTCCTATCCCATAGTGACATCCCAGCTGTCTTTTTTTTAAAAAAAATTATTGTGGTAAAATGCACACATTTATGGTCATGCTGGTGTGAACAAAACTACTGCACTGTCAGTCATATAAAAGTATAGCACATACAATTATGGACAGGGCATAATGCTTGATAATAAATGACTATGTTACTGGTTTACATATGTATTACTCCATACTTTTCACTCCTATTTTGGTGTATGTTCTTTCTACTTATTAAAAAAAGTTTGCTGCAACAGTATGCTGTGTTGTTCTGGCAACAGTCTCATACATTTCATGGGTTTTTTAATTGTTGTTCAGGTACAGTTGTCTCCATTTTCCCGCCACACTTCAAGTTAACAAAGTTTCTTGACTGCATCCTTTCTCTCGTGCTTGATTTAATCTCATGTTTTGTACAGTCACATGTTGTATACACTTGCTGCCTAGGAGCTAGGGGCTCCAACACGCCATGGTCTGCAGAAGACTCTACCATCTAGGTTTCTGTGACTGTGCTTTTATGATGTTTGCACAATGGTGAAATTGCTTAACAACATTGTTAAGTGGCAGAAAATTGTGCTTCATACCTCTTACGGTGCATTGCACACAGAATGTGTAATGACATTTGTTGAATTGTATTAAATAGAATTGATAGTAATTCCACAATAGTATTTTGTTGGGAAGAATAGGCAATAGAAGAATTTCTTGAGGGAATAAAGAAAAGGAAGAATTCTTTTCAGCCTTTCTACAGTATAACAATGGCATTTTTTTTATTCTTTTGTTTTGGGAAAGGACCATTTTTTTATGGATAAGTTTTAATTCTTTTTATCTTTTGATCATTTTTATTGTTATTCAGTTGTCCCAATTTTTCCCCTTTGCCCTCCTCCTCCCAGCCCTCACCCCGCCCCCACAGTTAATCCCTCCACTATTGTCCATGTCCATGGGTCATTCATACATGTTCTTTGTCTAGTCCCTTCCCCTCCTTTCCACCATTATTCCCCTCCCTACTCCCCTCTAGTCACATTCAGTCTGTTCCATGTTTCCATGCCTGTGTTTCCATTTTGTTCAGTAGTTTATTTTGTTGATTAGATTTCTCTTATAGGTGAGATCATATGGTATTTGTCTTTCACTGCCTGGCTTATTTCACTTAGCATAATGCACTCCAGTTCCATCCATGCTGTCACAAGGGGTAGAAACTCCTTCTTTCTTTCTTCTGCATAGAATTCCATTGTGTAAATGTACCATAGTTTTTGATCCACTCATTTACTGATGGGCACTTAGGCTGTTTCCAACTCTTGGCTATTGTAAATAGCGCTGCTATGAACATGGGGGTGCATAGTTTTAAATGTTTAAATCAGAAAATAATTTTAAAATTCAACAAAGAAATTACATAAAATTCTTTTTTAGTATATCAATTACTATATTAAAAATTAACTTATTAACTGAGATTTCTAAATGGATCTTCACCTACTTTCAAGAATGACAGTTTGTGCATTTTATGTTGCAGTGCAGTTTGTAATAAGGGCCTCTGCTTCACTTACTATAGTATATAGTATACTACATACACTACACTCTACACACTATATACTATATACTATATACTATAGCCTACAAATGAGAAAATGCGGTGTAAAGCAGATTATACTAGAGAAAATAACAGTGAAGAGCTTAATGAAATTTTTGTTCAACACTAAATAGAGAAAATGGGAATATTTGAATTTAGATCCCTTAAATTACAAACTTACAACAGCTGAAAAATGTTTCAAGAAAAACAGGGATCATGGAACAGAATAACTTTGTCAAGAACAACTTTTTGCAGCACTGGTTACCTCCAGATTTTCTGCTTAGATGAGAGTGCCTAAAGCCATTCTTTGATTTAGATTTTCAAAATTCATATAGTACTTATAAATTTACCAGACATTGTTCTGACTACTTTATAAATGCTAACTCTTTTAACACTTTTGACAATCCTACAAGGTGCTTACTAATATTTTATGGATAAGGAAACAGGTACAAAGAGTTAAATGACTTGTCCAAATTCACACATACAGAGTAATAGAGTTAGCATTCCAACTTCAGAGTTTTTGCTCTAACACTATGCTGCCTCAGGCTTTATAAAGGCCAATAACAAGTAGTTTTTTTAAAGTGTGTATAATTGATTATGCGATTACAGTTTTCCCAATTTTTCCCTTTTATCACCCCTATGCCCTGCACCCCCCAACCCTCCAGCATTCCCATCCTCTTAGTTCATGTCCATGGGTTGTACACATAAGTTCTTTGAATTCTGTTTCCTATATCATTTTTGACCTCTCCCCATCTATTTTATGCCTACCAATTATGCTTCTTCTTCCTTGAACTTTCTTCCTTCTATTCTTCCCCTCCCCCTCCCTACTGAAAATCCTCCATGTGATGTCCATTCCTCTGAGTCTGTTCCTGTTCTAGTTGTTTGCTTAGTTTTTGTTTTCATTGTTTTAATTTTTTAGGTTCATTTGTTGATAGTTGTGAGTTTGTTGTCATTTTACTGTTTATAGTTTTTGATCTGAAGTTTCTTAGATAAGCCCCTTTAACATTTCATATAATAAGGGCTTGGTGATAATGAGTAGTTTTGAGATAGCAGTGACTTCCTCTGGTACATTCTTACACAGACAACCTAATAATCAGCACCATGCTGAGGAAGGCCACTATAGTTAGTCACAAGAATGTAAATGTTATTTGTTGACTCTCAGCTTTCAGAAGCAACTAAGAGACAAAGCACAGGAAATCTTACAGTTATAAAACAGGAAGTAAATATTACCAGTCCTGACACTGGGAAAGTAAAGTGCAGATAGTAGAAGCTGGGAGGTAGAAATGGACAGCTGAGGAAAAGAATAGGTTATACTTTCCTTTTACAAAATCAGAAGCCAAAAGTATTAACAGGTACTTGCTGGAATAATAAATAAAAAGTGTAAAAGTTTTAAATATAACTATATAAAGTAGTAAAGCTAATAACATGATTATATTGAGAATAAATATATAAGGAGAGAGTGTTAGAGAAGTGAGCTACATCCTCAGCTGTTAGAGGAGAAAACTGATTGATAATATCTACTATTGGTTAATCAGGAAATGGCACTGTAAGCCTTTATTAGAGACTTTTAGGTTGCCTCTGCAATAGACAGCTAAATGGATTAAAAGTAGTTGATCTGAGGAGTCAAAGGTTGCACTAAAGACGGCATGTTTAGTATCTGCCCAGCTGAATCATCTTGAAAAACAAAAACAGGATATTCCAAGATGGCTACAGAGTAGCTGGAAGCTGCGTCTGCTTGCTCCCAGCCCCAGACTGAACTTGCAGTTAAACTGCAGAGCAATCAACTTGAAAATCAGTTGAAGTGTAACTGATCTAAAATTTTATAAACAGACGTACAGAGGAAGACACAGAGATTGTGAGCCCTTGTGCAGGTGTGGCAACTGGGAAGTCGGAGGGACATCAGGGCAGCAGAGCTCCCTCCCCCTGGAAGCATGAGGTCTCAGTCCCATGCAGGGATCCCCAATCCAGAGCAACCAGAGATGGGAAGGGACGCTTGCATGGCATCAGGCAGTGGGAATCAGTGGGGATTTGGTCCACTTAGGAGACTTGGAGTGCACCATCCCAGGGAAGGAGCTAGGGCATTGTTAAACCAACAGCTTGGCAAGTTCTCTCTGATCTGTGACTGCTGGAGGGGCTACCCACTGGCAATACCCAGACAGAGGAGGGGTCTGCTCTGTATACCCAGCAGTGACTTTGAGTGACTTGTGTTCTCTGGAAGGACATTGGGCAGAGAGCCGGTCAGAGTCTAGACTGGGTGGCTTCAGGAAGAGGACTGATATTGCTGACCTCCAGCACAGTGGCAGTGCCCCTCCCACCACCTGCCCTGTCCTGCAGTCTTTGGAGGCAAGAGGGGACAGCACTGAGCTGGGAATTTGGCCCTGCCCTGCTTGGTTAGACAGCACTGGGGAGCTGGACATTTGGCTCATTCAGACCCCCAGTGGAGCTGGGCATCTCAGCCCTGCCCTCCTGTTGCTGGCCCCACATGAAAAGACTGGAGTGCCAAGCAGGCCTGATTTTTTTTTAATCCCCTTCTGCTTGGTGGTGGTACAGGGGTGGCAACAAGCCACTCAAAGCTGGGGTTTTGTGACTGTGTCTCCCAGGTGGGCGTCTGTCTGGGAGTCTGCTGGGCATGTGCTAGACTCTGCAGCCGCATTATGGGGAAGCAGAGCCAAGTTCTGCATGGACTTCAGCTGGTACAGCCAACAAGGGAAGAGGAAGTGCACATACCCCCCTCCTACAGAAAATGAGCACACCCCCCAACTAGAATTCCCAGATATCCATACTGAATGCAGTTCTATGGCAAAGGGAGAGCAGCTCAGTAGGGGTCCCTCAAAAAGGCGAGACAGGAGGCAGACACAACCTCTGAGATCCAGAATCCCCACCTGCTGGTCTACTAGAAGCTACACCCTGACAAGTTTGCCAAAGGCCAGCAGGGACAGTGTCTGACATTGTCTTGCAACACAACCCTCTCAGGAGGCCCGGATCCATGCAACAAGTGGCCAGCCCCGGACAACACTGGAGCAGGATCCAATGGGCTTCACAAACAGCTATCCACAGGGCCACCGCAGCAGGCTCAGCAATCTGCTGAAGAGAACCACACTTTTTTAAAAAAATCTTTTTATTTTTTCTTTTCTATTTCATTATTTCTTTTCTTCTCTTTTTCCTTTCATGTCTCTTATTCTTTCCTTCCTTTTCTTACTCCATTTTTTGTCTTTTTTGTTTTTTCCCCATTTTTCATTTCCTATTATTTATTTTATTTTTATTTTTCTGAACATATTTTTATTATTTTAATTTTTATTAATTTTTTCTTTCTTTTCTTTTCCTTCTTTCCTCCTTTCTGTTTTTTCCCATCTCTGATTCTTTTTGAGTCTTGTCTTTGATTATTCATTTTTCTTTCTTTCTTTGTTGCTTTTTTGTCTCTGTTTTCTTTTTGTCTTTTGAAATCTTCACCAAAGGACATTTTTTTCATTGTTTCAGAAAAAGAGGAAGAGAGAGCTGAAGAGAGAAATGTACTGATTGGAAAAAGAAGCATTGGTCAGTTGCCTCCCACATGTGCCCAGGCAGGGGATTATACACACCAGGACCGAGGAATGAGCATGTAAACCAGAAATGTGCCCTGACTGGGAATTGAACCCACAACCTTTCAGCTATGGGATGAAGCTCCGAACCAACTGAGCTGCAATGACCAGGACTCTTTTTTCTTTTCTTCTTATTTTTTTGGTTGTTTTGTTGTTGGTGGTGGTTTGTATCTTTTGCTGAGTTGTTTTTGGTTTGGTTTTGTATTGGTGTCTTTGGTTTTGTCAGCACCTGTACAACAGTTTGCACAACATGATCAGGGTTGAGCCTCACAGTCAAGCAGCCTGAGAATCAAGCCCACCCCTGAATGGGGCAACAGCAATCAAGGTAGGTTGAGGTGGAAGAGGGCATAAGGGGGAAATAGTAATGGAAAAAATACAATTAAAACTATTTTAATTTTTAAAAAAGAACAAATTACAACAGGAGGGCCCACATAACCCACACAAGGGTAATTCCTAGAATACCCCGCTCAGAAGATCAAAGAGATTGCACTACTGGGTCCCTCAGGACACCTAATACTGAAGGCCATGCCCCCAAGTCTGGGAGTACTAGCAGTTCTATTTAATACAAAGACAAACACACAATAGAAACAAACACAAAGATACAGCTAAAATGGGAAGACAAAGAAACAGGGTCCAAATAAAAGGACAGGAGGAATCTCCAGAAAAAGGCTAAATGAAACAGAGCTAAGCAATTTATCAGAATCAGAGTTCAAATTAATGGTTATAAGGATGCTCATCAGCATGAAAAAGGACATAGATACCATGAAAAATAACCAATTGGAAATGAAGAAAAACATATCTGGAATATAATACACTGGAAGGAATAATCAGTAGGTTGGATGAAACAGAGGATCAAAGCAACAAATCAGAAGACAAGGTACAAAAAAACACTCAATCAGATCAGCAAAAGAAAAAGAGAATTAAAAAGCATGAAGATAGTTTAAGGGATGTTTGGGACAACATGAAACACAACAACATCTGAATCATAGGGATACTAGAAGGAGAAGAAAGAGAGCAAGGGATAGAGAATCTGTTAAAAGGGAAATAATGACAGAAAACTTGCCCAGTCTGGTGAAGGAAAAAGTCATATGAGATCAAGAAGCACAGAGTGTCCAACAAAGGTAAACCCAAAGAGAACCACATCAACACACATCATAATTAAAATTAACAAATGTTAAAGACATGGTGAGAATTTTGCAGGCAGTAAGAGACAGGCAGTTAGTTTCCTACAAGAGAGTTCCCATAGGGCTGTCTGCTGATTTATCAATAGAAACACTACAGGCCAAGAGGGAATGGCATGAAGTATTCAAAGTAATGAAAAGCAAGGATCTGAAACCAAGAATGCTCTATCCAGCCAGGCTATCATTTAAAACTAAAGGTAAAATAGACAGGTTCTGAGAAAAAAAAGAAAAAACAGTTAAAGGAGTTCATTACTACCAAACCAGCATTGCAAGAAATGTTAAAGGGACTGCTATAAGAAAAACAATAGAGAGAGGGGGCAACATAGGCATAAAGAAAAAAAAGGCAATAAATAAGTACTTATCAATAATAACCTTAAGTGTAAATGGATAAAATGCTCCAATCAAAAGACATAGAATAGCTAAATAGATAAGAGAACATGACCCATGTATATGCTGTCTACAAGAGACTCCCCTCAAAACAAAAGATTCACATAGGCTGAAAATGAAGAAATGAAAAAAATATTTCATGCAAATGGAAATTAAAAAAAAGCTTGGGTAACAATACTTACAGTTAACAAAACAGACTTCAAAATAAAGGCCATAACAAAAGACAGAAAATGTCACTACATAATACTAAAGCGACTGATCCAGCAAGAGGATGTAACCCTGGTAAACATATATGTACCCAATATAGGAGCACCTAAGCATATTTAAAAAAAAAAAAAAACCTCTCAGTGGACTTGAAGGGAGAGATGGATAGCACTACAGTGATAGTAGGGAACTTTAACAACCCACTGACATCAGTGGATAGATCTTCCAGATGAAAACATGTCAACAAGGAAAGAGCAACCATACACAACACTGTAGATCAGTTGAATTTAATTGATATTTATAGAACATTTTATCCCAAAGCAGCAGAATATACATTCATCTCAAGTGCACTTGGAACATTTTCAAATATAGACTGCATGTTAGGACACAACACAAGCCTTAACAAATTCAAGAAAATTGAAATCATATCAAGCATCTTCTCAGGTCACAATGGCATGAAATTAGAAATCAACTTGTAGGGTAAATGGAGTCAGTCAGGCTCCCTCACCTGGATGTCTGGGCAACAAAGAGAAGCAGTATTCCCACATGCACAGAATCGCACTGTGTTATACAATATCTTGGCATCCTGCCAGCTTGGTGTGCATGTAGTATATAAGGAAGTTGGGAATACCTGCCAGTGCAATACCTGGCTTGTGACTTTCATGGATTACCCCACCCTAGCTTAAAGGCATGCCAGACATTTCTATAGTCCTATGAATTTTCTTTCATCTGACCTTGAAAGGCTACAGCACAGTTGGTGCCATCAGCAGGATTTGTCATAATATGGTATGACTATAGAGGAGCTGTTGGCCCCTTGGTCGGGGGTGTGGAAAGGTGAATGGTCATCAGTATGTGGTATCCGGTGGTGAGTCTCCTGGCAGCATGGGTTTCCCCCCAGAATTGGCCCAATGTTAGTGGTGCACCCAACATGATAGCGAAGGCCCTGCAGATGGTAGGGGAGACCCTGGAGAAGCCAAGTGCCTGGTGGCTGCAGGGGCCATGCTCTAGATGCTCATGACCCAGTTTCTTTGTTTTGTGAGCTGAGACAGAAACTGCACTTTGCAACACAGCAAGTTACATGAACACCGAGGCAGAAAGAAAGCCTCAAAGGCTTGACTCAAATCTGTGTCCTGGAGGAAGACCTCTAAACAGCAAAGCCTCAGTGATCCCCCTCCCCAATAGTAGTGGACAATTGGTTAGAAGAGGAGGGGAATTGCCACTTCTGTACCCCCTTCCCTTCCTCGGCCCCACACAAACACAGAACACAGTTGCAGAGAGCAATTGAGCCAGAAGACTGCAGCCAGGGTTGGGTGCTCTAGTGGCAGCCCTGGCACCTGGAAAGCTCTGCTCTGAGCTTGTTGATCAGAACAGATGGCAGCAGCAGAGCAGACAGAGGTGGCTGCTCAGAAACTGCAGTGGCAGTGGGGCAGCCCAATGAAAAGAAGCAGCAGTCAGGAGGCACAGTGTCTTGAGTTCCCTCTGTCTCGCAGTTAAAGAGTGACTGCATGTGATTGCAAGCTGAACAATGTTTCTTATGGCCCCAGAAGAGGAAGGTGGCCAGAGGTGAAGGGAAAAACCTGGCAGTGTGCCCTGAAGGAACCATCCTGTGTGTCTGGAGGATCATTTGGCTGTGTCAACATCCTGAGAAGAGGGAGGAAATATCCTCCGGCCATTTGAATGGAGGAAGGGCCAGAATCTGTCTAACAGGGGTTGGGCAGGGACTGGAAAAGATGAAGGCCAAGCAGTTCTCCCTGGGTAGTGGGTGACTGACCCCCATGAGTATACTGTGTATGTGTCCCCCATTCCTGAGTATATCCTGGGCATTAATGTGCTCCAAGAATTGTGGCTATAAACCACTGTGAAAGAGCTCCAAATGTTCTTGGGGCTGCTGGAGATCCAGAGTGCTCTAGATCCTGCTAGACCCTGTGAGCTATATGTATCTCTGACACAAGAAGGCTTTGGGTGGGGTCTGTGGCAGCTATTGGAATGGCTACATCAACCCTTGGGTTTCTGGTCCCAACTATGGAAGGGGGCAGAGGTGTGGTACTACCTGAAAAGCAACTGGCAGCAGTGTATGCTGCTCTGTTGGCTACGGAAGCTATGAAAGGAACTGCCCCGGTGACCATTGCAGGCTGGGCCCAAGACTGGATGGCCAAGCCTCCCAGTGGGATGGCCAAGATGTCCATGTTGGTTAAGTGCGGGGCTTATCTGCAACAAAGGACTATTCTGTCTACTAGCCCCCTACAGGCCCAGTTGCAGGAAGTGTTGGGCCCTGTCTCCTATGTAGATGAAAAATCTACAGCTTCGCACCTATAGAAGAAATAGAGACTAGCTTCTTCCATGAAGGGCAGGCACCTATTTCCTCAGATGCATAGGGTACTGATGGGTCCATTAGGGGCCAGCCTGCCATGCAGACTGCTGTGGCGATTCATCCAGAAACAAACACAATCTGGTTTGACACTGGAGTAGCCAGTGGGCAGAACTGAGAGCCATGTGGCTCATGGCTGCTAATGAAGCACTGCCCCTATTTGCACAGAGAGTTGGGCAGTGTACCAGGGGGCTAACATTGTGGATCTCTATATGGCATGTAAATAAATGGATGGTTATGCATAGACCATTGTGGGAGCAGGCCTTATGGCAACAGCTCTGGGAATAATACCACCACAAGCAAATTACTATATATTGTGTGACTAGGCATACATCCCTTGCTTCTCCTGGGAATGATGAGACTGATAGATTAACCAAGGTGCAATGGTTGGCAACAGTACCTAACCGCCGCCCACCCAGCCGTCAGGAAGAGAAGTAGCCCAGTGGCTACACTGTTGCCTCTTGCATGCTTGACAGAAGTCCATGTGGTCTACTATAAAAGCTTGGGGGTTACCAGCCATCTTAGCCATCTTAGCAGGAAGCTTGTGAGACCTGTGTTGTCTGCTCATGAGAGCATCCCTGGAGGCCTGTGGGAACTACTGGGCAGGTGGTATGGGAACAGGTACTACTGACCCAATGGCAGGTTGGTGTGGTTGGGCCCCTGCCTAGTTCAGAGACAAATAAGTATGCAATCACATGTGTGGACACACCTACTAGACTTTTAGCAGCATACCCTGCATAGCACCAAGATCAAAATGCAGTAGTCACTTTACTAGACCGTTTATGCACTGCCTATGGCTGACCCTTGATCACTGAAAGTGATCAGGGATGCATTTCACTGGGGCCTTGGTGTAACAATGGGCCTGAGACCTGCAGATTGACTGGATGTTTCATGTGGGCTATAACCCCCAAGCTGCTGGGATGCTTGAATGGTATAATGGTCTCTTAAAGCAAGACCTAAAAGCCATGGCTGCCACTCCTATGCTGGAGGGGATGGACAAAATGCTTACGAACTGTCCTCTGGACTCTAAATGAGAGGAGTTGGCGGGGGGTGGGGCACAGCTCCAGTGGACGCACTGCTCCACTGGACTGCAGCTCTAATTCAGCTGCAGGTACAGACTAAGGGTGCTTTGCTGAAACCAGGCATGGGAAAACAAGGAAATATTCTCTTGCCTGCACCTGAGGGCCTAGCACGAGGGCAGGCAGCCACTTGGATGTGGCTATG
This sequence comes from Phyllostomus discolor, assembly GCF_004126475.2. NCBI lineage: Eukaryota > Metazoa > Chordata > Mammalia > Chiroptera > Phyllostomidae > Phyllostomus > Phyllostomus discolor. The sequence goes on from NC_040903.2 coordinate 101,054,664, forward strand.
GGCAATAAAAGCCCCTCAGGTATGTTGGGTGGCTCTTGTTGCCCCTTGGGGACAAGGGGTGGGAGAAGCCTGCAAACAGTGCCCTGGGTGATTTGGTATTCATACCTAGGGAGGCCCCTTCTGCCAGTCACTGTCTTATTGGCTGACCAGAAACTTGCTTGTATATTGCCTGAGGGTCATGATTTGCCATTGTTTGTTCCAATAACTGCTTTATCTTTTCACCCTTAGAGCACAAAGTAACACCTTAGTGGACTGGGCATATATACCTATGCCTCAGTGGCTACCAATCAGCACGCTGAGTCTGCACTGAACTCTCCCTGAGCACAGCTGCTGGCCTCTCATGGTGCATCTCTCCAGCTTCCATCTCAAATTGGACTTGGTTACAGCACCAGTGAAATAGTGCACATTCCTTCTGGAATGCAACCTGGATGGTAATCTGCATTGGGGTGGATCAGCAGTGTGACTGGCTCTGGCCAGTGGTCGGCTGCTCCACGGGAGGTAGCTCAGGATTGGCTAACAGTTGGGAGAGTAGAGTTGGCTGGGCCAGCCCCTCTCTGTGTTAAGAACCTCAAGGGTCCAGGTAGACTAAACTCCTGAGGGTCTGTGTCAAAGACTCATCCTCCTGGACACTCCTGAGAAGCACAGAATAGTGCATGTGCTGAGGTTCCCACAGGGGCCCTCTGGCTGTGCAGCTCATGTGGGTGCCCTTACTTGCATGGGGATCAGACTGGCCGTTGTACTTAGGGATGGCCTCATTTGTTGCTTGCTGCTGTAGCTTGTACTGCTGCTGTGGCATGTGGGTGCAGGGCACTGCCCTCCTCACCAAGAGACTCTTACAGAAGACATCCTCAAATACACTGTATGGTGAGGAACCCTGAAGGGGTCGATTGTAGGGTGAATGGAGTCTCTCAGCCTCTCTCACCCAGATGTCTAGGCAACTAAAAGAAGCAGTTTCCCCATAACATTGAGAATGGGCCCAATAAGCAGTATTCCTATAACCTTGACTGGGCCTTCATGCACAGCATCACACTGTATTATACAATATTTTGGCATCCTGCCAGCTTGGTGTGCATGTAGTATATAAGGGAGTTGGGACTTCCTGCTGGCAAGATGTGCAGCTTGCTTGCAGCGTGTGTGGATCACCCCACCCTAGTATCAAGGCATGCCAGACATTCCTATGGCTCCATGAATTTTCTTCTATCTGATTGCATCCTGTGTAAACCTGCCCAGCCATGAAAGGCTGCAACACACAACTACAATAAAGAAATTCAAAAACATTCCAACATATGGAGGACTAATAGCATGTTATGAAACATGAGTGGGAAACAGTGAGATCAAGAAGGAAATAAAAAACTACCTGAAAACAAGTGAAAATGAACACACAACAACCCAAAATCTATGGGGCACAGAGATAGCAGTCCTATGTGTTCGAAGCTTTACAGGCCTACTTCAAGAAGCAAGAAAAATCTCAAATAAACAATCTAAACCTGCACCCTAAAGAATTAGAAAAAGAACAACAAGAAAAGCCCAGAGTAAGTAGAAGGAGGGAAATAATAAAGACCAGAGTGGAAATAAATGACATAAAGGCTAAAGAAAGCAATTCGAAAGATCAATCCAAGAGCTGGTTCTTTGAAAAGATAAACGAGATTAATGAAACTTTAGCCAGACTCATCAAGAAAAAAAAGAGAGGCCCCAAATAAATAAAATTAGGAATGAGAAAGGAGAAATAACAACTGACAACAAAGAAATGCAAAGGATTGTAAAATATACTATGAAAAACTGCATGCCAAAAACAAATTAGCAACCTGGGTAAACTGGACAAACTCCTAGAAACAGCAATGTTCCAAAATTCAATCAGGAAGAATCAGGAAATCTGACTAGACTGATAACAACTAATGAAATTGAAGCAGCAATCAAAAAACTCCCAGCAAAATAAAAGGCCTGGACAAGACAGCTTCATAGGTGAATTTTACCTATGAATTCAAAGAACACCTGACTTCTGGTCAAGATGGAGGGAGACATAGATAAATGTGGCTCATCTCCTCGCACAAGCACAGCAAACTTACAACTAAAATATAGAACAACAATCACTCAAAATCAACAGAAAATCGATCTTTGTAGCGGTACAACAACCAAAGAATTAAAGACACCACATCCATCCAGATGGGTAGGAAGGATGAAAGGGAGAAGTAGAGACACAGAACCATCTGGTTCCAAACTCACATGTGGTGGACATAAAACAGAGCTATCTTGGGAGTGAGGGGTCCCACCCTCACACCAGACCACCCAGCCCAGGGTTCTGGTGCCAGGAAAATAAGTCCCCATAATTACTGGCTGTAAAAACTGTGGGGGTTGGATCAGTGGAAGAAACTGCAGGATTCTCAGGTGTCTCCTCTGAAAGGGCCTTGCACTGCACACAGGCTTACATAGACTCACTCCCTCTGGCTAACCAATCAGTGTGCAGGGTCTGCACTGAACACCAGCACCAGGACAGCAGCTTGAAGGGCACCAGTGGCATATGGGGAGGAAGTGAAGTGTCTGGCATCAGGGCAAGAGCTGGGGGTCAGCTTCCTTCCAGATCTCTCTGGAAGGAAGTGTCCAGACACTTCCTTCCAGACACTGCAGACACTGCAGAGAGTGTCACTCTCTGCAGACAGTGTCCATTGTACCTTATCTGAGCCCTCCCACACAGAGCCACAGTGCTGTGGCACCATATCTGAATCTCCATCATCCTGGCTCACATACTCTGATGATTACCTAAGGTCGGCCCCCTCTAACTTACAGGCCCACCAAAGTAATCCTCCCACCCCAGTAACAGTGGTTTTTTCTTATGGAGGGCTGGGCTAGGCACCAGGCTTCAGACCTCTCTAAATCTGCTCAATAAGCAACAGCCGAGCCCAGTCCCAGTACTTCTCACTGAATGGCCCCAGGCCTCGCACTGGCAGCAGCCATCTGAAGATCCCTTTACAAGTTAAGCAAAGGAGCCCCAGACAGAACAAAGGAAGAGAATGACCTTGGACTGTACCACCCTGGAAGCCTCAGAGCCTGTGCACCCAGTAGACAGTTACAGACCATGTTGGAGCACCACCCAACCACCTCCACAAGCCAGGGAGGGGAGGTGGTAGCTGGCCAAGGGTCTCAGCCAGTTCTACCAGCTATCTGGACCCGGTAAATTTCTACCATTGACTTGCTGACAGCAATCAAGACTCATTTGCAAGAGGAGGGAGTACTCAGCCCACACGGAGCACAGACCTTGAGTACCCAGCTTGGGAGATAGGGCAGGGTGTGCCATTACTACACCTACTACAATAGGCTATGCTACCAAGACATAGAGTCAAAGCAGCTCTACCTAATACATAGACACAAACACAGGGAGACTGCCAAAATAAGGAGACAAAGAAATATGGAAAAAATGAAAGAAGAGACCAAAACTCCAGAATAAGAACTAAACAAAATGAAGATAAGCAATCTATCAGATGTGGAGTTCAAAACACTGGTTATAAGGATACTCAAGGAACTCTCAGTAGGTCCTTCAAGAGCATAACAAAAACATGGGAAGAAGAGAAGGATATACTAATGGAAATAAAGAACAATTTACAAGGAATCAACAGAAAAATGCATAAAGCCAATAATCAAATCAATCATTTGGAGCATAAAGAAGAAAAGACATCTAGTCAATTCAGCAAGAAGAAAAAAGAATACAAAAAATTGAGGATAGTGTCAGGAGCCTCTGGGACAACTTCAAACATTCCAACATTCATATCACAGGAGTGCCAGAAGAAGAGACAGAGCAAGAAATTAGAAATCTATTTGAAAAAAATGAAAAAACGCTTCCCTAATTTGGTGAAGGAAATATATATACAAGTCCAGGAAGCACGGAGAGTCCCAAACAAGATGGACACAAAGAGGACCATACCAAGACACATCATAATTAAAATGCCAAAGGTTAAATATAAAGAGAGAGTCTTAAAAGCAGCAAGAGAAAAGCAGATAAATACTATAAAATATTTACCATAAGACTGTCAGATGATTTCTTCAAAGAAAATTTACAAGCTAGAAGGGGTTGGCAAGAAATATTCAAAGTGATGAAAAGCAAGGACCTACAACCTAGATTACTCTATCCAGCAAAGCTATCATTTAGAATTGAGGGGCAGATAAAGTGCTTCCCAGACAAAATAAAGCTAAAAAAGTTCATCATCACCAAACCATTATTACATGAAGTGTTGAAGGGACTTATTTAAGAAAAAGAAGATCAAACCTATGAACATTAAAAGGTCAATAAATATGTAACTATCAACAACTGAATCTGTAAAGCAAAGTAGCAAACAAGCAGAACAGAAACAGAATCATAGATATGGAGAACATTGGGATGGTGACCAGTGGGGCGGGGGTCTGGCAGAATGGGGGAAAAGGTGCAGGATTAAGAAGTACAAACTAACTAGTATTTACAAAATAGTCAGGAGATGTTAAGAACAAGTATAGGAAATGGAATTGCCAAGGAATTTATATGCATGACCCATCGACATGAACAGAGAAGGCGGGATCGTCAGAGGGAGTGGAAGTTGCTGGGTGGAGGAGGGCAAAGGGGAAAAAATTGGGACAACTGTAATAGCATAATCAATAAAAAAGTCAAAAATGAAAATAAACAACTTTTATTTTCCACAACTTTTCATATGCTAAAAAGAAAGAACTAACACTTATCCTCCTCAAATGATTTCAAAAAACTCAAAAGGAGGGAAGACTTCCAAGTTCTTTGTACAAGGCCAGCATCATCCTAATTCTGAAACCAGCTAAAGACACCACAAAGAAAGAAAAATATAGGCCCATATCCTCGATGAACTAGATTCTAAAATCCTCAAGAAAATATAAGCAAAGTGAATACAGCAATACACTAAAAAAGATCATACACCATGGCCAAGTGAGATATATTCAAGGGATGTAAGGTTGATACAATTTCTGTAAATCAATAAGTGTGATATATCACATAAAAAAAATATATCATATAAAAATCACATGATCATATCAATAGATCCCCAAAAAGCACTCAATTATATCCAGCACCCATATATGATAAAAAACACTCAGCAAAGTGGGTAGAAGGATTATACTTCAACATAATAAAGCCATATATGAAAAACCTACAGCCAACTTTATACTCACAGGCAAAAACTAAAAGCGTTTCCCTTAAGATCAGGAACAAGACAGGAATGTCTACTTTTGCCACTCCTATTTAACATAGTACTGGCCCAGATGTGGAAACCCAGCCCCATGCTCATCTGTGGGGCCACTGGTTGCCCCTACCTCTGGGACCTGTGGGGACTGCCTGCGTGAGAATATTGTGTTTTATGAAAGTGTGCTGTGGCTTAAAAAGTTCAAAATCTGGTGAAGATGGCAACAAGGTAGGTGGGACTGGAGTCCACTTCCCCCTGAGCACAGGTGGAACACCTAGCAGAACTTTTGAGGAACCAGAGTGAACAGCCAACAGTGTCCCAGCATATATGAAGGTTGGAAGCCAAAACTGTAGAGCACATTGAAAAACAAATAGTAAGATTACTTTGGGATGGTAAGGTCATTGGGAGCAGCACAGGGACCAGGGCTGCTGCAGCCCCAGGCCTGGTGCCTGCCAGGCCTGACTGGCTCAGGCTTCTTGGAAGAGAGCCAGGTCAACGGCTCCCTCCCTGCCAAACAGGGAGGATAGAGTGACACCAGAATGGACCTGGATGCTTGAAGTCACTGGGGGGAATAAAAACTTAGTGGCAGACACACAGGGGCAGTGTTCACCCACTGAGATTATGGACACCAGCTGGGTCATTACCAGAGAAATCGGGGAGCCAGGTCATGCCCAGACAAGGGAGAAGAGTTGGGCCTTCATGGACCCTGACCCTGACAGTCTCTGGTCTTGTTGGAAAGTTGGGCGGTGTGAGAGGCTGTGCAGTTGTTGGGAGCAGCAGGCTTGAACAGGAGGATTTTGTTTGAAAAAGAGGCTCTAGGTGGTTGCTTAGGAAACTCTCCCGGGGTGGCTGCTCCCCTCGCCCCATGCAGCAGCCTCTGCCGTCCCCCCTCCCCCACCACCACAGGGGCAGAGGCTGCACCCCCACCAGCCACAGCCTCAGCCCTGCACCTTCCACCTGCCACTGAAGCATCTGCATCCCTACCTGCACCCCACCTCCATGGCCTCAGCCTAAGCCGTGTTCCCTCCACAACAGTGGCCACACCCCTGTCCCTGCGGCCACAATGGTGCCCCTGCCCTGTGCAGTCAGTCTGTCTTGCTAATAAGAGGAAGGAGGAGGCACCCTCTGAAGAGAACGAAGAGAAGAACAGCAGGGGTGAAGGAGTTAGAAGTCCCCAGAAAGAGTTAACTCAGTGGGGGAGCTGATCTTCCCTGAAGAGACTTCCAGAGTGCCTAGCACCTAGGACAGCAAAGAGTGAGAAGGTGGTGTGTGAGTCGCCACTAACTGGTGCACCTTAAGGACAGCACAACTGGTGAATTGAAGGCTCTTGTCTGGCACAAAAGAGTACTGGGGGCCCAGCAGCAAACTAAGGAAATGGGCTGGAGACTGGGTAATAGTGAGGAGTGCAGCCCAGACCTGGCCCCCATCCTCACAAAACCATAGGAAGGGAGAAAAGTGAAACCTAATCTCCCTCAGCATGCTGCAGCCAAGAAGACCAGCAGAATTCACTTGGCCACTTTAAAGTCAGCAGGAGGTTTTTCTTTCTATATATATTTTTTCTCTTTATTTATTTTATTTTTTTAAATTTTTCCCCAAGTGAGACAATGACACCTGGGACTGTGAAAGGACCAGAGTCAGACCCAAAGAGAGATTACAAAGCTAATCCTAACAATTGAGAAACTGACACAAATTTCACTTTGCTGTCCCAGAGAACTTGCATGTTATTGTTTATTTGTATTATTATTTTTACTTCTTTTATTTTATTAGTAATTTTTTATTTCTCTTCTTTCTGTTTAGTTTTCTTTGTTTAACTTGTTTGTTTAATTGCATTGTTTGACTGTTTTTCCTTGTTTTCTCTTTCATAGTGTATTTTTAATTTTCCTTCTTGCACTTCACTTATGTTCCAATAGCACACTACTCTAGGTTGCGTACTTCCTATTCTTGTTATACAAATCATATAGATTGTGTCATATGATTGTTGTTCCAGTATTATTGTAAGTAATTGTTGTTCCATACAATTGTAACTACTACACAGCATCCCCCCACCCTCAGACCTTAGCCCATTTCACTGTCTTCTGGAACTTTATTACTGTTGTGGTTAACTCTTTTCTCTCACACACTATGCCTATTTTCTATTCTTTACTCTGACTATATCGCATAATCTGACCTCCCACAAGCTCACTGTTTTATGGATTCCAATCACAATCTTTCCCCCCTCTAACAAGAGTCTTATCTTTTTTCCACCCTTTCTAAAAAGCGGCTACTTGGGTGAAATATCACAGTTGACACTATACTTATCCAAACAATCTCCTATCTCTTCTCTATGGATTGGTACTTGAAATTCCATAGAATATACTCCCAAGCTGTTTTAATCCATTTTGCTTTCCCCTCCAACTAATCCCAAAAAAGAGTAGGTGGGAGCTGTGAAACCAGTATACCTGCTGCAAGAGAGAAACCACCAAGAAAGGAACCACCAACAGATAATAAAGGAAGATGGTGAAGGAGTGAGTGAAAGCCACATTAACCTCCACCCAGGACCAATCTGGAATTACAAGTAAATGGTGGAGAAATTACCCGGAACAAACAACTGAACAATAGCAAGAGAGAAGCCTCAAAACCTCAGACAGATGGAAGAACCAGTTTCAACACAATCTGTCTGCACCTGCACAACAGCATACAAGATGTGGTGGGCGGAGTGACCCTCAGTTAACCAGCTGGAGGGAAGGATCCACCAAAGAAATACCTAACAACAATCAAAACCCAAATACATCCAGAGAGCCAAAAAAATGACAGGGCACCCAAGAGCAGCAAGTTCAGGGGATCAAGGAGACTGTACCACTGAATCTCACAGGTATCCTACCAGAGAAGTTCACACCATAAATCCAGAGAGTCAGAACAGAACAGTTAGCCAGTGAGACTAACAAGAAGAGTCTCATAAACAATGGAAAGACAAAGAAATAAACCCCAAACAAAATGAAAGAAGGAAGACTCACAAAGAATGTTAAATGAAATAGAGGCAAGTCAACTACCAGATATTGAGTTCAAAGCAATGGTTAAAGGAAGCTCAATGACCTCACTGAGAATTACCAAAAACTACATGGAAACTATGATGAACTCACTGCAAACTGTATCAGCACAAAAAAGGACATAGAAACTATCAACAAGGGCCAAGAGGAAATGAAGAATACAATTTTGGAATTGAAGAACACAGTAGAAGGAATCAAAAGCAGGCTAGCTGAAGCAGAGGATAGATCAGTGAGCTGAAGGACAAGATAGAAAAAAAACATCCAGAAAGAGAAGGAAAGGGAAAAAGGACTCAGAAAAAATGAAGAGGTGTTAAGGGAACTGCAGGACAACATGAAACGTAATAATACCCATATAATAGGGATACTAGAAGCAGCAGAAGAAGAGCAAGGGATAGAAAACCTGCTTAAAAAAGTAATGATGGAAAACTTCCCTAATTTGATGAGAGAAAAAGTCACACAAATCCAGGAAACACAGGGAGTCCCAATCAAGAGGAACCCAAAGAGGCCCACTTCAAGACACATTACAATTAAACAGCAAAATTTGAAAACAAAGAGAGAATCTTGAAGGCAGCAAGGGAGAAACAGGAAGTAAGATACAAGGGAGCCCTGATAAGGCTAACAGCTGACTTCTCAATGGAAACCTTCCAAGCCAGAAAGGAATGGCAAGAAATATTCCAAGTAATGAAAACCAGAGGGCTGCAACCAAGACTACTCTATCCAGCAAGGCTCTCAATGAAAATGGAAGGCCAAAGAAGGAGTTTCCCAGCCAGAAGAAGCCTCAAAGAATACATCTCCTCCAAACCAGCCTTGCAAGAGATGCTAAAGGATCTGCTTTAAGAAAAGGAAAAGAAAAGAGTGAGAGAGAGTGGAACACAGCTATGAAGGAAGTAAAATGGCAATGAATACGTATCTATCAATGATAACCTTAAATGTAAATGGATTAAATGCTCCAATCAAAATACATAGAATAGCTGAATACATAAGAAAGCATGAACCACACATATGCTGCCTACAAGAGACCCACCTCAGAACAAAAGACCTATGCAGACTAAACATGAAGGGCTAGACACAAATATTCCAAGCAAATGGAAAATAAAAAAAAAAGCCAGGGTAGCAATACTCATATCAGACAAAATAGACTTCAAAAGGAGGGCCATAAAAAGAGACCCAGAAGGTCACTTCATTATACTCAAGGGGAGAATTCATCAAGATATAAACATTGTAAATATATATGCACCCAACATAGGAGCACCCAACTACATAAAGAAAATCTTGGAAGACTTCAAGAAAGATATTGATAGAAACACTACTATAGTAGGAGATTTTAAGACCCCACTGTCAAAATTAGATAGATCTTCCCAACAAAATACCAACAAAGATATTGTGGCATTGAACAATATCTTAAATCAAATGGACTTAACTGATATGTGTGTATGTGTGTGTGTGTCCTTTCATCCCAAAGAAGCAAAAATACACATTCTTTCCAAATGCACATGGAACATTTTCAAAGATAGACGTGATAGAACACAAACATGACTCAACAAATTCAAGAAAATTGAAATAATATGAAGCATTTTCTCTGAACACAAGGGACTGAAACTAGAAACCAACCTCAAGGAAAATACTCAAAAACAATCAAACTCATGGAGATTGAGAGCATGCTATTAAACAGTGAATGGGTCAAGAATGAGATCAAGGAAGAAATCAAAAAGTTTCTGGAAACAAATGAAAATGAACTCACAACAATCCCAGACTGATGGGACACTGTGAAAGCAGTCCCGAGAGGGAAGTTCATAGTGATAGAGGCCTACCAAAAAAAGATAGAAACATTTCAAATAAACAACCTAACCCTACACCTACAACTGGAGGGACAACAATAAACACAGCCCAGAGCAAGGAAATAACCAAGATCAGAGCAGAATTAAATGACATAGAGACTAAAAGCACAGTTCTAAGGATCATAAATCCAGGAGTTGGTTCTTTGAAAAGATAAACAAAATTGGCATGCCCTTAAGCAGGCTCATCAAGAAAAAAAGAGAGAGGACCCAAATAAACACAATCAGAAATGAAAGAGGAGAGGTTACAACTGATACCACAGAACTACAAAGGATTCTAAGAAATTACTAATGAAGAACTATATGTTAAGAAATTTGAAAACCTAGGTGAAATGGACGAATTTCTAGAAAAATATAATCTTCCAAAACTGAATGAAGAAGAAGCAGAAAGCCTGAACATACCAGTAACAGCTGACAAAATTGAAGCAGTAATAAAAAAACTCCCGACACACAAAATCCCTGGACCAGACAGTTTCTCAGAGAATTTTACAAAGCACTTAAGGAAGAGCTAACCCCTATCCTTCACAGATTATTCCAAAATAATACAAGAAGACAGAAGACTCCCAAACTCTTTTTATGAAGCCAGCTTCATCCTAATCCCAAAACTAGATAAAGACGTAGCAAAGAAAACTTCAGGCCAATATTGCTGATGAACCTACATGCTAAAATCCTCAAGAAAATATTGGCAAAGTGTAACCAGCAATACGTTAAAAAGATCATACACCATGATCAAGTGGGATTCATCCCAGGGATGCAAGGATGGTACAATATTTGCAAATCAACAAACATAATACATCACATAAACAAAAAGAAAGACAAAAATCACATGATCATATCAATGGATGTGGAAAAAGCATTTGATAAGGTACAGCACCCACTTATGATAAAAACACTTAGCAAAGTGGGAATAGAGGGAGCATTCCTCAACATAATAAAGGCCATATATGAGAGACCTACAGCCAACATCATACTTGATGGGCAAAAACTAAAAGCTTTCCCGCTAAGATCAGGAACAAGACAAGGATGTCTTCTTTCACCACTTCTATTCAACATAGTATTGGAAGTCCTAGTCACAACAATCAGACAAAAGAAAAAGAAATAAAAGGTATCCAAATTGGAAAGAAGGAAGAAAAACTGTCCTTGTTTGCACATGACATGATAGTGTACATAGAAAATCCTATAGATTCCACCAAAAAATTACTTGACCTAATAAGTGAATTTGGCAAAACAGCAGGATACAAAGTCATTATTCAGAAATCAAAGGCATTTTTGTACACCAACAACAAAATATCAGAAACAGAAATCAGGAAAAAAATCCCATTTGATATAGCAACAAGAAAAATAGAGTATCTAGGAATAAACCTAACCAATGAGGTCAAAGGCCTGTACTCAGAAAACTACACAACACTGAAGAAAGAAATTAAGGAAGACACAAACAAATGGAAGCATGTACCATGTTCATCTATTAGAAAAATTCACATCACCAAAATGTCCATACTACCCAAAGCAATTTATAGATGCAACACACTCCCTATTAAAGTACCAAAAACCTATTTCACAGATAGAGAACAAACATTTCAAACATTTATATGGAACCATAAATGACCCCAAATAGCTGCAGCAACTTTGAGAAAGAAGAACAAAGTAGGAGGGATCATAATACCTGATATCAAACTGTATTACAAGGCTACTGTAATCAAAACATCCTGGTACTGGAATAAGACAAACACATAGACCAATAGAACAGCATAAAGAGCCCAGAAATAAATCGAAGTCTGTATGGTCAATTAATATTTGATGAAGGGGGCAGAAGCATAAAATGGAGTGAAAATAGCCTGTTCAACAAATGATGTTGGGAGATCTGGACAGCTACATGCAAAAAAAATGAAACTCGATCACCAGCTTACACCATACTCAAAAATAGATTCAAGGTGGATAAAAGACTTAATATAAGTCATGACACCATAAAACTCCTAGAGGAGAACATAGGGAGGAAAACCTCAGATAGTCCACACAGCAATATCTTCATCTATATGTCCCCTAGAGCAAGGGGACATAAAGGAAAGAATAAACAAATGGGACCTCATCAAAATAAAAATCTTCTGCATGGCTAAATAAAACAGCATTAAAATGGAAAGAGAATCAACTATATGGGAAAATATATTTGCCAATGATACTTTGGACAAGGGTTTGATCTCCAAAATATATAAAAAACTCACATGACTCCACTCCCCGAAGACAAGCCCAATTAAAAAATGGGCATAAGACCTGAACAGGCACTTCTCCAAGGAGGACATACAGAGGGTCCAGAGACATATGAAAGGATGCTCAATATCACTAGCCATCAGAGAGATGCAAATTAAAACCACAATGAGATACCACATCACACCAGTCAGAATGGCCATCATAAATAAATCAGCAAACAGCAAGTGTTGAAGAGGATGTGGAAAAAATGGAACCCTAGTGCACTGTTGGTGGGAATGCAGACTGGTGCAGCCACTGTGGAAAACAGTATAGAATTTTCTTAGAAAACTAAAAATGGATCTTCCTTTTGACCTGGCAATTCTACTGCTGGGATTATATCCTAAGAACCCTGAAACACCAATTCATAAGAACCTATGCACCCCAGTGTTCATAGCAGCATGATTTACAATAGCCAAGAGCTAGCAGCAACCTAAGTGCCCATCAGTAAATGAATGAATCATAAAACTATGATACATTTACATGATGGAATATTGCCCATATTACATACACAGCAGGAAGAAAGAAGGAGCTCTTACTCTTTGTGGCAGCATGGATGAAACTGGAGAGCATTATGGTAAGTGAAATAAGCCAGGTGGTGAAAGAAAAATACCATATGATCTCACCTTTAAGTGGAACCTAATCAACAAAACAAACAAGGAGGCAAAATATAACCAGAGACATTGAAATTAAGAACAATCTGACAGTAACCAGAAGGGAGGTGGAAGGGGATAATGGGGGTGGGGGGAAGGAAGAAGGGTTTTCAGGAACTATAAAGGACACAATTGCAAACCCAAGTGGAGGGGTGGAATCAGGAGAGAGAGATGAGGATGGCTGGGGTTATGGGGGAGTTCAAGCACAACTGTACTTGAACAACAATAAAATAACTAAAAAAAAAACCCCATACTACTGGAAGTCCTAACCACAGTGATCAGAAAAGATGATGAAATAAAAGGCATCCAAATTGGAAAGGAAAAAAGAAAAACTGTCATTATTTACAACAACATGATATTGTACATAGAAAAACCCTAAAGACTCAACCAAAAAACTACTAAATTTAATAAATTAATTGTGCAATATAGCAGGATATGAAACTGATATCCAGAAATTGGTAGCACTTTTATACACCAATAATGAACTATCAGAAAGAGAAACTAAGAAAACATCCCATTTACCATTGCAACAAATAAATAATATATATAGGAATGAACTTAACCAAGGAGGGAAAAGACCTATACTCAAAAAACTGTAGGACACTGAAGAAAGAAACAGAAGAAAGCACAGACAATTGGAAGCATATAGCATGTTCATGGAATGGAAAAAATAACATCATTAAAATATCCATACTACTCAAAGCAATCTATAGATTCAACACAATTCCTATTAAAATACCAATGGCATATTTCACAGATCTAGAAAAATATTCCAAAAATTTTGTGGAACCAAAAAAGACCCCAAATAGCCTCATCAATCTTGGGAAATAAGAACAAAATAAAAAGGATCACAATACCAGACATCACACTATACTACAAAGCCACTGTAATCAGAAGAGGCTAGTACTGGCAAAAGAACAGGCATACACTTCATAAGAACAGAACAAAGAGCCCAGAAATCAACTCACACCTTAATGGTCAGTTAATATTTGACAATATAAACAATAGCATACGATGAAGTAAAAACAGTTTCTTCAATAAATGGTGCTGGGAATATAGGACTAGTACATGCCAAAAAGAAGAAGAAGGAGGAGGAGGAAGAGGAGGGGGAGGAGGTGGAGGAGGAGGAGGAGGAAAAGAAAAGAAGAAAAAGAAAGAAAGAAATAGATTACCAACTTACACAATGCACAAGAAAACTAAAAATGGATAAAAAATTTAATCGCAAAACCATAAAAATCCTAGAAGAAAACATAGGTAGTAAAACCTCAGACATCTCATTTAGCAATATTTTTGCCTAGGGCAAGGGAAACAAAGGAAAAAATAAACAAATGCTACTACATCAAACTAAAAAGCTCTGCACAGCAAAGGAAACCATCAACAAAATGAACAGGAAATCCACCTTCTGGGAGAACATTGTTTTCCAAGGGTACCTGTGATAAGCAGTAATTTCCATAATACATATATAAAGAGCTTACACAACTCAACACCAGGAAGACAAACAACCCAATTAACACATGGGCAAAGGACCTGCATAGACACTTCTCCAGAGGACATACAGAGGGCCCACACACATGGGAAAAAATGCTCAAAGTCACGAGTCATCAGAGAAATGCAAATTAAAACTACCAAAAAATATCACCTCACACCTATCAGAATGTCTATCATCAGTAAATCAAGAAAATAAGTGCTGGCAGGCTGGGGATACAAAGGAACCCTAGTTCACTGTTGGTGGGAATGCAGACTGGTGCAGCCACTGTGGAAAAAAGTATGAAGTTTCCTCAGAAAACTAAAAATGGAACTGCTATTTGCCTCCAGTGACCTCACTTCTGGGATTATGAGGGAGGATTGCCCAAAAAACAGAAGTTATTTATAAAAATCATGCATTTATTTTTACGTGTTTAAACTTTAGTCACTGTCAAAGTACTCTTCATTTGATGCAATACACCTATTGAGGCATTTTTTTCCACTGCTCGAAACCGTTTTTGAACTTGTCAATTTTGATGGCTTTTAGTGCTTCTCCTTTTTTTTTTTTTTGTTCTACATCTTCCACATTGGCAAAATGTTTCCCTTTGATGACTTTTTTTTCAGCCTGGAAAACCAAAAAACTTTGTTCAGGGAAGAGATTTGGTGAATAGAGAATGTGGGGCACGGAGGTCATGCTGTTTTTTGGTCAAAAACTGCTGAACACTCAGTGCAGTGTGGACAGGTGCACTCATAACTCACCCATCATGAAATGGAAAAACATGTTGAAAGAGTCTTCAAAAAAAATTTCACTGAAGACAAACATAGCCGCTCACAATAACACATGCTGGTACACTGATACAGATGGGTTCTAAAACACTCACCTAGTGGAGGAAGCCTGTGTACAAGCAGCTTGCCCTTCAGAACATAATTTCATATTTTGGGGGGTGTTGCCCCTTGTATATTCTAAGAATCTCAAAACACCAATCAGAAAGAAATATGCACCCCTATGTTCATGGCAGCATTATTTACAATAGCAAAGATGTGGAAACAGCCCAAGTGCCCATTAGTAAATAAGTGGATAAACAAGCTGTGGTGCATTTATACAAGGGAATACTACACAGCTATAATAAAGAAGGAAATCTTACCATTTTCAACAGCAGGGATGGACCTGGAGAATATTATGCTAAGCAAAATAAGCCAGTCAGAGAAAGACAAATACTATATGACCTCACTCATACGTGAAATCTAATGAACAAAATAAACTGACAAACAAAATACAACCAGAGGTATGGATACATGGAATAACTGATAGATCTCAGAGAGGAGAGGTTTGGGAGACTGAAAGAGATTAGCTGAAGAATATATGTACATCTATATGTGTGTGTGTGTGTATGTATACACACATATATATCTCCCATGGGCACAGACAATAATGTAGTGAAAGCTGGGGTGGGGGGCACTGGAGAGGGGGGAAAGAGGGGGAGAGGGGTGACCTCTGTAATAGTGTTAAAAATTAAAATAAAAATAAAAATGAAAGAAACACCAAAGACTGTAAAAAATAAAAATAAAAAACAAAAACCAGATGCAGCTGGACATGCTAACTTCTAATTCTGCCCAGCTCTCAAATTCAGATTCCAGATCCAAGTGTGAAGGCTTCTATCCCAGAATAATGGGAGAACTATTTGAAGTACCTCCTTTAGCACAGTCTGGCAATCAATTCTGGATGTTTTTCCTCAGTATTTTTTAGAGTAACAGGGAAAAGAAAAGCTTGTGTAATTGCTAAGTATGGTAGCCTTTTGTTCTCTATCTACTAGGATTCTATGGAGCCAGAGCCTTACGGATGACCAGTTCAGCCATGGTAACAGTTGTCATTCATTATGCACATTTATTATGCAAGATGTCATGCTCTGTGCAGTTTAAATAGCTCATTTACTCAACCAAACTGCTATTATATCCATTTTACAGATGAAATAACTAAGACCTCAGGTGAGGGTAAATAACCAGATATCACACAGCTCATAAAACCATGGTAGGAATTAAAACTCATTGTTTTAACCCTTGCACTCTGTTGCCTGTTAATTAGTCAGCTTAATTATCTAATGATATGAGGGGGAGGTGTAATGAATGCTGTTGCAGTTATGAATAGTGGAAGTTTTGATCCATTTGGATATTCAAAGTGATTTAGAGCTGGCTTAGCTTTTCTTTTTGCCGTAAGAAAACAAGCAGTCTAGTACAGTCATAATGGCCTAAGCTTAAATTCAACTCTACCATTTATACTATGATATCAGATGATTTGCTAAATCTCTCTTAATCCTTTATTTCTTCATTCGTGTAACAAAGGTCTCAATTGAGCCTACTGCTTAGTTATTGAGAGAATAAAATTAACCCCGTAGGTTACGCGAAGCATTCAGCACAGTGCCTGGCCATACATAGTAAGTGTTCAAAACATTGTTGAGGACCCCCTTATTCTTTTTTTCCTTTTGATGCCACTTCAACAAGTGGCAAGGCAGCATGAAATTAGGATGCTCCACCTATAAAACTTGTTAAACTCTCCTAATGAAAAGTATTCTTTTTAAACCACAGCTATGCAGTGGTAGGCAAAAGTCAATTTACAATTGTGAGTACACAAACAGAGTTTATTCTTTTGAGTTAACAAAGCACTTGTTATAATCATAATCTGCCTGTCTTTCTGTATGAACAACTGCAATCCTACTTTTGCCCACCCCCGTATAAGATCACATACTTCACCACTGTATCAGATTATTAGCTAATCATCACTCACAAAGCCACACTGCAATTACATTAGTTAATTATAATTTATATGGAGTTTAATAGTAGATAAAGTAAGGTACTTTATGTTAACTCATTGGAACTTCACAAGAGTCCTGTAGGGGAAGTATAAGAAATATCCCAATTTTACAAATTAGAACACATGCTCAGGAAGGTGAAGTCATATGTATATATTGGATTCAGGTATGAATGCTTCCAAATGCTGGGTTCTTTCCTTGGTCAACTTAGTGAGTCTGTACTACCCAGTTTTTTTTCTTAATACAATTGTTAATAAAAAAATACAGTCAGAGCCTCAATATATATTGAAGTCAACATATACAAAAGCAAACACATATACTAGATCACCATGGAAAGTGTGATTTCTTGCTACAGGCATTGGGCAAAAAATGTCTGATAAACACTGACCCTGTGCCTAGCTCCAAGTTTTTACTTGCTGTGGGAACTTGAAAAAGTCAACCTAACTGATTTATTCATTTATAAAATAAGGAGAAAAAAATTTTGTTCTGTACTTCCTAGGAGGCTTTTTGAAATAATAGATGAGGAAAAAATACTCTGGAAACTGTAAACTTTCTATAGATGTGTTTGTACTTTTGTAAACTTAGATTTGGGGACCATAAGAAAGATTTGCAGATGAGATTCAGAAATTTCCAGAACTCCACGATGGAGTTCTACTTTTGCAAGACTGTTGCTATCCCTTCATCCCCTGGAACAGTGTAGAGCTGCTTAAGAGGAAGGAGTAAAATCTACTTGTGAACTTCCATTTCTTGTGGTTTTCCTGCCTCTTAACTATAAAGGGTAACCATTAGTTACCCATGTGACAAAAGTCCCCTCCCCCCAAACACTGTAATGTCTTGCAAAAAGCCCCAATTCGATTACTATCAAGAGCTGAATTGAAAAAAAAAAATACATGCAACAGACATTAAGCGCCTGCACACAAGCCGAGTTTGGTCTTTTCCTTCAATAACCAATCGCTAGGATTTTTTTTTCAGTCACCAGTTACATATTGAATGCTCACGTATATAGACTACTAAGCCAAAAATTACAATCTTTAGACAAAAATGTTTGTTTTATTACCCATCCTGTAGGCAGTGATTTATTAAGCTGGATAAACATACAATAACAAAAGGGTAATATATGGTTTTCACAAATCCTAACAGGTTGGGTGGAAAAGACCATGTAAATATACTGCTCTTCCTTGTGGAAACAATCCTTTTTAATACGATCAGATATTTCCTGAGGCTTCATTACTGTTGTCCCCGAAAGGACAAAATTTCCTCTGTTCTCCAAAAATCGTGCTTAGCTCAAACTTAAAATGTTATGCAACACCATTTCTCAGCAGGAAGCAGAACAATTGGTTATCCTCCCGGATTCATTTAAGACAGGTAAATATAAGTGCATCACAACCATCAAGTTTCAAAGAAGCATTTGGACTGCGGACACTGTCAATTATCCTTGGAACTTGAATAGAAATTTATCAAATTTAGGAAAACAAGCGGCAACTAACCCTCCTAGGTCGGCTCCGGAGATCGGGAGCGAGTGCGTGAATGATAACCTTGGCTGCGCATTTGGCGGGGGCTGCACAAACCAGAACCAGGGACCTATGCTCTCCCCGGACATTGTCCCTCCCAGGTTTCCTAGTCAGCCAGCAGTCGCTCTGCACTAGAGCTTGAGCCAATTGTAAAGGACCTAACCAAGCCCAGCCCAGCGGAAGGAACGGTTTCTCAGTTGTTTCTCTTTGATAAAGGAGCCCGTCCTTGCTCTTGCTTCTACTCTCTCTAGTGTTGGATGTGACGACGCCACCCTCCCGCACTCAAAACAATTTGGAGTGATTGATAAACATACCAAATCCTCGCAGCAAAAAAAAAAAAATGGTGATGTTCATCCTGAATTGCCTCCTGCTTCTGCCCTTTCTGATCTTCTGCTTCTTGGAATCTCTCCTGAAGATTTTTATTCCTAAGAAGAGAAAATCAGTCACCGGAGAAATCGTCCTGATTACGGGAGCTGGGCATGGAATCGGGAGACTGACTGCCTATGAATTTGCCAAACTTAAATGCAAACTGGTTCTGTGGGATATAAATAAGGTAATACTGCTTTACTGTTTTACTTTCTGGTATCTTTAATCTGTGGACATGTATGCATGTGTTTTGCAGGTAACAACCCTTTACAGCACAACTGTAAAGTGTGTAGAAAAAAAATTACTATTGCCATTTTATAGATGGGGAAAACATGGATTAATTAATGTGTTTATGATCATGTGATAAATGGACTTAGTGAAGATTCTCAGTTGTGGCCCATTTGACATTGTAAATTTATCCTCACCATTGCCCCTGAAAATAATTTGTAATATACTCCTGAACTTGATTTTACTGATCCCTTGACTTTAACCATATAGAAAAAGTAATAGTTTTAGCTAGTATATTAAGAGTAAGAGCTTTGTACCTATTAAGAAAAAAAAATCCAACTTACAGTTACTGAGGTAAGTGGCTTTAAGATACCCAACAGAAAGCAACAATTGCTATGCCATACTGATTTCCAAGAGTTAAAAACAATAAAAAAGAAAAAAAGTCTTCAATGTAATTTTTACCAGAATAGGTGCAGGCTTAAGGAAGAGAGGACTTAGAATCTTACCTTTTATTTGGCCAGTAGATAATGGACAAAGGGGTTTCTGGACAGCACCTGCTGGCCTGAAATGCCATATGTTACATATTCATCAACACCCTATGATGTCAACAGGAATTCATGGGATGTGAAGTTAGATCAGCACCAACCTAGTGAGTGGGTGATTGAGAGAACAATCCACAAACTTTATGACTCGGCAACACCAATCTGCTAGTGTTTCCCTAGAGTACCTTTCTCCTATCTGTCCCTTTCCTTACACTTTGCTTGGCGTGCCCTGCCCCTTTTTGCATAGCTGTTCTATTCACCCTTAAGACTCAACTCAGGTACCTCTTCTTTTAGTATGGCACTGCATGCCCCTTCTCTGTGTTCCCACAACTCTCTCTGGATAGCTCTATTATTATACTTGCCGCAACCTATCAGTTTGAACCATACAAAACTGCCAATATTCAATCCTTTATTCTAAAGCGATAAAAATTTCATATGGTCCTACCTAAATATTATTTTATGTTTCTTTCTACTACATAGAAAGTGGTAGAAAGTGTGAGCTCCCTGAAGTCAGTACTCTGATGTATTCATGTTTGTGCCCACATGGTTCTTCTACATACCTTGACCTATGTATTAGGTCAAGGTGTTATGTTAACGTGTTAACATACGTATGTATGTTAACGTATGTTAATATGACCTATGTATTAAAATGTTGGAGGAATGAATGAATTGTAGTTAACTCCTTATTTATTTATTTTGCAGCCAGAAAACTGATATCTGTGAGTAGTTTTTAGTGACAGAGAAAAAAAGGTTAATGTAATTTTTAAAGTCTAATATGGAATACACATGCACATACATTTAACTCACAATGTAAAATTCATAATAAAAATAGTATTTTTAAATTGTTGTCTTCTTTTTCAAACCTTGCTTTAAATTCAGTTCCAACTAAAAGAAGCTCTTCAAAGTGCTGAGAGCAAAGTGTACCTATAACCCTGTCAAAAATATGTGTCAGGTGAATTCTTGCCCAATCCTAGTTCAAAGAATCTGTTTTCAGCTGTTGATATAAATGCTCACATCATTATTTTTATTCTCCTTGCCCTCTGTTGTTTTTTCTAGCATGGAATTGAGGAAACAGCTGATGAATGCAGGAGGCTGGGTGCAAAGGCTCATGCCTTTGTGGTAGACTGCAGTAAGCGAGAAGATATTTACAGCTCAGCGAAGAAGGTGAAATTTTGCTTTTGGCTAGAATCATATTGTGTCAGAGCTGGAAGGGATTTTGGAGATGACCCAGTCATGATGCAGACGAGCTAACAGAAGTTTTGTGATTTGCTCAAGGTTGAAGAGCTAGCTAGTGGCAAACCCAGAACTAAAACCCAGAACTGAGATTACTGGGCTTTAATGTGTTCTGGAATTATCCAGGGAGCTTGTTAAAAAATAGGCACCCAAGAGCTTTTCGTGCAGTAGGGCAAGATCCGGGCCCAGGAATTTGCATGTTTAGTACTGTCTGCACACACACCTCACCCATCTGATTCAGACACATGTAACACTTTGGATGGCACTACAGGATCACTAACAGGGTCTTCTGAAGTCCAAGGAACTCAGGAAGATAGAATAAACCTAACTGTTTATCAGGCTGTCATCATAAACATATCTGTTGTTACAAAGCATTATTTGCCTCATCAATATACAACTGAGATGTGCTATATGTAATGGGGTTTCCTCTGAGCACTTTCATAAATGTACTTGCTATCTAAATGTGGTAATGGTAGGAAGGTCAGTAGAAT
This sequence comes from Phyllostomus discolor, assembly GCF_004126475.2. Classification (NCBI taxonomy): domain Eukaryota; kingdom Metazoa; phylum Chordata; class Mammalia; order Chiroptera; family Phyllostomidae; genus Phyllostomus; species Phyllostomus discolor. Next base: position 101,076,232 of record NC_040903.2, read on the forward strand.
TACCTGGGCAAATTTCTTAAAATACACCTTCCTGGACCTTACCCCTGCATATTCTGATTGAGTGCAGTGTAAAGATCCTGATTCAGCCAAGGCTTAAGAACCTCTTGAATTTTAGGGGATTTTAAATTTGGGGACATTTTTAACTTCTGCTTTAAATTATAATCTTTTATTTCAAACTGATCCTACTATTGTTGGTTAGGCCTTAGCTAAGTCAAAAGAATAGGTAGCAATTACCCAGGCCAGTGGTGGGCCTTCCTGGAAAGGGGTGCTGTAAGACCAAGGCCTTTGGGTAAGAACCATCTGCATTTCACAATAACACTTTTACTTAAATTACCAATGATCCCTTTTTATAGAGATGAGAGCTCTTCTAGTTAATACTAGCTATACCACCTTGGGCAAGTTACCTAACCTCTCTGTGCCTAACTTTCCTCAATTATAAAATGGGGGTCACAGCAGTACGTGTCTCATAGGGTTGTCACGAGGAGTAAGTGAAGTAATGATGTAAAGTTCTTAGAACAGTACCTGGTGCTTAGTAGTCACTCTGTAAGAATTACTTCTTAGTATTATGATAGATTCACTTATATTATCTGTATAATTTTATAAGCCATTAGTAAGAGGATTTGGTAGTGTTAGTTACCTAAATGGAAAACATTCATTTCCAGGCTCATTTGGGAATAGGCTGTTTTCTGGAAAAGGTAACTTTATTATTTGAAACAATTCCATGTATTTTAAACATAGTTTTTTTTCTACTGAAATTTTTCTAAGATGAACTAAATATATGCTTAAACAGAGTTTATACAATTACATATGATTATCAGATATTTTGAAGTAGCTATTTTGATGTGGCTATCTTGGTATCAGGAAAATTTTATGCCACCTGAACAATAAAACTCTCAGTTTGCTTTCATTATTAAGTAATGTGCAATTTGACACTCTCACCCCAGGGGGGACACAATAGGTGACAATGGGGAGCTCAAGGATGAAGGAAGGGCCAAGAGGGTCTGGGCTAATACTTTGGCAATGCAAAACAGTAATATATATTTTGAGTCATGTCAATTTGGAGGCATTACAGCAGCTTCATCAATTTAACCACATAAAATGTTATTTTTCTCAAAATTTAGGGGCATTATTCTGAACAACAGTTTCCTATTGTGTTAGAGATATAGATATAGGTACAAATTGTGTGTTGATCAAGGGCCAAATAACTTAGCTTGTCTCTGTAATGATTTAAATACAGCCCAGTGAAACTCAGTTGTGGCTAGGGAGGCTTCCCAGGGGCACATTGACGTCCTGCTGGTGTGCTGACGGTCCTCCCCCTCCTGACTTCCTCTCTGCGCACGGTTTCAGGCTTGTTTTGATCTCTGAGGTCAGAAAATCTGGGAGAGTCCCAACTCCATGTAACCCTTGGCAAGAAAATTAGCCATTCTATGTTTCATATTTCTTGTTAAAATGAGCACACTAAGAGTTGTTAGCTCATAGAATTGTTATGAGAGTTTAGTGAGATAATGAAATTCTGTAAAATGCATAGCATTTACATATGTGAAAGCTCTTAATAAGCTAGTTGCCAGTTCCCTGTCAGTCCCCAAGCACAATGCAGCACTATCTAAAGAGGGGCAACTCTGAATAGAGACCAGCTTTTATGTGGAACAAATGTATAGCAAAATGCATTGCAACTTTAGGGTCCATCCACCAAGAAGCTTAGTCAAAGAACAATGAAGATAAGGGAGCAATAGAATGGAGTGAACATAAAAATAGATGATGTAGCTGGCATTATGGTGTTATCAGTTTTACATAGTTCCTCATAACAGTCCCTGCATTTGCCAATTAATTAACCTTGTTTTGGGGGGGTTTTTTGCTTACTTTTTAAAGTAGTGTTTAAAAAATAGCCCTGGCTGGTTTGTCACTGGTTGTGTTTTGGTTAGCCAAATACCTCTTGAGCTATAATCAATAGAGCAAAGTCAAGAGACTAAATTGCAAAATAATATTTTTACTTAGCAAACTTTCAAGCAGAACTATTTTGAAATAAAATACCTAAAATTAAAAGGTTCTTTTTTTCAACTTTGCACACAGATTCAATACTACTTTTTCCCCCCAAAAATACGTACTTCTTTAATAGTCATTGCATGCAAGCCTGCCCTCATACTTATTAGTGATGTAGATATTTTTCTTATTTTATTTTTAAAGGTGAAGGCAGAAATCGGGGATGTTAGTATTCTAGTAAATAATGCTGGTGTGGTCTATGCATCAGATTTGTTTGCTACACAAGACCCTCAGATTGAAAAGACTTTTGAAGTTAATGTACTTGCACACTTCTGGGTAAGTATAATTTCCTTTACAAAAAATGTTCCCTTTTGTAAGACTCAAAGATTAAGTTTAAAGTGAAGATTTCGGGAGACATAAGGACATATCAACTCAGTACTCAAGTTTTCTCCAGGTACCAGGGATAACATACAAAAAGATCATTTTTCATGCTACAGTCAGATCTCATCAGTTATTCTTCCTCCCCCAATAAATATTCATAATAATAATAAATAGCAAACTTAAGGCGCTATATATGTTTTAATTCTAAGCTAGATTCTCATATCTCTGTTTAGAGATGGAGGAGGGATTAGGGACCATCTGCATCATCTGTGATTTTGTAAAAGAGGAACCCAGTTTGCTTTCAGACTCTCATGAGATCCAGACCTCCTGTTACATCCTGGCCTCTAATGCAAACTTTATTATGAAACTCACCATTCAAGGTCTTAAATACATATACACACAGAGTTTCTGAGGAGTCTAAATAGTGCCCACATAGTCAGTTCCTAAAAGGGTCCCTCAAGGTTTTTTTGGGTGTGAGTTTAAGATGAGTAATCTCAAAAGAATATTGGAGTTAGTTGGTGAAAATGCAGTATTATGTTTACATTCCTAAATTGTTCACATCTGTCTTTGTATTTTTATGACTTAAGAGTTTTCCAATATTCTGAATATTTGAAATGCAGGGTATTGTCTTATTTGTTTCTGAATTCCTATCACATAGTAGGTGCTCAATAAATATTTGTGAATCATTCAGTAACTACTGGAAGATTGCTATTCACTTTAATATTTTGATGACATAACCAAACTCTTTTCCAACAATTTCACATTAAGATAGAAGACATAATTAATCAAAGGTGGAAGTCAGTGGACATATGTTATTCACAATTTAAATGAGATGGATTCTTAAAGTTTTCAGTATTCGTTGTTTACCTTAATTTTTCTAATCTGGGCACCCTACCCAGTTGCCTTATGTTGCCAAGTTTGGCAGTTAATCTAGGTTTTTTATTTATGCCAGGAACAATGTTACAAAACATAATTTTATTTCAAAATATTCCCAATGGATTTGTGAATCAGAAATAGAAATGTTTTTTCTGTCTTATAACAACTATTTCTAGACTACAAAGGCATTTCTTCCAGCAATGATGAAGAATAATCATGGCCATATTGTCACTGTGGCTTCAGCAGCTGGGCATACTACAGTCCCATTTTTAATGGCTTATTGGTAAGTGAACACGTGCATATTTTTCATTGGTTTCTATGCTTAGCTTTGTTGTACAAAGTCTCCTGTGCAACAACATTATCAACTGTTAATATCCTCCTCTGTTGACTGTTTTAGAGGTGGGTGCAGGGAAATTATCCTATTAGAAGCCAACTGCTTCAAGCATTTCTTATCTCTTTTTAGCAACAAGGAATTACAAAACAAGAGCAATACCATGAACACAAGTTAATATTCATAATTTTAAATAAAGTAATGTGGAAATAAAACTCTAAAGACAGAGAGAGTGCAATCTGGGAATGCTTTTGAATGCAAACAGTGTAATTGGTCTGAAAATAATTGTAATGGTTAATAATTGAAGAGCTTACTGTAGCAAACAGTGCACTTTCATGGTGTGCCCCCCGTACGCTGTAAAGAACTGATCGGTGTGGCCAGTGTGGCCACAGTGAGACTGCTGGTTACATATGCCCTAACAGTCCTTTGGCCATTGCTGTATGTTAGCAAATAATAACTCCTAAAATTCTGAGTTATGACTGTGCAAATAAATATGCATAAAAATAATGATAAAATTTTTTTAACCTTGTGCTCTTTCTTATGAAATTAATGATTTAAATTCTTGAAACAATGTAGATATAGTTGTGTATGTAGATATAGATAATGTATATAAATACCGGGTTGGACAAAATGTCCATAATATAAAAGACACATTTTTCATTTTCACCAATAACTTTATTAATTTGGATATTTTGAGTATGTTGGCTATCTCCTGTGTGGTAGAGTGTTGATTGTTTTCAGTTGATCTGATTGCTCTCAAGTTCAACTAGTCTTCCTGACCATGAGTATTGTCCAGTGAGAAATCTCCAGCAGGGAACTTTGCAAGCCACAGCACCTTCTCCATACACTGCACAAACCCTTTTTTTTTTTTTTTTTTGCAGTTTTACCTTTACTGAAATAATAAAGCATAATATGCTGAAAATATTGCATATTTTTTCCATCTTCAATATTAAAATGGCTACATAAAAATTCACCAAGTTTAGTAAGTTTTTTCAAAAGCATGCTAATATGACGGTTGCCACAATACAACAAAAATTTTTCTAATGAAGTTCAAGACAACTAAGTGCTACTAGAACCATCGTACAGAAAAAAACAAATAAACTTTATGGCCAACCCAATATATAGATATAGACATGGACAGGTAACTTGTTTATATACATATATGTCTTGCATTTTAAAAGTTTGCAACGATATATACTAAAACATACCTAGAGAGTGGTTACTTTTAGGTAATAGCAATACAAATAATTTTTATTTTGTTCTTTTTGTTCATCTATGTGTTCTTTCTTTCTTTCTGAACATATATTTGCTTTATAATAGTTTTAAAAATAAATATAGACTGGGATTGAGTTTTGACAAAAGAAGAAATGACTCCTGAAGCAGTCACAGAGCAGACCTATAATGTCCAGATTGTATCTTGACTCCTTCAGAGCCACTTTAAGTTAGGCGATGAGCCCCTAGCCATCAGGGGCTAATACAATTTTACATTTACTTACTTCCTTGATGAAAGATAGCTGCAGAGTCTGCTGCTAGGCTGCTGTATGACATTCTACTGCCCTGATAAGTTCTGCCATCGTTCCCAGGTAATCAAAGAGGATCAGAGAATTAGGCCTGTCAACCCTGCTGTGCTTCCTCCTTCCCTTGCCATAGTAAATATCGTACTTGTTTTGATTTTGATTTGATCCTACCCCACTGAGGTTTACCGTGAAAATCAAGAAAGAACATGTTTTGTGTGAGAAACAAATTTATTTTGGTGACTAGTGATGGTACTTTCAACAGAACAGGTTTTCACCGAGTGTTGTCAAAGCAGGAGCAAGACACACAGTTGTGCAGCTTGTGCACTACACAATTCTAGTGGGCACTGTTAACAGCATTCAGGTCCTTTTAGGCTTGAATGATTTCCCAGCAGATGGCAATGAATTAACTTGAGAGGAGGGGGGCCTTTTCTAATTCACAAAGAGTCACTACTTGGGTTAAGAGGCAGGGCCACAACTGCACAAATGGTGTGTACACTTCCATCTAGGGAACAGATCTGAGGTTTGTGGGCCCTCACAGAACTGTTTGGAACCTCAGTTCTCATTAGCCTGAGCTGTTGTGTCTGTGATCCTTACTGGCCACAATTATCTTAAGTTCAGTTGACTCTGGTTATCACTACATATCTGATCAGTGGCAGGACTTCCACGGAGTCACACTGAAGACTTCATCCAGTAGAAGGCAATGCTTATCAGTTGTTATTAATAATTGGGCAGTTAAACTGAGACACTGCTTTTTAAAGCAAACTTTTTATTGAAGTATAACATACATTTGTAAAAATGCAGAAATCATGAGAGTACAGCTCAATGAGTTACTGTAAAGTGGACACCTCTATGTAAACACCATTCAGGTCAAAAAATAGAACATCACAAGACCCCAGAAGCTCCTTTTGGAATTCTTCCCAATCACCAATCCCTCTTTCCTTCCCAAGGGTAACTCCTATATTGACTTGTTACACCATTGATTAATTTTGCCTATTTTTGATCTTTATATACATGGAATCATACTATGTAAGATTTACCCGTGTTGGTACCTGTAGTTTAATCATTGTCATGCCTTGACAATAATTTACTATCCACACTACTCTTCCTGAACCTTTGAGTTGTTTATGGGATATGATTACTATGAGTAATGATATTCTGAATCTTGATTTAATCCATTACAATCTTATGTGACCTTTGACAAGTAACAAAGTGCAGAAAAAAATCAACTCTATGCTAACTCGTAGCAAATCAAAATATGCTAAAATCAATTTTAGCATATACATTATTTTGTTGCAGAAGAAGTTCAGCCATTGTTAGTATAATGAGAATGGTTTGCACAACATCCATATAATCTGACAGCCAAGGAGAGTGGACTGGAATGTGCATGTGTGAACAATGACAACTTCACTGTACTAGTCAGTGGGGGCTGTAGATGCCATTGAGTGAGCATGTATACCGTGTGGCTGTCACATTCAAAATGATTGAGCAAGTAGAGCCATGAATCTGCATCAAATTTTGAACACTTATTATCTATCTGTCTATCTATCTATCTGTCATCTCTCTCAAAACAAATTCACCCTAAAATTCAAAAATATAAAATTCTTTTAACACATTCAAGATCATTAATTCTGAGTTTAAATATATTGCTGCATATTTGGTTCACTTAAAAAAATTAGAAAATATACTTTAGTAAAAGAGAAAAGAATTACTGATAATCTCACCATGTAGAAATAACTTTTGTAAACATTTCTTACAATTTTTAGGACATTTTAAATGCAGATATATAGTCATGCATTGAAGAAATTTACATACATAATCTTGCTTTTTTAAAATTTAAAATGAATGTTTTGCCAGTTTTTAAATATACAAAGTCTTCCCAGAAGGTATCCAGCCTTGTAATATGAAAAATAGACATTTACTGAAGAAGATACAAGGTACAAGAAACATTGTACATAGGACAATGATACCTCAGTCCTTCTTAAAGTAGGCACCTTGGGATCTCACACAGTTCTCCCACTCACCATCAGCTGCTCTGTTGTATTTTCCTGAATCTCATCAATGATCTGAAATCTCTTCCCTTCCAAAAGTGATTTGAGTTTTGGGAAAACCAGCAGTCACAGGGCACCAATTCTGGGCTGCAGGGGGACTGAGTCGCCTGGGTGATTTGATGTTTTGCCAAAAAACTTCTGTACGAGATGTGATGCATGAGCAGGTTCTTTGCCATAATGAAGCCGCCAGTCACCAGTTGCCCATAGCTATGATCATCTAAATCATTCAGATAGTTTCTGTGGAGAAATGTTGAAGCTTAATGCAAAATTTGATACAGGCTCATTGCTTTACTCGCTCAGTCATTTTGAATGTGATGAACACAAGTACACATGCTCACTCAACAGCGTCTACCACCCCCACTAACTAGTACAGTGAAGTCATCATTATTCACACATGTGCATTCCAGTCCATTCTCCTTGGCTACCTGGTTACATTGATATGGCACAAACCATCCTTGCTACTAACAATACTTGGACTTTTTTTGGATAGACCTCAGTATATATGCAACATCATTTTCAATTCCTGCATGGTATACCACCGTACATATATTCCATTGTTTATTTAATTTACCCATTATTGTTGGGTAATGTATTTGTCTGGACTCCTTTAGTTGCAAGGAACACAAAATTTAAACTGACCCAGGCCAAAAGAGGAATTATTTTGCCTCTGTGATTAAAGTCACAGGTAGGCTGTCTTTCTCAGAAAAGAGAGGTGTCAGCAGTTCCAGGTAACATCCATTCAACTCCAAGTCCAGCAGATTGGGTAAAGTCATGACTTCCCAGTGATGCCTTCAAATGTTCTACTTCTAGAGTTCATTCTGACTAGACCAACTTGGATCCAGCCTCTGAATGGGTAGGGGGAGAAGGGGCATTAGCTGGCAAAATCAGAGTGATGTTGCCAGAATAAGGGAATATATGAATGCCAATGAGCAAAAACAAGAGCTGCCCACCATAGACATTTAAAATCATCTCCACACACAACATATGAAACAAATTCCTCGAGACAGACAACAGACTGATGGTCAGCAGAGGAGGAGTGGGTGTGAAGAGGGTTTATGGTGACAGATGGAAACTAGATATTTGATGGTGAGCACGATGCATTCTATACAGATAATGAATTATAATGTTGCATTCATAAACCTATGTAATATAAACCAATGTTACCTCAGTTAATTAATTTAATTAATTGAATATTGTTTCTATTTGCCTTCATGCACTGTGTACCTCAGGGACTATCCTTGGATAAATCTGTAGAAACATGAGTGATGATTTTCTTAGGATAAATACTTAAAAGGGAAGTTACTGGATCTAAGAGCATGGCATATTTTAATGAATTTGATACCTTTTGCTAAATTGCCTTCCCAAAAGGCTGCCAATTAACCTGTACTTTGGAAAATAGAAAGCTGTGGAAAGCTCTCTCTCTCGGTTTATCTTTTTAAGTTTAGACATACACTGAAGCCTTAAAAAGAAAAGATTGTTCATTCAATTATATAAAATTAAAAATATTATGTAGTTTAAAAGACAACTTAAGCAAATAAACATGTCCTTGTATCCTACCACTTACGGCTAGGCAAGAATCATTTTATTTTGTAATTTATATTAATTACTCTTAAAGCAAAACATTTTAATATGCATAAACTTAATGGTATTATTTTTTACACTTTTTGCTAATGTCCTTTAGCCATTTATCCATTACAATATTGTCTTACTCATTTACAAAAGTTGCCATATAGTATGGTACTATAGTATACTATATACTATAGTATGTACTATAGTATATAGTAGAGTATAGTATGGTACTCTTATCCTTGTCTTACATGTTGCAAATGCTTTACCAGTTTTTTTGGCTCTTAACTTGGTTGGGAGATGATAAAGTTTAGAGTATATCATATAGAGGCCTGGTTATTGCCTAGATTTAAAGTCTGATTCTACCACTCTCTTATGTCTTTGGGCAACTTCTGTAACCACCCCTAGGGCCTTAGTTTCCTTTTTAATAAGTGGGGATCATTGTGGCATCTATTTCATGGAATTGCTGTGGGGGTTAAATGACATAACGCGTCTGAGTAACCAAGGACCGTGTCTGGCACGTAGTCATCCATCTTAGGTATAATTATTTTTGTTTGTTTTACTTTTTCAAGGTACAAAAGATTTACATTTTATATAATTGAATCTCGCAATCTTTCTTTTTAAGTCTTCATTATATGCCTCAGCTGTAAAAAACAAGAGTGGAGGGGGTGAAAGAGAACTTTCCTTTTCATGGCTTTGTATTTTCCAAAGCACAGGTTGACTGGCAAGAATATACAGCTGCTCTGTACATAACTGCTAATCCACACAGATTTATAGAAGAACAATCTACCTGGTAATGCAACTGAATTGTAGACTTTCAAATTTCAAATTTTCTCATATATACTTTCACATAATTTTTAAAATTAATAATGTAATATTGTATCTCTATAAAGTTGCTTTTCAAAACACCTAACTGGAAGTGTGATGCTCACTTAAAATATGATTGATTTCCCTTTCTTTCCAAGTGAGGGAACTGGGACAACAAGAATGGCTTTGCACTTTGATTCTTTCATTTGACAAGTACTTACTGAACCCCTGTTTTGGCCCAGGCATTGTGCCAGGCCCTGGGGATTTACTGTAGGCCACAGTAGTCATGCAGCTTGTAGCAAAGGTATGAGGGACAGACATTCAAAAAGGTCACCCTGATGAACATTAAGTTACAAATCTAGAATGTGCTGTCACAGAAAACTGAAGATTACTATACAGTGGGGAAATAATTTAGGCTAGGGGTCAGGAAAGTCCTCTTTGAAGAAGTCACACTGAGACTAAAGGAAGAATTAGTTTTATGCAGGGGCATTTTCCAATGAATTCATTGAACATATTAAAGTAAATAATGAGCAGCCTACAATGTTATTAAATTTTATGGAAAGAGAAACAACAAAATAAACATCTTACCAATTTTTTCTAGCAATACATTTAAGCTTATTCATTTGCCATTCTAATATATGATGTCGTGATGCAGTAAGTGTTCTATGTCAGTGCTTCTTAAGCTTCAACGTGCCCATAAATTTACCTGAGGATCTTCCAATGAATGCAATTCAGTGGGTCTGGGCAGGGCACTGAGATTCAGCTGCTGCCTATGTTTCTCAGCTGAGGACCACACTTAACTAAGGAAAACAGCCGTCCAAATTAAATACATGTAGTAATTTTCCTGAATTATTTTGTGACCTTTCTCTGTTTATTTTCAGTTCAAGCAAGTTTGCTGCTGTGGGATTTCATAGAGCTTTGACTGATGAACTGGCTGCCTTAAAAATTACTGGAGTCAAAACATCGTGTCTCTGCCCTAATTTCATAAACACTGGCTTCATCAAAAACCCAAGCACTGCGTAAGTTAAGATAGAAATAGAGATAAAAGGTTTGGTGGTTGCATGAATCCGAGACATTCTGTGGCTTTTCTGAAGTATTTTAATCTTAAAACACCTGAGATGCAATGTCCCGAGCTCAGCTCAGTTTTGGCTTCTGTAGGTTGTGGGAAAACAGGTGGTGAGACTCAGGGAGAGAATGTATACAAATGTAAATATGAATGAGACAGGTAAGCTTGCTAATCCTCCCTGTTCTTCTTCCCCTAAGCAGTGGTTTTTAGACTTAAGTACACATACATTTTACCAGAAGTGCTTAGGAACCATGTAGGGGACCCACTCCCAGAGATGTTGGTTTTTATTGGGTTTGGTTGGGAGGGGGTAGTTAGTAATTGAGATGGGGACTTGGAAGTATGTACACATATGTCTAACGAGCATCATAGGTAATTCTGATAGACATAAATCAGAACCACAGTGTGAAAAGCACTTTCCATTGGTAATCTAGAGATTATCTTCCAAATTGACTACGAGACCATGATCTTTCTTTGGTCAGCACATAAAATTGTAAGGATCTGCTCTGAGGTTAATTTTAATGTTTCCTCTCCTTGGGAATAGCTTTAGTATCTTTGTAAACATATTGTATACTTTTAAAAAAATTCTAACACGTATAAATAAGAAAGTTTCTTTTTAAAATTTCTTAAAACCCTCTGTCCAGTGGAAACTGCTCTTGATATTTTGATGAACATCTTTCTAGACATTTCCCTATGTACAGATTAAATGTCTAAATTTTGTGTAACTGACAAACATTACACATGGGGTTCTGGAAACAATAAGGAAACTGCTCACTTTCTTCAGCATTATGTTTATAGACAATATGGTGTTAAAAACTTCAAAGTTGCTAAGAAGCTACATTTTAATTGTTCCTACCACAAAAAAGAAATGATAATTGTGTGATGTGATAGAGGTGTTAGCTCATGCTACAGTGGTAATCATATTGCAATATATAAGTCTATCATATCAACATGCTGTACACCTTAACTTTACTCAATGTGATATGTCAGTTATGTCTCAATAACAATTAATTAGGAGACATCCAGCCAAGATGGAGGCATAGGTAGAAATGCCTTACTTCCTTGTACAACCAAAGAAGGACAACAAATTTAAAAACAAAAAACCCCAGAAATGCCAGAAAATCAAACTGTGTGGAAGTCTGACAACCAAGGAGTTAAAGAAACTCATTCAGACTGGTAGTAGGGGTAGAAAAGGTCAGCTGGGGTGGAGAAGACACACAGCAAGTTGGTGGACCAGGTAGGCAAGGCAGCTGCTGGTAGACTGAGCAGTCCCACCTTCATGTGCAGATAACCCAGGAGGAACAACTGGGGAGCGAGACAGATCGTGCAACCCAGGGTTCCAACGTGGGGAATTAAAAGCCTCAAAAACTCTGGGTATAAAAACTTCTGGGTTGTGGCAGTAGGAGAAACTTCTAGCCTTGCAGGAGAGTTTGTCGGAGAGACCCAAAGGGTTCTAGGATGTACACAAACCTACCCACCTGGGAATCAGCACCAGAAGGGCCCAATGTGCTTGTGGGTAGCGAGGGAAGTGACTGAAATCTGGCTGAGAGCAGAGCAAGCAGCATTGTTCCCTCTCTGACCCCTCCCCCACATGTAGTACCACAACACAGAGGTGGGTTGCCCCATCCTGGTGAATAACTAAGGCTCTGCCCCTTAAAACATAACAGGTGTGCTGAGGCAAAGAACTGTGGCCCACATGAAAGAACAGATCAAAACTCTAGAAAAAGAACTAAGGGATAAGGAGATAGCCAACCTATCAGATGCAGAGTTCAAAACACTAGTAATCAGGATGCTCGCAGAAATGATTGAGCTCACTTGCAAAATGAAGGAAGAAATGAAGGAAGAAATGAAGGCTACCCAAAGTGAAATAAAGCAAAATGTACAGGGAACCAACAGTGAAGGGAAGGAAACTGGGACTCAAATAAACAATTTGGAGCAGAAGGAAGAAATTAACATTCAACCAGAACAGAATGAAGAAACAAGAATTCAAAAAAATGAGGAGAGGCTTAGGAACCTCTGGGACAATTTTAAACATTCCAACATCCTAATCATAGGGGTGCCAGAAGGAGAACAACAAGAGCAAGAAGTTGAAAACTTATTTGAACAAATAATGAAGGAAAACTTCCCCATTTTGGTGAAGGAAATAGATTTCTAGGATGTCCAGGAAGCTCAGACAGTCCCAAAGAAATTGGATCCAAGGAAGCCCACACCAAGGCACATCATAATTACATAACCCAAGATTAAAGATAAAGAGAGAATCTTAAAAGCAGCAAGAGAAAAGGAGAAAGTTACCTACAAAGAAGTTCCCATGAGACTGGTCAGCTGACTTCTCAAAAAACACACAACCCTGACAGGCAAGAAGGGGCTGGAAAGAAGTATTCAAAGTCATAAAAGGCAAGGACCTACATCCAAGATGACTTTGTCCAGCAAAGCTATCATTTAGAATGGAACAGCAGATAAAGTGCTTCCCAGATAAGGTCAAATTAAAGGAGTTCATCATCACCAATTCCTTATTATATGAAATGTTAAAGGGACTTACCTAAGAAAAAGAAGAAAATCAAAACTATGAACAGTAAAATGACAACAAACTCACAACTATCAACAACCGAACCTAAAAACAAACTAAGAAAACAAACAGGAACGGAATCACCGAAATGGAGATCACCTGGAAAGTTGTCAACAGGGGAGGCGGAAAGAGGGGGGAAAGGTATAGAGAATAAGTAGCATGAATGGTAGGTATAAAATAGACAGGGAGAGGTTAAGAACAGTATAGGAAATGGAGAAGCCAAAGAACTTGTATGTACGACTCATGGACATGAACTAAGCTGGGGGTGGGGTAGAGGAATGTGGGTGGGAGGAGGGGTGTAGGGCAGAGTGGGATAAAAGGGAGAAAAAATGGGACAATTGTAACAGCATACTCAATAAAATATACTTAAAAGAAATTAATTAGTCAATTGAAAGAATTCACTAAAGCTGAAAGGGGATGTCAAAAAAAGGTACCATTGCCCAGGAACAGAATTGGTCAATTTTTTTATATATTTTCAGAATTTAGATACTAAAGTAATATATTTGAGTCAAGTTCTTTCACTTAGACTGTCTTTCAGCAATTAAATACAGACAGCGCATTTTTTAATTACAATTGAATGTTTCACCCTTGCCCACAGGATGATGGACAAAGCTAACCTTCATGTGGGCAGGGGTGCCCTCTCCTGGCAAAGTTCTACTACTACAATTGAAAAATAACTGGGAAGCTTGCTGTGGGGGTGGGGGGGAGGGTGGGGGTGGGGGCGTCCTGTAAATAGAAGCTGACAGGATTCTAGCCTAGTCACAGCAATATGACCAGGCTAAGGAAGGGTCTGGAGCTTGGTGCTGCCATATGAATTCCTTTAAAGATAAGCTGATACTAGAGTGGATGCCAAAAGCGAAGTTGGTTTTAATCTAGAAACTTGGTTCTTCTAATTAGAGGGCAGAATTTATATTCTGGACACTAAATAAAATCTAAGTTTTTAAACCTCATGACAGTACTTTGCTTAGAGAGATCAAGTCACTTGCCTGTAAGTAGGGGAGCTGAGATTCAGACCAAGTTTTTCCTTTTTACACAGACAACAACCTTTCTGAGAGAAGGAAACTGAGCCAACCTCTAAGTGATTGATCCAAAATAATTTGTCTTACTTAAATTGGAATTTATATTGCATTTTAAGGCACAACAAGGATGTAATTCATTGGTTCTTATATTTACACATCTATCAGTGCAAAGAAGCTAGTGTACTACAAAGGTTATATAACACAGCATAATCTGATTTTATTGGAATTAAGTGTGATCAAGCGTTCTAATAATTTTTGGCTGTTAAGAAATATTTTTGTTACATAAACTTGGCTCTCAAGAAATCACTTTTTCAAGCATTTATTGAAAGTCTCCCAAATACCAGGTACCTTAGTAGGTCTGGGTACCTTATTATATATAACCTAGGAGAGTTAGATTTGGCCCCAAGCCACAGTTTGCCTACCTCTGCCCTAATCCTTCTAAAAATTCTGCAAGATAAGTATTACCATGCCTATTTTATTGACAAACAGAAAGTTGGAGGAGTTAAGAAAATTGCCCAAAGCCATACAGCCCCAAAGGGGCAGACTTGGAATTCCTTCATAGGTCCTGGATTCCAAAGGCCTTACTATTCCTAGCTTTATTTTTTAACAAAATTTTAATTGAAGTTTTTTCTGAAAATAATCACTTAAAAATATATATTAAATATTTTATTGGAAATACCTTTATTGGTTTTCTAATAGTGTGTTATGATTGTAAACAAAAGTTAAGTAATATAGAGAAAAGCCCCTTCAAAGGTGTTGCTCTTCCAGAGGTAACCACTTTATTGAAAATTATATTTCCAGTTATAGCTTCCCAATTTAGGAAGCCATACTTCTTAATTTAATGCATTTTTTTCTGGTACATGGAAACATACATACTATTCTGTAAGCTGCCCTTTTATCTTAATAATATGCTGTTGTTGCATTATTTACAATAGCCAAGATATGGAAGCAGCCCGAGTGTCCATTAGTAGATGAGTGGATAAAACAACTATGGTATATTTACACAACAGAATACTACTCGGCCATAAAAAAGAAGAAGGTTTTGCCATTTGTGATGGTATGGATGGAGAACATAATGCTGAGTGAAATAAACCAGTCAGAGAAAGACAAATACCATATGAGTTTGTTCACTCATATGTGGAATCTAATGAACAAAATGAACTAATAAGGAAAATAGAGACAGACTCAGAGAGCAGACTGACAGCTGTTAGAGGGAGGCAGAGTTGGAGGCTGGGAGAGAGTGAGCAAAGGAGAAAAAAATCATGAACGTGGACAATAGTGTGCTGATTGCCAGGGGGAGGAGAGGTGAGGGAAGGTGGAGGAGAGTATAGAGAGATAAATGTGGTGGAAGGAAACTTGACTTGGGGTGGTGAACACAAAATACAATGTACAGATGATATAGAATTGCATATCTGAAACCTATATAATTTTATTAACCGATGTCACCCATTAAATTCAATAAAAAGGAAGAGAATAGTTTATGTGGTTCAGATTGACAGTGAACTGTCCCTTGACATACTTTCCTGACCAAAATATCAAATTTGTCATAAAAAAGGAAAGATCATATACAGGGCCCAGCATAATAATGGCCCATTTTTATTACAAAATCTTTTATTACAAAATCCAAGCCTTCTTGGATTTCATCTAAATCCAAGTAATTTCCAGAGAGGAACATTCAAGCTTAACACAAAATTTGATGCATATTCTTTGCTCTACTCACTCAGTCATTTTGAATGTGACAGTCACACAGTACACATGCTCAATCACTGGCATCTACTGCCCACACTGACTAGTACAGTGAAGTTTTATTGTTCACACATGTGCATTCCAGTCCACTCTCCTTGGCTGCCAGGTTCTATTGATGCTGTGCAAACCATTCTCTCTATTAAAAATGGCCAGACTTTTTCCAGCAGTCTTCCTATTTAAGCTCTGATCTCCTTCATGTATGTAATTAGCATGCTCACTTTAAAGTACAATATCACGTTTCTCGTTCGTCCCACTTTTACTTTTACTGCATATTTTTCTTTCTTAACGAACTATTCTATATTTGTTCCTAAGAAATCTCACCTAATTCTTTTTGTCTCACTTTTCTCAATGAGTCACAACATTTAAAATCTGCCTCTCCATAATGTTAGTCACCCAAAGAGTTTGATGACATTGGCAAATTCAGAAGTGTAATTAATTATTGTATCTTTTTTTCCAAATCATTAGTAAAATATTAAAAACTCAGGATCAACTCTTGTGCAACTCCACACTAAATGTGTTTATTCTAACACCCATATAACAAAGGTCACATTTTAGGGACTACCTTCTACTCAGTAGTGCATATACCAGGGAGATTACACAGTGCAGATGCAACATGAAACTACCGTATTTTTCAGACTATAAGATGCACTTCTGTCTCCACCCGTCCCTTAAATTTGGGAGGAATAATGGTTGTTAATGCTGTTGTTGAGTTCTGTTTACATTTACATTGGTGAAATATTGTGTTATTTATATTATTATTTTTCCACATTTTTTACTTCAATTTTTTTTCCTGTTTTCCTCTAAAACCTAGGTGTGTCTTATGGTCAAAAATACGGTAAATAACAAATCTGAAAATTAAATGAAGACCTAATAAAGTGGTAAAGGTAGATAACCAAAGACAATATTAGGATTCCATGTAGAGATCAAGGACCTAGAGCCAGACATATCCCTGTATTTTAATTCCTCTGACACTTTAGAAATTGTTCACTTAAAATATCCTAGTATATAATAACACTTGTAAATGGTATCTGACTTCTTTTTCAAAGCTTCTAAAGATTTAAAAGTGAATTTATGTATTAATCTAAATTATTTTTGAGTCTTAGTTATTTTCACACTTCTCATTTGCATAATAGAGTTGTTGTAAAGCTTCAAGGAGATAACCTGTGTAAAATGTTTAGCACAGTGGGCAGCCCATGATAAGCACTAAGTAAATAGTTGTTATTGTTAATATTAGTAATACTAAAGCAGCTGTCATTTTCAAGCATCTGTGATGGGCTAGATGCTACAGGTCACTTACATTGTGGTTCCTATGGTAATTTAACTTGTTTAGCACTAAACTAAAGCTGAAGCCTCAGCGAAATGATTTGTTTCTGAAGACTGCTTCTGATTTCAGTTTGGGACCCACCCTGGAACCTGAGGAAGTGGTAAACAAGCTGATGGAGGGAATCCTGACTGAGCAAAAAATGATTTTTATCCCATTTTCTATAAGCTTTTTAACGGTGTTGGAAAGGTAAGCAATAGTTAAGTTTGCCAACATTATAAATATTTATCTATTACATGTTTTTACTCAGATTTAGGACCAAATTTTTGTTAAGTACTATTAAATGGAATGAAGTTAATAAAAATAATAAGCTTAAAGAATCCATCAATTTTTAAACTACCTTTGTTAATGATTGAAGCAGGATTGGCATTGTAATTGGGCAAATGAACTGAATCATTTCCACAAGCTTTTTTTTTTAAAGAAAGAAATTGGCATATTTTTGGAAGTCTTGTCTTATAAATGAATTAATATGAAGAAAGACAGTTTTTAAACATTGGTACATAGTGGAATCATAGGATAATAATATTGGAGGAGACCACAGTTAACTTTTATATATTCATTTAAATATACAACAGGTAATCACTGAGCTCTTATTTTGTGCAAAATCATACTGAAGCATAGAGATATCTTTAGAGACCCTCGAGCCTTGCTACTTCAAATGTGGTTCACAGCCAGCAGCATCAACACCACCTGGGAGTTCATTGGAAGTACAGAATCTCCTGTCCTCCTGAATCAGAATTTGCGTTTTGATAAGATCCACAGGTGATTTGTGTGCATATTTAGATTTAGACTAATTTCTTTAGAGCAGTAGTCAACTTGGGTGTGCATTGGAACTCACCTGGGAGTTTTTAAAATGCTAATATCCCAGACCCACTCCTCAGGATTCTGATTTGATTGGTCTGGAGTGTGGCCTGATCACACAGCGACTTTCCCGGTGACTTTAATGTACAGCCAAGATGGGAAACCCCTACTTTAGAGAATGCCTCATCATAACACACTGTCGCCTCACTCACCTGGGAAGCTGTGTGGCAGTGAGGCTGGCCAGTGAATGAGGGAAAGCTGAAGAGACTCCTTAGGTTAAAAAGAAAAAGAAGCCTTTTTCAGTCCCTAGAGTCAAGTTTCTCCAACATGGTAGGGTATCAGGATCACTGGGGAAGACGATTTAAAAACTAGATTCCTGGATCTCACCTCTTGACATTTTAATATAGGATGTTTGAGTTGAAACCCAGAAATCTGAATTTTAACAGTCAATTGCCATAAGCAGTTGGTTCAAAGATTATACTTTGAGAACTACTGACCTAGAGACTGAAAAAAATTAGAAAACCAAAAGCATGAGGGCCTGTGTCAGGTTTTTTTTAGCCCCTTCTGCTAGGAACTATGGTTGAGCATATTTTGAGTTCAGGTAGCAAAGCCCAAGGAGTTAACTCATTTACTCCTTGGTGAGTAAATGAGTTAAAACCTCTGAGGTGTGTAGCATTTTACTTGTCACATGACCTAAGTAAGCACTCACTGATTACAGTCCCTTAGAATGTAACTCAGTGAAAGAAGGAATTTTGTCTGTTTTCCTCACTATATCCCCTGCACTTTGAAGAATTGATAGACGCATTTGAGGCATCAAAATATTTGCTGATTGAATAAATTAATTGTTTCCTAGCCCTTTAACATAGAGACCAAATGTTTGTGCTCTGGAGTTAGGTGAAGCCGTGTTTGTGTGACTTGCTTGCAACATGAACATGGATGAGTTATTTAACTTCTTTGAAGCTTAATTCCTTCACCTGTCACATGGAGACGACAATAAGACTTTAAAAGGCTATGAGGAATAAATAAAATAATGCATTCAAAATATTTAATACACTATAAATACTCAGTAAATGTTATATACCACTATTATTTTTATAATTACCACTCTTATTAACATTGCCCTGCTTTTCCTCTGACTATGAATGTTCAGTGCTCAATTTCCAAAGTTTATTTTAATACCATCTAGGCAGGTGTCTGTATATAGTTACGCTGACTTACATAGTCTGTTTCATTTCTCTCAGACTCATTGGAATGTGACAAGTTCCTCAATATTCTTAAGTATAGAGTGAGGAGAAAAAAATTAGACCTACTAGATGCCTATCACTATTTAAGGCATTTTATATTAACACTGATTCTTCAAATAGCACCATGGGGTAGGTGTTAATTTTTTGTGTACATGTGAGGAATTTAAATTCAAAAGTTAGATTACTTGCTCAGCATTATGCTCAAAACCAAGCATAGTGTCTGCATTTCCATTGAGCAATTCTGCTTCCCCAGTCTCAAAGTAGAACCCTTTAATAATATACTGGATTATAAAGTATAAAATTAGTTCCTATTCTCACTTTTTTTGCAATGTCAGCTTTTGGTTTTATTTTTGTAATTTTTAAACCTTTATCATCTTAACTGCTCAGTTCTGTACACATCCTCTCTTGGATCTTTTAAAAAATATAGAGTATATTTATTTGAAAACTAAATATTTCAAGTCACTTCTGCTCTAAAGAATTAAACCTTCCTTTTCCTTTTGAAAAGGAAATGGATTTAATTGGAAAGAGCATATAGTAGTGACTATGTGTTAAAATTCTTAATCTTGTTTAAAATGAACATGGACATGATATATGATAAACGTAAGTATTTTAGGAGAGGATATCTTAAAATGCACTTAATATTAATTTACTAATTATGTTCATGTATCTTTCTTTTAGGATCTTTCCTGAGCATTTCATGGCAGTTTTAAAACAAAAGGTCAATGTTAAGTTTGATGCAGTTGTTGGATATAAAAACAAAGGACAATAGCTCTGGCCTGGTAGCTCAGTTGGTAAGAGCATTGTCCCTGTACGCCAAGGTTGCTGGTTCGATCCCTGGTCAGGGCACATGTAAGAATCAACCACTGAATGTATCAATGGGTGGAACAGCAATATCTATGTTTCTCGCTGTCTTTCTTTCCCCATCTTTCCTCCTCTCTCTTTCTCTAACATTAATAATTTTTTTAAAATTTGTAAAGTAATGAACAATAAGTGTTGTTTTTGAAAATTGATTTATCAGGTTTAAGTTGATTTCATCTTATATTAAACAGAATTTTAATGTTTGGACTTCTGCTTTTTCTAATTATTTTTTTTCTTTGATATTGCCTTTTGAGGCTCTTGCAATCCTCATTTATTACCACTGTTTTCTAGCTGACAGCTAATTTCATATAATACAAAGAGAGAAATATCTTAGAAATTGCCTTATGGAAAACGGAGAAAAAGAATAAAAGCAGTTTTACAATAATTTCTAAGGTTTCATAGCTCATCTGAAGGCATTGCAAAATTTGTACTATAAATGATTAAGATACATTTTTATTTTTAGTTGCATTTAAATTTTATATAATTCACAAGTTTCCTAACCTCACATGACATAGGAAATATCAAATATTTTATCCTGCACATTACCACTGTTCCTGAGAGACACCTCACATTTCAGTGCAAAACATTTCAGCACAGGAAACTGGAGTGGACACATGTTGTGAGTGAAAAAGCATGATTGGGGTGTAAGGAAGAGAATCGGAATGTGTGTCCATAAGTGGCAACAATAATAAATGGATCCAACTTAAACTTGTGGTGTTTCCATGTCTTTGTTTTGGACAGAGCATGGCTTACCCTTCAAGTTAAAGGAAAATGGATATGTATCCAAAGGTCTTTTTTTTTTTTCATTTTTTTAGTGTCTGAAAATTTCTCATAGATGTGAGACTTACTGAGATGGTAATAGAAGTTCAGAACTTTAAATTGAAAATCTAAGTATGTTTGTTAGGTTTCTATTAAAGAAATGTATTTTCAAGACTCTGAGACACATGAAGAACATACATATGAAGTAAAAAACTTTGGTTCTTATATCAGAAAGTTCATACTCAGTAAACATATAAATCAGAGTCACTGGCCCCTGTGAAATATAGCAAAAGGGCCACATTTAGGCACAGACACTTCATGATAAAAGATTTTGATCCATTTTGTAATAAGGAAAGTATATTTATTCAACATGTGTTAGTTGCTATCCTAAACACTTGACTTACTGAACAAATTAAGTAATCTCATAATGCCACTGCAGGTTTAAGGAAGGTTATACTGCAGATTCTATAACATATAAGAAAAGTTCGGAAGGTATTCTTACAGTAAATTTTTCCCTCTTTTCCATCAACTATTGGGTTGGCCAAAAAGTATGTATGATTTTTTCTATAAAATAAAAGACATTTTTCATTTTCACCAATAACATTATTGATTTGGATATTTTGAGTACATTGGCTATCTCCTGTGTGGTGTAATATTAACTGTTCTCAATTAACATCTTGTTTTGACTGCTATCAACTTCAACTGATCTACCCAATGGTGGAGCATTGTCCAGTGAGAAATCCCTAGCACAAAACTTCACAGACTGCTCTTGACACATTCGATCAGTCACAGCACTTTCTCCATTAACTGCACAAATCTTTTCGTGTATATGTGTGTGTTTTGGTTGCATTATTAGCTTTCTTGAAATAATATAGCAGAATATGCCAAAAATGTTGCATATTTTCTTTCATCTTCAACATTAAAATGACCACACAATAATTCACAATTTTTGATTTTTTTAAATCTACATTGATATGACAGCTGTCACAATAAAATCTAACAAAATTTTTCTGAATGAATTTAAAGCCAACTAAGCACTACTAGTGCCATCTTTTGGGGAAAAAACAAATGAACTTTTTGGCCAACCCAATACTTTCTTCTAATATAGAGAATCAAAATAGAATTACTGTTGGGTTATATTTAACATTTAGTTGATGTAAAGACACATATCAGTAAAAATGCTTACTTTCCAAATCATCATTACATTTGAATACTGTAACTTCAATCCCTCTCTATACATTAGCCATACTGTAGTAGCATTCTACTACAGTATCTATGAGAAACACACTGGAAGTCTGTACAGTCAGTTTCTTTTTTCTCTTTAAAGTATATTTTATTGATTATGCTATTAGTTTTCCCAATTTTTCCCCCTTTATTCCCCCTCATCCTGCACCCCCCAACCTTCCAGCATCCCCCTCCTTAGTTCATGTTCATGGGTTGTACATATTAGCTCTTTGGCTTCTCCATTTCCTATACTATTCTTAACCTCTCCCATCTATTTTATGCCTACCAATTATGCTTCTTATTCGCTATACCTCTCCCTCTTCCCATTCTTCCCCTCTACCTCCATGTGATAACCCTCACAGATAACCCTCCATGTGATCTCCATTTCTGTGATTCTGTCCCTATTTGTTTGCTTAGTTTTTATTTTTGTTTTTAGGTTCAGTTGTTGCTAGTTGTGAGTTTGTTGTCATTTTACTGTTTGGAGTTTTGATTTTCTTCTTTTTCTTAGGTAAGTCCCTTTAACATTTCATATAATAAGGGCTTGGTGATGATGAACTCCTTTAACTTGACCTTATCTGGGAAGCACTTTATCTGCCCTTCCATTCTAAATTATGGCTTTGCTGGACAGAGTAATCTTGGATGTAGGTCCTTGCCTTTCATGACTTTGAATACTTCTTTCCAGCCCCTTCTTGCTTGTCAGATTTCTTTTGAGAAGTCAGCTGACCAGTCTCATGGGAACTTCTTTGTAGGTAACTTTCTCCTTTTCTCTTGCTGCTTTTAAGATTCTCTCTTTATCTTTAATCTTAGGTAACTTAATTATGGTGTGTCTTGGTGTGTGCTTCCTTGGGTCCAATTTCTTTAGGACTCTCTGAGCTTCCTGGATTTCCTAGAAGTCTGTTTCCTTCACCAAAATGGGGAAGTTTTCCTTCATTATTTGTTCAAATAAATTTTCAACTTCTTGCTTTTGTTGTTCTCCTTCTAGTACACCTATGATTAGGATGTTGGAATGTTTAAAATTGTCCCAGAGGTTCCTAAGCCTCTCCTCATTTTTTTGAATTCTTGTTTCTTCATTCTGTTCTGGTTGAATGTTAATTTCTTCCTTTTGTTCCAAACAACTGATTTGAATCCCAGTTTCCTTCCCTTCACTGTTGGTTCCCTGTACATTTTGCTTTATTTCACTTTGGGTAGCCTTCATTTCTTCCTTCATTTTGCAAGTGAACTCAGTCATTTCTGTGAGCATCCTGATTACTAGTGTTTTGAACTCTGCATCAGATAGGTTGTCTATTTCTTCATCACTTAGCTCTTTTTCTAGCATTTTGATCTTTTCTTTCATTTGGGCCATATTTCTTTGTCTTAGCACACTTGTTATGTTGTAGGGAAGTGGGGCCTTAGGTATTCACCCAGGCAAGGCAACCCTCTTTGCTGCATTGTGGTACCATCTGTGAAGGAGGGGTCAGAGAGGGAACAATGCAGCTGGCTTACTCAGCTCTAGCCACACTTTCCAAAGTTCATTGGAAAGTGAGTTTCCCCCTTCACTGGAAGGGAGTTTCTCCTTTCATGGCAACTTCCACAGTAGTTTACAGCTCGTTTAGTTTCCCATTCAGCCAGCCTCACCTCACCAGCATAGTCTGCCACCTTGCCCTGCATTCTCAGCAAGCCCCACCTCACCTGTACGGTCATGTGGTTCCTCTCTGCCCACCTAGCTGGCTGCCTCTCTCAGTCTGTTCTGCCAGTGTGGGTGAATGTTTCGTTAACTCCTTGGTTGTTAGAGTTCCATTCATTTTGATTTTCTGGCACTTCTGGTGGTTTATTTTTTAGACTGGTTGTTATCCTCCTTTTGGTTGTGTGAGGAAGTGAAGGTTTTCTACCTACACCTCCATCATGACTGGAACTCTGTACAGTCAGTTTCTAACTCATTTTGAAATAGATGTAATTGATTATTCTTTTAATTAAGTTATACCTGCTACAGCTTGCCAAGTGGAAGAGTGAGGAGAAAAGCTAAGGGAAAACTGATAATGAAAGTTCAGTAACATAACTGAGGTTCAACACTTGGTTTAGCACTTGTATGAACTTTGGCCTTACCCGTATGGTTAAGTACGACTTGGAGATTATGCTGACAGAATGGTAATCAGTTCTTTTTATTCAGTGTTAACCACATGCTAGGCACAGTTTGCCATTTAATTCCCAAGCAATCCTGTGTAATAGGCATTGTTGAAGGACTTGAAACAGCTGTGAACACAACTGTAGTAAGCAGAAACCCAGAGTAACCTTAGAGGCTGAACAGCCCTACTCTTTTAGAAGGTGGATGATGGAATGAATGCTGAAGATGTTCTGAATTTAGTTGTTCACTTTTTTTAAAAAATTGTATTGCTATTCAATTAGTTGTCCCCATTTTTACTCCATTACTCTCCCCTGCCCTACCCACCCCCCACCTCCCACATTCAGTTCTCCTTGCCTCCAATTGTCTTTATTTATTGGTCCTTTATACATGTTCCTTGACTTGACCCTTCCCCTTCTGTCCCCCATTAGCTCCCTCCCCCATCCCTCTGGTTCCTGTCAGTTTGTTCTTTATGTCTCTGGTTATATTTTTATTGCTTGTTTGTTTTGTTGATTAGGTTCCACTTATAGGTGAGATTATATAATATTTGTCTTTCACCGCCTGGCTTATTTCACTTAGCATAATGCTCTCCAGATCTATCCATGGGGTTCAAAAAAGTAGGAGTTCTTTCTTTCTGCTTCATAGTATTCCTTTGTATAAATGTACCAGAGTTCTTTGATCCACTCATTCACTTATGGGCACTTAGGCTGTTTCCAGCACTTGGCTATTGTAAATTGTGCTGCTATGAACATTGGGGTGCATAGGTCCTTATGGATTGGTGTTTTCAGGGTTCTTGGGATATAATCTCAGCAGTGGAATTGCTGGGTCAAAAGGCAGTTCCAGTCTTAGTTTTATGAGGAAATTCCATACTATTTTCCACAGTGGCTGCACCAGTCTCCATTCTCGGGTTACTTTTCCTCTACATCCTCACCCGCACTTGTTTGTTGCTTTGTTTTTGATGGCCATTCTGACTTGTATGAAGTGGTATCTCACTGTGATTTTAATTTGCATCTGTCTGATGGCTAGTGATGCTGAGCATCCTTTCATATGTCTCTGAGCCCTCTGCATGTCCTCCTTGGAGAAGTGTCTGTTCAGGTTCTTTGCTCATGTTTCAATTGGATTTTTTGTCTTCCTGGAGTAGAGTTGTGTGGGTTCTTTATATATTTTGGAGATCAAACCCTTGTCTAAGGTATCATTGGCAAATATATTTTCCCACTCGGTTGGTTACCTTTTCATTTTGTTGGTGTTTTCTTTAGCTGTGCAGAAGCTTTTTAATTTTAAGAAGTCCTATTTGTTTATTCTTTCCTTTATGTCCTTTGCTCTAGGGGACATATGAGTGAAAATATTGCTGCATGGAATATCTGAAATTTTCCTGCCTATGTTCTCTGCTAGGACTTTTATGGTGTCATGACTTACATTTTTATTTGCTTTAAAAAAATCTTGCTTCAATTCACCAGCATCAGCAATTACTGCTGTGACTCTATTTTTGAAGACTTTTAATTGTCATTTGAATAACGTTAATCTTAACTCTGAACCTGCCTCTCAACAAGTTTGTAAAAAATCCATCTCAGCAATCAACAGGGCTACTTCGGGAGGTCACGACAAAATCAGAGGCTTACGTTGTCTTGGGATAAATAGGGAAGAGTGCTTATGTCAGCTATCATGGTATTCTGTGGCCCTAAAGTAGGACCTTAATGACAGATGGCTCTCTCTATTGTGGGGTACAGAAATTCTGACTGTGGCAAGAAACCAGCCTCCAGTGACACACTATATAGCATTCCTCTGAGCCCTTTGCTGTCACCCTGGAGCTCTGACACAGGACTGCTAGGACTCACTGACATCTCTTCTATTCCCATTGAGAATGCTTCTATGCTTGCTTCCAGAAGCACTCTTCCCTGTCCCTCCCCATGCCACTATTCTCACTTGCCAAAAATCTATCCTTTTTAATGGAACAAGAATTAGAAAGAATGGGGAACCAGGCTGAGGAAAAGGGCTAAAACTGACCTCTAATGCTTCTTCAACACCAACGTGGCTAGTGAGTAAATGACTAACAAGGACTTTACTGTGGGGAAGGGAAGCAAATATGAACAACCTCCTCTTCCAGGCTGGCTGATAGATTTACTGCCTCGGACAATTCTGAAAGAATTTCACACACCTAAAATCACACAGCTACTTGGAGGTCAAACTGAGGATTTAAACCCCAATTTGCTGAATATTTGCTCCTATTATATATACATCCTCAGTGGAATTTGGGGGAGATGGACCATTGCCCTAAACACCTTCCACTTCCTTTTACCCCAGCTTTCCTTGATATTCAAACAAATTCCTAAATCAGCCAAAAATGGCAATTAAAGCTATTTCACATAGGAATTATT
Source organism: Phyllostomus discolor (assembly GCF_004126475.2). Taxonomy (NCBI): domain Eukaryota; kingdom Metazoa; phylum Chordata; class Mammalia; order Chiroptera; family Phyllostomidae; genus Phyllostomus; species Phyllostomus discolor. The sequence goes on from NC_040903.2 coordinate 101,102,812, forward strand.
TTAAGGTGAAATAAAGTGCTACAGTGGAGATGCTCAACTATTTCACTTCAGAAATGTCCAGCCTGGCCTGGCCCAGTATGACCACAGTATAATTTCCTGATACTAAAATTCTGAACCTGAAATTATTGGGATAGTCTTAATCTACTGGACATCACATCCTTCCCTCAAATAGAAAAATAATTTCCACTTGACCTTATTGCCTATCTGATTACTCAAGTCTCCCTCTCCCTCTCTCCCTCTCTCCCTCCCTCTCTCTCTTTCAGTCTAGAGATGGCTGGTCAACCTCAGAATTAGGGAGATGTACCTTTTATTTTTTATAGTCTTCTCCATAGCTGCCAGTCCCCCAGTACTGCAAAAAGAACACTGGGCAATCTAATCAATCTAATTCAAGCTAGCTCTTCTGGAACCTCAGTTTCCTCACCTTCAAAAAGATCAAATTAGAGTATGTAACCTCTAGTTCCAGTTAACTAAATGTCTATAATCAGCACATGCAAAACCAAACATCTCTCTACCTCATCTGTGTTCCCTAACAGAATGACATTTCTAAAAAGTGTCCAAGCCAAAAACCTGGGGTTATACCTGCCCCCTGACCCTCACCCCTCACCTCACCAAAATTGTCTAATCCCCCCCACACACACATGCAGTATCAGTCACTATTCCCGCATTTATATTTCCAGCTGCATCTCTCCTCTGAACATCAGACACATCCAAATGCCCCTTGATATCTCTGCCTCTACAGCCAACAGGTATTTCCAGGTAGTATTGCCAAAATTATGCTATTGATGTTATCCCAAACCTGCTCCAAACCCCATTATGCCAGTTGCTCAGGCCAAAAAAAAATTAGTGTCATCCTTGATTCCTCTGTCTCACTCCGCACATCCATGATAAAAGCAATTCTGTTTGTCCTACCTAGAAAATACATCCAGAATTCTATCACCTCTTACCACTCACACTATGATCTAAGCCACTGACATCTCTTGCTCCCCTTTGTGCTGTTCCCAACACAGCAATCAGGATGACTCTTTACAATATGAGATCATGTCATGCTTCAGCTCAGAGTCCTCCATTGGCTTCTCATCTAAAACTTTTTTATTTTAATGTGGAATGCTTCATGAATTTGCATTTCATTCTAGCTCAGGGGTCATGCTGATCTCTGTATTGTTGCAATTTTTTCATATGTGCTGCTAAAGTGAGCACTCTCTCCTAGAATTTAAAGCTAAAGTCCTTACCATGACCTACAAGGCCATATGAAATCCAATGTTCTTACCCACTACATTACTACCTGTATTTGTCAGTGTTCTCCAAAGAAACAGAATCAGTAGAAGATTTTATATACATATGTACATACATGCATGAGGGAAATGTCAAGGAATTGAGGAATTGGCTCACATGATTATGGGAGGCTGGCAAGGTAGAAATTCTTGGCAGAAGTTGATGCTTCAGTCTTGAGGCAGAATTTCTTCTGACTTGGAGTACCTTAGCCAGTTCAGGCTGCTATAACAGAATACCCAAAACCAGGTGCCTTATACACCACAGACATTTATTCCTCACAGTTCTGGAAGCTAAAAGTGCAAGATCGAACCACCAACAGATACGGTATCTGGTAAATGAAAAACTGTTCCATTCACTGGTTCACAGCCCAGCCAGCTTGTCTTCTTGCTGTCCTCACATGGCAGAGGGGGCAGGGGATCTCTCTGGTGTCTCTTTTATAAGAACATTTAATTCTATCATGAGGGCTCCACCTTCATGACCTAATCGCCTCTCAATTACCCCATCTCCAAATACCACCACATTGACGGTTGAGTTTCAGCATATGAAGCCCGGAGGGGACAGAAACATTCAGTCTACAGCACAGTGAAAGCTCAGCTTTGCTTTCAAGGCCTTCATATTGGATGAGGCCTGTCCATACAATCAAGAATTATTTTATTTTATTTAATGAGTACTGATTACAGCAATGTTAACCACATCTGCAGTAACACCTAAACTAGTATTTGATTGAAACTGGGAACTATAGCCTAGCCATGGTGACCACTAAATGTAACCATCACACCATCCTCACCCTCTTTCAGCGCACTCCAGCAATACTGGTCCCCTTGATGTTCCTCAAGCCACCACACATGTTCCCAACTCAAGAACTGTTTCTTCTCCAGAATGCTTATCCTCCAGATGGGCACAAGGCTAGCCCACTCCTTCCTTTTAGTACTTTTCCTTAGGTCTTTTCAGAATTTCTCACTTTATACATAAAATTATATCCATGCTTACACAGCCATATCCTACAAGATTCCATCTGTTCCTCTGTTCTCTACTATTCTCCTTGACAATTATTATTAGGAAGCATACTATATATTTTGGTTATTTATCATCTTTATTGTCTTCATTTCTCCTAGAACATAAGCTTCCCAAGGGAAGAGATTTGTTATTTTAATTATATTTAATTGATTATGCCATTACAGTTGCCCTAACTTTTCTCCCTTTGCCCCTCTCCACCCAGCAACCCACCTCCCTCAGGCAATCCCTACACCATTGTTCATGTCCATGGGTTATGCATGTAAGTCCTTTGGCTACTCACTTTCTTGTACTGTACTTTACATCCTCATGGCTATTCTATAACTACCTATTTGTACTGAATCCCTCTGCCTTTCCCACCCTACCCCCAGCTACCCCACCCCTCTGGCAACCATCAAAATGTTTTCCATACCTGTGCTTTGGTTTCTGTTCTGGTTGTTTTCTTAGTTTGTTTTTTAGAGTCAATTATTGATAGATTTGTATTTCTTGCCATTTTGCTGTTCATAGTTTTGATCTTCTTTTTCTTAAATAAGTCCTTTAACATTTCATATAATAATGGTTTGGTGATGATAGGCTCCTTTAGCTTTTTTCTCATCTGGAAGGTTCTTTACCTGCCCTTCGATTCTAAATGATAGCTTTGCTGGGTAGAGTAATCTTGGTCATAGGTCCTTGCTTTTCATCACTTTGAATATTTCTTGCCAATCCCTTCTAGCCTACAAGGTTTCTTTTGAGAAACCAGCTGACAGTCTCATGGGAATTCCCCTGTAGGTAACTAACTGCTTTTCTCTGACTGCTTTTAACATTCTCTCTTTATCATTCTCTCCCAAATACCTTTGGCATTTTAGTTATGATGTGTCTTTGAGTGGGCTTCTCTGCATCATCTTGTTTGGTACTCTCTATGCTTCCTGGACTTTGCATGTCATTTCTTTCACCAAAGTAGGGAAGTTTACTCTCATTATTTTTTAAAATAGATATCCAATTTCTTGCTCTTTCTCTTCTCCTTCTGGCACCTGTATGATGTGAATGTTGGATTGCTTAAAGTTGTCCCAAAGGTTGCTTACACTATCTTCATTTGTTTGAATTTTTTCTTCTTCTTATTGTTCTAATTGGTTGAGGGTTTTTTGTTTGTTTGTTTGTTTGTCTGTCTGTTTTCTTCCTTATGTTCCAAATAATTGATTTGGTTCTAAGCTTCATCCACTTTACTGCTGATTCCCTATAAGTTGTTCTTTATTTCAATTAATATATCCTTCATTTCTGCCTGGGTATTTTTTATGCTGTTGAAGTACCCACTGAGTTCCTTGAGCATCCTTATAACCATTGTTTTGAACTCTGCATCTGATAGATTGCTTATCTACATTTTGTTTAGTTCTTTCTCTGGAGTTTTGTTCTATTCTATCATTTGAACCATATTGCTTTGTCTCCTCATTTTGGCACCCTCCCTGTGCTTGTTTTTATGAATTTGGTAGAGCTGCTTGACTCCTTGTCTTGGTGGCATGGCCCAATGTAGTAGGTGTTCTGTAGGGTCAAGTGGCACAGCTCTTCTATCACCCAGGCTGGGTACTTGAGGTGCACCCTCTATGTGGGCTGAGTACACCCTCCTTTTATAGTTGAGCCTTGATAGCTGTGGGAAGGTCAATGGGAAGGATTTGCCTAGGCCAGTAACTGCAAGGACTGGCTGTGACCATAACCACCAACCTCTGCCCTCTATGGAGGATCAGCTGTGCATGGAGCCCACTCCACAGAGCAGGACTTACTTCAACAGGGCTCTTGTGCCCACTGAGTCTGTCCTTTGAATGTGTTGCTTGTGGAGATGGTTGGGTGGTGGTCTCCCACATGAGCTATAACTGTCCACTGTGTGTACAGATTCTGCATTTTCCCAGGAAGCACAGACCACGGTCAACCATTGCCTGTGTTCTATCTGGGGCCACTTGGCATAAGCTACAAAGCAATCTTAAGATATCTGCTGCTTTGTGCTGGGCTGGAGGTGCCTAGGTAAGGCCAGGCTGTGAACCAAGGCCAGGTGCTACAAGTGCTGGACCTGGAGCCACTTAGCAAGAGGTATGGGGACTTGATGAGACCAGAGGCTGCTTGTTTGAGAGGACTTAGGAAGGTCTGAAGCTAGAACCAAAACAAGCCATTCTATGGAAAAGCCATTGTTAGTAGCTTCGGTGGGCCTATAAGTTTTGTGGGGCAGAGCCTCAGGGAATTACCAGTGTGGGGCAAACAGTGTGAACCAGGTTGATGGAGTCTCAGATATGGTGCCTGCTTTTCTGTGGTTCTGTGTAGGGGAGGGCTCAAAAAAGGAACAATGGCCTCTGACAGCAGTTTTGCCTGGGAGAAAGCTCTGATGCCAGACACCTCAATTCCTCCCTGTATGCCACTGGTGCCTTTCAAGCTGTTGCCCCAGTTCTGGAGCTCAGAGGGAGTGAGTCTGAATAAGTCTGTGCATGGGCTCTTTAAGAGAAACTGTTTGGGAATCTGACTCAACGTCCAGTGGTTTTTGCAGCCAGAAGTTACAGAGACTTATCTTCCTGGCACTGGAACTCTGAGCTGAGGAGACTGCTGTGGGGCTGGAACCTCTCGCTCCCAAGATATTCCTCCTGATTTGTCTCCACCAGCCCGTTCCACATCTCCACATCTCTACTGTGATGTGGTTTCTTCTTTAATTCCTTAGTTGTGGACTTCCATTCAGCTCAATTTCTGATGGTTCTCATGATTTGTTTTTTATGAATTCTGTTCACTGCTATATCCCCAATGCCTGGAACAGTCCCTAAAGTATACCAACTGCCATACACACATACATATATATACATACACACACATAAAAAACAAATGCTCATTTCTTCTATTATTCTATCTCCCAAATATCTCTTTGCCACAACCCTCATTCAGGACACCATCACCTCTGGCCTGGGTTCCTGAAAAGCATAGCTAGCCTACCTTTATCAGCTCCCATCTTCTTTCCAATGCATTCTCCATTCTACAGCATTTCTCAATCTGGTAATAGTATCCCCTACTCAAAAACTTTTACTAGTTCTCATTGATGCTAAAATTCTGAGTGATTGAGCCTCTTCCTTACCCTCTCTCTTTTCTCTCTGCCCCACACTCTGTTCTCTAAGACAGAAATTCCCATTCTTTGAATGTGCCACAATCTCTTACTTCCCAGTGCCTGCTCACACAGTTTCCTATATCTGAAACACTCTTATTCCCTTCATCATCTGGCAAACCCCTGCTTACCCTTTAGGTCCCATTTATGGCTCACCTCCCACCCCCATCTTTAGGACTCAGTGATTTGCCCTTCTTGTGAGTTCATGTAGCTCCTTATATTTAGGAATGTCATAGCACTTCACACCAGGTAGAGAGTAAAAGGGAAACAAATTTCTATCCTCCCAAGGAAATGGGTAGCCAGAAAGCAGAGGCAATCACAGTAGCTTAATTTGACAGGAAATGATGAAAGACAGGATGGCAAATGGGGATGAGGTGAGTAAAGATGTCACAATATTTTCACAGTGGAAGAGATCAGAAAATAACTAAAAGCAAAAGAGACAGGTCCTATAGGCAGGATGAGATTGGAATTAACAGAAAGGAAGAACAATTTGGGAAATAAGGAAAGAAAGGTCCAGAAGCAGACTATAGAGATCAGGACTCTTTCTTTGTTATTACAGGGAAAGAAGTAAGATTGATAAATATGCTGAGGCTTTCTATGAGGTATGACTTTGGGATTTGTTTGAACAGATTCTATATTTTGGAACCTCAAGGAGAACTTTATATGACCTTTGAGGCTACCTAATACTCCTTTGTCAATTTGGCATTACACAGACCCCCTGGTGATGAGCTAAAGAACCTCTTCAAGAAAGAAAAAAAAAGTATTTACTTGAAGAGATTATATTCCTAAACTTCTACTATAGTTAGACTAACCAAACAGTGGATTAACGTCATGTGCATAAATTCCATATTTTCTGGTCTCCAAAGAAATATTGTTGACCTTTCTTGTCAGCATAATATACATTGTACCTTCCAACGATGATAATGTAGTATCAACTCTTCTGAGCTCTCCAGTGTGCAAGCGGTGCTCACAGAATGGCTCCACTCAGAAGGTAAAATCTAACTTGGATGACACCTCTGCCACTGTTCCCTCATATATTCTTTTGTTTCTTCACTTTCTTTTGCTATATAAATGCTCTGATTAATGTTAATATTATTATCTATGCTCCAAGTTATAAATATTGTAGTTATGCTATTCTATTTTTTCTCTTTCTGGTTATTAGTATCTGTGTAACAATAATTACATTTCTAAAATTGGTAGTCAAAGGGATGGCTCTCAAGTGGGACATTAATTGAAAATAGAAAAGAAAATAGTAGAACAGCATAGTATCAAATGCTATGGATGATACTACTTTAGTCAAGAAAATTTCCCCCAAAGCAACTCATAGTAAAATGTCATGTATAGACAAATTAATGATATAGTCAAAGTGCCTTCATTCATATCAGGAGGAAACAACTGACCTAAAATGAGATTAGAGTAAACTAAACATTTTTTGGTTAAGAAAAGCTGCAGAAATGAAGACAATGATTTCATAAAGACACACACACACACACAAAAAAATCTCCAAAACCTAGAAAAAATTAAGGAACAGATTCTGTGCTTCTAGCATTGTTGAGGCAAGTAAACCCCATATTAAAGGAACATGTACATTCTGACCCCAAGACAACAAGAAATAGATAAAAGGTAGTTCACCCAGTTATCTCATGCTGAATGAAATTTGTCAGTACCCAAACTGAGAATAATGTTAACTAAGTAATGTTCACTAAACGATTTTCACTTCCTCAAAGTTTCTTAATTTTTTGGTTAATTGAAATACCCCAGGAGGTAAAAGAATCTATACCCTGCTATAAAATTTTAAATTGCCTTTCAGAAGCCTGCCCATAGTAGTACATGAGTTTGGATGGTGTGAGTTCTCTGGTCTGGCCCACTCTGAGCAAACTGATTATTGGGTTATAGACATTCAGACAGAAAACAGATTCCTCCCATTGCAGCCCAACATCAGGTTTGATCTAAACCACATACATTAATATTTCACTGGCTCCATATAATCATCACTGCAAACCTGAATGCACAATGATATAATCAAGTATTCTATTTTATAAATACACTCTGGTTCAAACTTAAAGAAATAAATATTCTCTCTTCAATGCAATATGGTATAACCTAGGTCAGAGTGTCTCATTCTTGGTAGTACCAACATTTGGGGCTGGATAATTCTTTCAGCAACATCCCTGGCCCTTACCCACTAGATGCCAGTAGCATGCATGACAACCAAAAATGTCTCCAGACAACAGTAAAATGTCCTGTGAGAGGCAAGTGGTTGAGAACCATCTAGTTGGTTTTAAAGTAATTGGTCTGATTTAATTTAATCCTTTTGTAGTATGTAAAGTTGATACATGAAGCCTTTAAATCAGTCTATGGCATACAGTAAGTGCTCATAAATTTAAACTATCACTATTATCATTTGATTTATATTGCCATTTACTACTTGCAAAGCCAGTTCATATGCATGCTGTCTCACTGGATCCTTATAACTACCTTGTGTGTGAGGGAAGGTTGACTTGTGATGTGTGATAAGGCCTGTGTTGGGTCAAAGCATGCTTTATTTTTATGTCTATTTTACAGATAAAGAAACCGAGACATAGAAAAAAGAAATAGGATTGGCCAAAATCAATACACTTTTTTATTGTGGCAAAATATACCTAATGTAAAGGTTAGTATTTTAACCATTTTAAAAGGTACATTTCAGTGGCATTAAATACGTTCAAATTATTGTACAACTATCACCACCATCTATCCTCAGAAGTTTTTCATCACCCCAAATTGGCACTCTATACTGCCTTCCTTCTCACCATAATATACATTGTACCTTCCAACAATTACATGGTAGTTCTCAAACAGTAATTCCTCATTCTCCCTACCCTGAACATTCATTCCTGATAACCACCATTCTGTTTCTGGCCTCTGTGTATCTGACTATTCTAGATGCCTCACCTAAGTGTAATCATAGAGCACTTGTCTTTCTCTGTCTGGCTTATTTCACTTAGCACAATGTTTTCAAAGTTCATCCATGTTGTGGCATGTACCAGAATTGCATTCCTTTTTAGGGATGAATAATATTTCAATGTACATATGTAATACATTTTATCTATCGATTCATTTGTTGATGGGCACTTGGGTTGTTTCCACCTTTGAGCATTGGAAGTAACACCACTTTTAAGTGGCGAGGACACGGGCGAGGTAGGCTGACTGCCTGTGAATCCGCAAAACAGAGGAGCAAACTGGTTCTGTGGGGGATAAGTAAGGTAATGGATTCATCTGCTCATCTTCTAAAGTCACAAAGACATGTGTTTAAAAGTTGTTTGACTTAGCATCTGCTTCCCTTTGTATTTTTCTTTATCAAAGTTTGATAACTGAATTCCCTGGGCCCATATACATCGGGATGGTTTGGTGAAGGAAACATATGGTGCCTCGAGCGTCACTGTTATGGCATGGCACTCGGGTCAGTAACACAGGCTCCGGAACCAGGCTGCCTCCAAGCTATTTAAATTGCGCAGTCACCGAATTTCTCTCCCTCAGCCTCAGTTTTCTTCTCTCTCAAATGGGGATAATATTTCACAAAATGGGCAAGAATGGCCTGGCCTGTGGTCAGCCTGTTGAGCAAGGAATGATATTTTTTAAGGGTTGTCAAAGCAAAAACCAAACAAAGAAAAAGAACACCAGACAGAATCTCTTAGTGCCTCTGTCACATGCACACAATTCTGAAGTATTCACTACATTGCTCTTTAAAGAAAAACTTTGCTGATCCCTGGGCAAGAGCATTAAATGGGATATTAAATGTGAATATTTTAAGTGCTTAGAACAGTGCCTGGCTGTAGTAAACATCAGTTAAGTAAATAAAACCTACAGACAGTGAGTCCGGCTTTCTCTTGGGCAATTGTATTTTTCTTGTACATATTTGTAAGCGCTACATTAACTACTCAAAGTGAAACTGAAGTAACTGAAATTTTGTATCATTTCCCCTGAACTTGTGAATTCTGGTAAAGCCATTAAAATGTACACAGAAAAGTGTTTACAGGGTTTAAGTTTAGAAAAGTTGTACAATTTTTTTGGAATCAGACTTTCCACAAATCATAATGATTTTAATTGCCATTACATTATTACTCTCTCATGTCTATTACTATATCATATCTAGCTGGAACATATTTTCTTAGAACTTGAAAAATGTCACTTTAACTTAGAAAACTATTTCTCTGGTTCTTCTAGACAGTGAAGAATGCTATACAAGAAAAGTTTACATTTTTGTGTAACAGATATAGACATTTATATAATAGATGAGTTGATATACATGAAAGTGATTTGGCAATCAGTTTGGTCCTTGAAGAGATTCCAGTGAATTTTTTACGAGAGGATGTGATTTACAAATTGAAACATTGTTGTCTGGTGTCCTCAGGCATTTATCAAAAAAATATAAATAAGTATAAATCCATGAAAAAGCCTTGATGAAATCTAACCTTTAGATCTCTTTCCAGATGTGTATTTCTAGGGAAAAGACTGATATTACATTTTTTAAATTTAAAATGTCCAATAACAAGAGAAAAGCAAAGTTAGAAAGAAGTAACAATAAAAATATATAAATACAATTCTGCCTGAAGGATGCCTTGGAATCCTTGACTTTTATGGTTGAACATTTGAGATAAGAAAGGATGCACCACAAGGCTATAAATGTAACTCAGATCTCTCCTTTACCTGTGGAAAGTGCCAACTGCCTTGGTGTCACAGAGGGTTTCTTTTGCCTTAGAGATGAGTCACATTAGCAGTTTGCCCTCATTTCATTTAAGCCATTATTGTAAACCATTGCACACTGGAGTTGAAGCTAAAGTAAACATTTTGCTTATGAAATGACAAGGCATTACATTTTGCAATGCTCTAGCTCAGTTAAATCATCTCATAAAAGTTCTGGTTACTAATGCTCTCTACCAGCCTTGAATCTAGAGACAAAGGAGTGTATAGTGGTTCTTTGTAAACTGAAAATGAGCGAGCTACCAGCTGAAGCCTAAATCAGTGAACTGTGCTCTCGTCCTCCCTCTACTCCTTTTCCGCAAACCTCCGAAGTGCTATGAGGGGGTGCTGGCTTAGTGACTAAATGTCCTAACCTCTGAGTCTGTCCTTTGAGATTCCAGGCTGCTACTCCAGGGTTTGCCCACCCTAGTAAAAAATGAAGGACTAGGGAGATGGTGCAGGCTAAGGAAAACCACCTGCTACTCATTTAGGGGCCACCCCAAATAACAGCTACACCATTAACATCCCAACTTGCAGGAAGGGCATTTCAGGTGTCCTCGCCCCTTCATCACCAAGAAAAGTTGGCAAACTGTGAGAGGGAAAAAGTAGAATTTTTAAAGCCTTACACTCTTTTCTACAAAAGTCAACAGATGTCAAAATTTGAAAAGAATTCTACTTTTTCAGAAATGCAGGTCAGGAAACATCTGAGCAATTTTATCCTAGGAAAGAGGCCTCTGAATTTAGGGTGAAAAGAAGTTGCTCAGCTTCCATGTCCTGGAGTTAGGTAAAGTTGTCACACAGTTGAGAATCCATCCAGTGGCCTCTGCTCATTTTCACTCCAGGACACTTGAAGAAAATAATGTTATATCCCCAAGAGTAGTAGCACTGTCTCCCTATGAAAGTCTTCCTTTAAAATTTTTTTATTGTTATTCAACTACAGTTGTCCCAATTTTTCCCCCTTTGCCCTCCTCCGCCCAACCTATCCCCTCATCCCACAGTCAATGGTCCGTGTCTGTGGTCCATTCACACGTGTTCTTTGACTAGTCCCTTCCCCTTCTTTCCACCATTCTCTGCCTCCCATTCTGGCTGCTGTCAGTCTATTCCATGTTTTCAGGCCTGTAAGTCTTCCTCAAATAAGTGTTCTTTCTCTTTCACCCCTATATTCTAGAGGATTTAATCTGAACCATCCAGAAAAGTATGATGGGCAGAAGTATATAGTATAAAATTATCACTAGTTTAAAATTGCTACTTGATGCTTTACTGCTGATTATATAGTCAGTGCTCAATAAATATACTTTAAATAAATTGTTGAGTTTTCTTTTTTTCTCCTTACTCAAACATCTCCTTTCATGACACCACAAAGAACATCTTTCAAGCATGTTCTTTAAGCTATGAGAGGAGCCAAGTTTCAAGAAACTGACTCCTGGAAAACCTCCAAACCCACATGAAAAGCTGGAAAAACATGAAGTTTTGTTTATTCTTTTGGTGAAGAACGGCTGTTAAGACTGTAAACAAAATGGAAACACATGACTGCTATGAGTGTTCCCTGGCAGAAAAGTCAGGTGCAATTGCTTTGCGAATTAGGCCAGCAGGATCTCTCATAAATTTTCTAAAGCAGGGCGGTGGAGGGAGCACTTTAAATATGAATTTCAATCTTTAAAAAACTTTCTTCTCCAATGCTTTCTTCCACACTCTTGCTCTCTAACTGACCTACATCTTTGGGAGTTTGTTTTTTCCAATAACAACACAATGCTGAGGAAATCTTAGCAGAATGCAGAAACTAGGGGCCACTGTGCATGCGTTTGTGGTGGACTGCAATGACTGAGAAGAGATTTGTAACTCCAGAAACGAGGTGAGACTTCAGGACACAAGTTTCTTCAAGAGACTTTGTATCCACTGCCACTGACATGGAAAATGAAAAGGTTCATTACATTTGCCTGATTTCAAATAGATTAGTCTCTGCTAACTGAGGTGGTTCTGTGAACAAGGACACACTTTTTCCTTGCATCTAATCCAGACAACTTTTCCAATTTGTTGTTTCATATCAACTTCATTCTGATCAAAAGCATGAGCACTGGTGCAGAAGAACAGAGAAAAGATTTATTGCCAGAAAAAGGGATCACTTTCTTGTTACATTTTAGTCTGTTACTACTCCAGTAACTACTCTGGTAATCTTTTAAAAATTATTTCCTTTGTCGGATTTCATTTATGTGGGTACTAATCAAGCTTTCTATAGAAAATATAATATCAATAATTTTATAATAATCTTTAAAAGAGTAAATATCAAATACAATGAATGAAGCATTCTGATAAACCATTGCATTCTTTAATTGGATCCCCATGATAACCCTATTAGCTCATTTGACGGATGAGCAAATTGAGGTTCAGAGAGATTAAGCCAGATCAAGGTCCAGTAGTTAATAAGTGGTGAAACCAGGATTACTCAATCAGCACTTTAAAAGTGTTCAGTCAGGCCCTGGCCAGTGTGGCTCAGTTGGTTGGAGTGATGGCCCATAACTGAAAGGTTGTGGGCTCTATTCCTAGTGAGGGTACATACCTACGTTATGGTTTGATCCTTGGTCTGGGTGCCTGCAATCCCTGGGTGCATATGGAGGCAACCAATGGATGCTTCTCTCTTGCATAGATATTTCCCTCTCTCTCTTTCTCTCTCTAAAAGCAATAAAAAAAAAAAGTGAAGTGAGGATTTGAAAAAATGCTTGATCAGAACTTACATATCAATTAACTTGCCTCTCTCCCAGTCAGATCCTCCCTGCTGTTTTGCTGATTTGTCAATCTTCCACCCTACCTACCTCCCACCCCAAGACAGGAAAATATAACTTGTGTTAGTCAGTAATACCAAAGTGATTTTCAGTATGACTATCTTTACAGAATATGTCTGCCTTTTAAAAACACTTTTAATTATATTTATTTGATTATGCCATTACAGTTGTCCTAGTTTTTCCCCTTTGCCCCCCTCCACCTGGTACCCTCTTCCCTCCAACAACACCCCCCCTTAGTTCATGTCCATGGATTGTACATGTAAGTTCTTTGGCTTCTTCATTTCCTATACTGTCCTTGACATCCCCTTGTCCATTTTGTACCTACCAACTGTGCTTCTTAACCCCTGAACCTTTTTCCCCTTTCTCTCCCTGCCCCCTCCCAGCTGATAACCCTCCAAATGATCTCTATGAGTCTGTTCCTGTTTTGGTTGTTTGCTTAGTTTGTTTTTCTTAGATTTAGCTGTTAATTGCTGTGAGTTTGTTGTCATTTTACTGTTCATATTTTTATCTTCTTTTTCTTAGATAAGTCCCTTTAACATTTCATATAATAAGGGCTTAGTGATCATGAACTCCTTTAACTTGACCTTATCTGGAAAGCACTTTATCTGCCCTTCCATTCTAAATGATATCGTTACTGAATAGAGTAATCTGGGTTGTAGGTCCTTGCTTTTATCACTTGGAATACTTCTTTCCAGCCCCTTCTTGCCTGCAAGTCTTCTTTTGAGAAATCTGCTGATAGTCTGATGGGTACTCCTTTGTGGGTAACTCTCTCCTTTTCTCTTGCTGCTTTTAAGATTCTCTATTTATCTTTAACCTTTGGAATTTTCATTATGATGTGTCTTGTTGTGTTCCTCTTTGGGTCCAACTTATTTGGGACTCTCTGTGCTTTCTGGACTTGTATTTCTATTTCCTTCACCAAATTAGGGAAGTTTTCTTTCATCATTTTTTTTAAATCAGTTTTGAATTTCTTGCTCTTCCTCTTCTCCTCTGGCACCCTTATGATTCACATGTTGGTAAGTTTAAAGTTGTCCCAGAGGTTCCTAAATCTATCTTCATTTTTTGGAATTCTTTTTTCTTCCTGATGTTCTGATTTTATGCTTTTTCCTTCCTGTGTTCTAAATCATTGATTTGATTCTTGGCTTCATCCTATCCACTGTGGGTACCCTGTAGATTTTTATTTGTTTCACTTAGTGTAACTGTGATTTCTTCCCTTGTGTTGTGGCCATACTCAGTGAGTTCTTTGAGCATCCTGATCACCAGTGTTTTGAACTCTGCATCTGATAGGTTGCTTATCTCTGTTTTGGTTAGTTCTTTTTCTGGGGTTTTGTTCTGTTCTTTAATTTGGGCCATATTTCTTTGTCTCCTCAATTTGGTAGCCTCCCTATGTTAGTTTGTTGTATTAGGTAGAGCTGCTTTGACTCCTTGTCTTAGAAAAGGTACCTGTAAATTATGTGAGATGGAGCCTTAGGTAATCGCTAGGGTGGGGCAACCCACTTAACTGCTTTATGGTTCTGTGTTGAGGGGGAGGGTTCATTTGGAGAGGGGACAATGCTGCTGCCTGGCTCCAGAGGTTTGCCTGGCCCTTGACCCATCTCCGGTCACTTTACCCACTTCCTGTATATGACTGGTGTGCTTCTGGCTGTTGCTCTGGTGGTGGATCCCAGGGTGGGTGGGTTTGTTTATGTTTTAAGTCTGCGTGGCCCTTTAAATCTGACTCTCCTGAAAATCTGGCAGTTTCTTTTGCCACCCCAGCCCCCATCAGTTTTTACAGCCCAAAGTTATGGGGATTTATCTTCCTGGTGCTGGAACCCTGGGCTCTGTGGTCTGGCCTGGTACTGGGATCACTCACTCCCAAAGTATCCCTCCTGATTTTTTTTTTAAAGATTTTATTTATTTATTTTTTAGAGAGGGGAGGGAGAGAGAGAGAGAGGGAGAGAGAGAGAGAGAGAGAGAGGGAGAGAAACATCAATGTGTGGTTGCTGAGGGTTATGGCCTGCAACCCAGGAATGTACCCTGGCTGGGAATCGAACCTGGGACACTTTGGTTCCCAGCCCGCACTCAATCCACTGAGCTATGCCAGCCAGGGCTACCCCTCCTGATTTTTATTCACCACACATGAATATGGGGCCACCCATTCTGCCACTGCTGTCACCTCCTCTCTATACCATGTGGCCATGTCTCCACGCCTCTCTGCCCGTCTGTGCAACTGCGCTCCTCCAACCCATCTGGATGAATGTGGTTTCTTTAAATCCTTGGTTGGTAGACTTTCATACAGCTCAATTTTCTGGCAGTCCTGGTTGTGATTTGTTTTGAGATATAGTTGTACTTCTCTCTGTGATTGCACAAGGAAGTGAAGCATGTCTACTTATATGGACATCTTCACCAGATGTCCTATGTTTGTCTTTTTATATTCACTCCTAAATTCTTCCTTTCATCTGCCTAGACAAATCTTACCTGTCCTTGAACACCCAGTTGTCCTTTGGAACCTTTCCTTCACTATTCCAGCCCATATTAACCCTCCCTACAGTTATAGTTCTTTATTAGAGATGCCTAATATTTTTCAACAACTGTTTCATGATGGCCATCTTGGCCTTCCAGTTAAACAAGAAGCCCTTCAAATGTAGTAGCTATTTTTAAAGTACTTTAATCTACCTTGTCATAGAATGCATAATAGATATTCAGTAAATACTTAAGGAAAGGTAGAGGGATGGATGGAATGGATTCTAGTGGTGTATCTTTGTGAACTCTTAGCATCACAATTCACCAACAGTTTCAGCAACAAGCCAAGACCTTCAGTTTTAGGTCTTTACTCATATAAGATCTCATATAAGATTTTATCAATATAAAACGAGAAGATGAGAAGACTGGTATATAGCAATGCTTTCTTTATATTTGTATACTATTTGAAATATGAGTATTAAAAGACACACGCACAAAAAGAGAGAGGTATATGTGAAGGAAGACAGAAAGAACAGAGGATATTTAAATGCAAACCAGACAATTCTCAGGGTATTTTAACTGACAACTAAGAAGAATTCTGGTATCAAACATTTTAAATTGAAATGTTTAAAAAATTTTCCCCTATACAGATGTCCCTGTGAAGGTGCCATGGCAGCTATAAATCATATATAAAATATTCAATCTGAAGCAGTGGTTGTTCACAAAACCAAAAAGAAAGAAAGAAATGAGTTCCAGCCGAAGATGCATGCACCTTAATGATGGAAATCCTAATTTAGAGTCAATGCTTTAAAAATTTATTTCACATTTTTTCAACACTCTTAATACTAAAAATATTGGTTTGGCATTAGCAGCACTCAAATGAAAACTCTAATTACCTATCTTTTTTATTTCTTAAGAATATTAATGTAGTTTTAATACTCAGAACTATTTTTCATTTCATGCCTCTTAGGAACTTCTATTTTTACATAAACATACTTAAAGGATCATTTTTCTTTAAGATATTTCATTTCTTTTTTTTTCTGTTTAAAGGTGAACAAATCTACCTCCCCGAGAGTAAATACAAAGAGCACTTATGTACATAGAAAAGATTTAAAACTGTTCTCAAAGTGGCCTTCTAATCAGTAGTAAGGCCACAAAATGTCAACAAGTACACAGTGTGAGTAAGCGATTAAAGAGCAGTTTAAGCTGGCAGCTGCGTTCCAAAGGATAGATTTACCTACTTCTGTGGTTATTCAACCTTTGGAAGCTTTCACTAGCTGCTCCCATTTTTATTAGCCCAAAACAACGCAACAGTATTCTAGACTTTCTCTCTGGATATTGTCCCTTGCATAGCTCTTCTATCGACCAAGAATGGACCCTCCATACTTTCTGCCCTTTTCATAGTCTCTTAAAATATTATAACTTTACAAAAGGTGACTCTTGTTTGAACCTCAGAGTGTCAAGAATTTTATAACCCCATTATAACCTCTCTCTTTGTAATTTTTTTCTTTTTTATACTTTTTTAATTTTAAAAAATTTTAAATTAAAAATTTTTAATTTAAAAATTAACTTAATTAACTTAAAATTAATAAAATAAATGAAATTAAATGTTTTAATTTTTTATACTTTTACATACCATTGGTACCAGAGATGTTTAGACATTTTTGACCTTCAAAAGTGAAAGCTAATATAGGAAAAGGAATTAGGCTGGGCTGGCTACCTAATACTTGACAATGGGTCAGAGAGACAGAAGGAAGAAAAGAATGTTTTGTTGTTTTTTTTTTTTTACTAGAAAGAAAAATCTGACTTCCACCACATCAAGACTAATTTTGTTTTCTGTGTTTTTCACATATATTTTAGACTGCTATGACATTGACTATCCTCTTGTTTTTATTTAAAACAAATGATTAAAAACTAATCACTATTAAAAACAATTTCTTGAAAGCAAATGTGTTGTGCTTTTTAAAAATAGCCTCTTGTAGTGATACAATAGAGTTTTCATTTCTTATCTCGGAGACTCTGTAAGTCTCCTTCAAGAAGAAGGATCTGGATGGTATCAGCTAGACCTTGCAGATATTAAGCGGAACCGAACCTGGATTTCTCTCAGCTCTGGCTTCTTTGACAGTAGGGGCATTAGTTTACCAACAAAAACTTCTTTCTATATGTGGCACTGTTCAGAGTGCCATTGTTTTGAGGCTTTCACCCCTAGTTACTTTGACAATAATCTTTGTTCATTGTATGCTTTTAATTCCTTGCCTTAAAACTAACACCTCCCTGAGTAAATCTTTAAAATGTATTGTTTTAAAGGTATGATTATAAAACTTTAAGAGGGAAATATGTAAAGTAAAAAATTACCACCTTATCACCACAAGTCCACTCGCCCGAGGTCAGGCTGCTGATGCACAATCTTCCAACTGTTTTTTCTAATGAGAACACAAACACATACAGTGTGGGGCAAAAGCAGGTTTCCAGTTGTGAGTACGTCCAACAGAGTTTATTCTTGTATTGTCATTTATTAATCATTTATTATTTTCCATACGAACAACTGTAAATCAATTGTTGCTCCACCCTATATGACAAATACATTACATTTTTATAGCATGTTACATAAATAGATTTAAAGAAATATATTCTGTAACTTGCCAACCTATCACGAATAGCATTTTCTTTCAGTATATGGAGTTTAACATTATTCTTTTTCATGGGTACACAGTAGTAAATGGTACTCTATTTAACCACTCCCTTGGAATAGACATTTAGGATGTTTCTAGTTTTTCAGTTTGTTATTTACTTGACAAACACTTAGAACCCTTATTGTCAGCCAGGGTTCTAGGTCCCAGGGAAATACCATTGAATAAGGCAAAGTCCTTCCCTTATGGGAGCTCACATTCTAGTAGGTGAGACAAACAATAAATAGACAGTAAGTATTATGAGGGAAAGCACTTAAAATAGTATGTTCTGGGAAGAACCCTCTGCGAAAGCAACATTTGGGGGTAGAAATATGTGTGAAATGAAAGCACAGCCCATGAAGGTATCCAGGGAAATGAAAGTACAAGTTCTCTACGGAAGAACAAACTTCTCCCAAGAATTGTATGAGGTCCGTGGAGGCCAGAGTGGAGGAACCAGTGGGCAGGAGTGTAGGTGATATGCGAAGAGAGAGGTAGGCAGGGGTAGGCAGAGGTAGGAATTGTAATCAGGGTAAGTCCCCGATTACAATTCCTGGGGACCATATAGGCTGCAGTAAGAACTTTTTGTGTTTCTCTGAGTGTGAGAGGAAGCCACCTGAGGAATTTGAGTTGAGAACAGATCCAATCTGATTTATGTTTTATAAAGACCCTGCTCTGCCTTATAGTGAATTACAGCAGAATGGCAAATGAGAAAACAGATCAGTTCTGGGCTAGTTTAACAGTGTGGAAGAAAGGTGACGGTGGCCCAGTAGAATGGCTACAGAAGTAGTGGTAAATATTGGGTTAAAATATATCTTTTTAAAGCAGAACAAACAGCTCACTGTGAATTGATGAGGTCATGGAAAGAAGTCAAGGATGAGTCCCAGGCTTTTGTCCTAAGCACCTAGAATAATGAAATTGCTATGTCATGAATGGGGGAAAGACAAAGAATAAGTAGGTTTTGAAATGGTAGTGCTTAGGCGTCATGGTGGGAAATCAAGAGTGAGATTTTTGACATATTAATTTAAGGTGTCTAGTAGACAACTAAGAGGAAATGCAATAAATGTGTTTTTACATATATATTTATGAATTTATGCAAATATTTTATAAAATAAATTACTAAATACACAAATGGTAAGCCAAAGGGTAAGATTTTTTGAATTTTGGAGAAACACTTCCAATGTGTCATCAAAAAATATTTGTAATGATTTATACGCTAATGGAGGATTTCCATATTGCTGAGTTTATTCTTTGGGCAGAATAAAAATTTTTGTCTTCTTTCCTTGGCATATGAAAAAAAAAGAGTAATTTTTTCTCATAATTCTCCATCAATGCTCAGTGTTTCCCATTGCATAGGTATAAAAAAAATTAATGAGGCCATGTTATTACCATTGGCATTTAGCTAATTAGAAAATGGGAGTAAAGGTTATCTAGACATTGAGCTTAATAAAATGGGGAGTATGAGCCTGCTTGTTTAGCCAGGAACCTACAGCTTTTCATACTCCAGGGGACCACAGTGCTGTGCTCCACCAAGGGGATTAACACTCTTCCTTCCCCTTTCTGGTACTGAATTGCTAGGGGGTTGGCGGGACGTGGGGTGCTGGACCATAGAAGACTGCCAGTCTAACTAGAGGGTGTGGACCCATCCAAAGCCTGTGAAAGCCTGGAAAGTTGATTGGTCATTTTGAAAAAGCACCTGGTCTGTCCCAGGCCCAAACTAATATACTCCCAGAGGAACAAAGAATCTTTCTCCATCTATCTCCGTGCCACCCTCCCCGTTGCTCCTGACCTTCACTTGCCCTGTGCACTCACCCATCCTCTATCCATAACCATGTGACCTTAGCAGCCACGTGGCCCATGGCCATGGGGATTCTACATATGGGGTCCAGGATGGTGCCTGAATACCGCAGCACAGCGCTGCACTGAAATGAACGGCAGCTAGAAACATACCCTAAGCTAGCTGGATGCTGGACTGGACTGGGCTGGACTTTAATATGAAGCAGAAACTCTGGACACTGTCTTTTTGTCTTGGCCTTGCTGAAGATAAGATTGGAACTTTTCCGTGGTGAGACAGACAGAAATGGAACATTGGGAAGTCATGAGGGGAACCCCCTTAACTGTACATTATCAATAAAGTCTACCACAGAAACCCATTCTCCTTGTGTGTATCTCTGGACAATCTTTTCCTTGTGACACTACAAGAACTTGTTTTCCTTTGATAAAAATTTTATTTGTCTAACTTCATGAGCCAAATATTTATACAGATTTACAATCATGAAATCTCAACACTATGTTTTATAGCTTAAAATGTCCTTGATTGCCAGATAAGAAAAAGTTATGAGTTCATCACCAGCAAAGCAGTATCATAAGAAATGTTAAAGGGTCTTCTTTAAGAAGAAAGAGATAAAAAAATACACATAATAAAACGGCAGTAACTAGTCCTGGCTGGTGTAGCTCAGTGGATTTAGCACCAGCCTGCGAACCAAAAGGTCCCTGGTTCGATTTCCAGTCAGGGCACATGCTTGGATTGTGGGCCAGGTGCTCCGTTGGGGGTGTGGGAAAGGCAACCACACACCGATGTTTCTCTGCCTCCCTCCAGATGGTGGCTACAGTGGCAGTTCTCTGGGTGGGACAGGCACTCAGAGTAGTCAAGTTTCCTGACCTTGACAGCAATGTACCTTGAAAGGTGTTTCCACTACTTCTGCTATATTTTTTGAGCCAAATCCCAGGACTGCTCAGCACAAAGTAACTGAACTTGGCAATGTTTACAGTTCTGAGAAGGTTCTTGATCTTGTTTACAATGTTTGCTGAAGGAGTTTTACTCAAGGTGACTTTTTCTTGGAGTATTAAGATGACTATATTTGCAATGATTATTGGGGCCTTTGCAGCTGCCCACTCTGACATGGCATTTGATCTGGAAAGATATGTTTTTATTTTGAGAAATGATGTCCTAAAGGCAGCAAATGGTGCATACATAAAACAAAAATTAGATTCAAAGGAGCTGGGGAAATATGGTCTTCTCTATTACAATTCATGATTCTGCCCACCCTGGCCATTGAGTATTTTACAAGAGATGCACAAAAGCAGAGGATTGAAATCTGAGTAATTTCGAGGACTTCTGGCAAGATGGAGGCATAGGTGGACCACCGTACCTCCATGCACAACCAAGATTAGAACAACAACAATTTAGAGGCAGAATAACACCCAGAACTGACAGAGAATTTATCTGAATGGAAGTCAGACAGCCAAGAAGTTGAAGTAGACCCGTTCATCCAGACCAGTAGGAGGAGCAGAGAGGAGCAGCTGCAGAACAGGGAGAACTGGGTGCATAAGGCAACCGGCAGCACGTAAGGCATCTGGGGTACACAAGATCTCAGCAGGTGGACCCTGAGTATGCAAGTGGCAGCTGGCGGACCCAGTGAGGCGGCAATTGTGAACCAGGGCAGAGCGAGCAACCCAGGATCACAGAGAAAGGACTGAGGTCCCAGGAGAATGGAGCTACCACCATTGTTCCCTCCTGCCCCCGCCCCCACATATAACGACACAATCTAGTTACTGGGGTGCCCAGCCCCGGTGAACACCTAAGGCTCTGCCCCTCACCGTAACAGGAGCGACCAGACTGAAAAAAAAAAAAAAAGAGAGAGAGAGACATGTCTCAAACAGAAGAACAGATCAATGCCCCAAGACTCATCCTTTTGAGCGAACCAAGAGATAGCCAATCTATCAGATGCACAGTTCAAAACACTGGTGATCAGGAAGCTCACAGAATTGGTTGATTTTGGGCGCAAATTAGATGAAAAAATGCAGGTTACCATAAAAGAGTTGAAGGAAGATGCACGGAGAACCAATAGTGATGGGAAGGAAACTGGGACTCAAAACAATACAGTGGACCAGAAGGAAGAAAAAAACAACCAAACAGGAAAGAATGGAGAAATAAGAATTCAAAAAAACCAAGAAGCTTAGGAACCTCCAGGACATCTTTAAACGTTCCAACATCCAAATTATAGGGTTACCAGAATGGGAAGAGGAAAAGCAACAGATTGAACATGTATTTAAACAAATAATAAAGTAGAACTTCCCCACTCTTACAAAGGAAATAGACTTCCAGGAAATCCAGGAAGCTCAGAGAGCCCCAAAGAAGTTGGACCCATGAAGAAACACACCAACACACATCATAATTACATTAGCCAAGGTAAAAATGAAGGAGAGAATCCTAGAAACAGCAAGAGATAAGGGGACAGTCACCTACAAAGGAGTTCCCATCAGACTGTCAGCTGATTTCTCAAAAGAGACCTTACAGGCAAGAAGGGGCTGGAGAGAAGTATTCCAAGTTATGAAAGACAAGGACCTATATCCCAGACTACTCTATCCAGCAAAGCTTTCATTTAGAATGGAAGGGCAGATAAAGTGCTTCTCAGATAAGGTCAAGTTAAAGGAGTTCATCATCACCAAGCCCTTATTTTATGAAATGTTAAAGGGACTTATCTAAGAAAAGAAGACAAAGACAAAACATGTATAGCAGAAGGACAGCAAACTCACAATTATTAACAACCACACCTAAAGCAAAACCAAAAGAAACTAAGCAAACAACTAGAACAGGAACAGAACCACAGAAATGGAGATCACATGGAGGGTTAGCAACAGGGGAGTGGGAGGAGGAGAGAGGAGGAAAAGGTACAGAGAATAAGTAGCATAGATTGTAGGTTGAAAATAGATAGGGGGAGGGTAAGAATAGTATGGGAAATGTAGAAGCTAAAGAACTTATAAGTATGACACACGGACATGACTAAAGGGGGGATATGGGTTGGAGAGGGTGTACAGGGTGAAGGGGAGCGAAGGGGGGAAATGGGACAACTGTTATAGCATAATCAATAAAATATATATGTAAATAAAGAAATCTGAGTAATTTCTCCCCCAATGAAATGCCAGGCGAAGGTCAATAAAGGTTTATTTCGGAAGAATAATTGTTCATCTAAACTGTCAAGTTGGGATGATAGACGAATTACAGAAGCTGAACTCATTGCTTTGTAATCAAACCCTGTAAGTATTTTTGGTCTCACATGTTTGTTGATTCTCACTCTTATTTTTAAAATAATGTGGTTCTTAATAACACATCATTGGGCTGTAGATTGACACACTGGGTGGCAACCTTACAATCCTCAGATCTTTTTCTTACACTTTGTTCATAACCTACTCCCCTTCTAACATTCTCAGATAGTTATGTGCTATTGTATGTCTCACAGTGTTAGGCTCAGGTGATAAGAAGAAAGAAGATGAGTTAGGTGGCATTCTTACTTTTGAGGACCATATAGTTACCTTTTGGAGCAGACCTGTCGTCAGAGCAATAAACTACTATAGGTTCTATGGGAGAAATGTTTTGGGTACATAGTAGGATTTAAAGTAGAAGAGGGTCAAGTCTCTCTCCTTGTTTGGGAGAGTCTCAGGGAACTTTGCCTTTGCACAAAATTTAAAATGTAAAGATATGAATAATCAGTATTGTTTTGGTAGGTTATGAATTAAATTTGAAACTTAGAAAAAAATTATCTCCCACACATCAATGTTTCTCTCCTTCTGTTTCTCCCTCCATTCCCCTCTTTCTAAAAATAAATAAATAAAATCTTTTTAAAAATGGCAGTAACTACAATCTATGGACAATTACTTTAAGTGTAAATGGATTAAATGTTTCAATCCAAAGACATAGGGTGGCCAAATGGATAAGAAAACAAGACCTTTACTTACATATGTTGTCTACAAACAACTCAGTTCAAGTCAAAAGATACACACACACTGAAAGTAAGGGATGGAAAAGCTGTTTCATGAAAATAGAAACTAAATTTTTCAAAAAGCTGGGTTAGTGATACTTACACCAGACAAAAACAAACATTAAAACAAAGGCTGTAACAAGAGACAAAAAAGGACCTAGTAATTCCACTTCTGGGTATTTATCCAAAGAAACCCAAAATGCTACTTTGAAAAGACAGATGCATCCATATGTTCATTGTAGCATTATTTACAATAGCCAAGATGTGGAAGCAACCTAGGTGTTTATCAGTAGATGAGTGGATAAAGAAGACATGATATATAATAAAAGAATATAACTCAGTCATAAAAAAAAAAGAATGAAGTCTTGTCATTTGCAACAACATAGATGGACCTAGAGGGTACTGTGTTGAGTGAAATAAGCCACACAGAGAAAGACAAATGTCATATGATTTCACTTATATGTGGAATCTGAAAAACAAAATAAACAAACAAAAGAGAAACAAACTTGGAGATACAGAAAACATTTTGATGGTTGTTGCTAGTGGGAGGGGGATTGGAGGGAATGCATCCAACGGGGAGGGATTAAAAAGTACAAATTGGTAGTTACCAAACAGCCATGGGCATGCAAAGTACAGCATAAGGAATATAGTCAATAATATTGTAATAATTACGAACGGTGTCAGATAGGTACTAGATGTATTGGAGTGATCACTTTGTAAGATATACAATGTCTAATCACTATGTTGTACACCTGAAACTAATGTAAAATATTATATGCCAACTGTAATTGAAAAATAACACATTATTTTGAAAAATAATAACAACAAAATGTACTTGAACATATTCATTTTAGTTTTACACTATTGGGCAACTACATACACAGCCAACTACAAAATATTCTACTTTTATATACATTCTAACAACAACAAAAGCCTCTCAAACTGAATCCCAGCATTAAATGTGAAGTGTAAAAATTTTCCTTTTAATTCAATTTTTATTTTATTCTTTGTGAGGGAAACTCAGAGAAATTATTGGGATCACAAATATTGAGCTCTCTTTGCCCACTTTTTCTGCATATTTTAAGTGTAAATTCCAGCTGAGTGTCTAAATGTTTTACTGTGATAATCTCCACCTCATAATTCTCCCCAAGAGTCCCACGAAAATTCCAGTTCAAGAAATACCTGTAGGGTATGCAGGGCCCTGTGCAAATATTTCTTGTGGGGCTCCTGTCTATATAAATAAGTTGATTAAAAATGTATTTTGTAATAGATCCATGTGAGGTATAGACATTTATTGATGAAGATTTATAATAATGGAAGATTTATTTATTATTGTCTAATCAGAACATGTAAAGATTCTTTTTGATATCCAGGTACCACATTGTATTGGCTGTTCTAGAAATCATTTCTGTTTTTTTATTTTTATCAAATGAGCCATTTCTTAATAATTCCATGTCTTTCACCACAAGAAAAGGTAGAAACACTGTTATTACTCATCATACCATGGCACTTGTAACATATTTGTATTAAAATAATATAAATCTTCTAGCCTGTACAATACCTTACTACCACTTATCTTGTTACATTATTACTCTAGCCTTTGCATCATCCATTGTGCTACCTATAAATACTGGTTTCTGACCACTCAGAGACTGTGTGGCTTGTCTCTGATAATGACCACAAATTTAAGTCTGACTTAGAGTGTGCAGAAAAACACAAATAATTTATTTTCTGATCATATAAAATTTGTCATTTAGAATGACGTTTTACACCCTGGCTGGTGTGGCTCAGTGGACTGAGCACTGACTGGCCTGTGAACCGACAGGTCGCTGGTTCAATTCCCAGTCAGGGCACATGCTTGGGTTGTGGTCCAGGTCCCCAGTTGGGGGCATTCAAAAGGCAAACAATTGATGTTTCTCTCACATATCAATGTTTCTCTCCCTCTTTTTCTCCCTCCCTTTTCCTCCCTCTCAAAATAAATAAATAAAATCTTTTTAAAAATGTTATAAAATTAACAACACACCTTCCAACTGTTTTTCATCTTGAACTCTTTAGGCCATAATGATTGTATTCCTATAATGTATCTTTTTTAACACTGACTGTACCTTGTCTCTCATACACCACCACCAGCAGGGAGAGAATTGTGAGCATAACACAATAAACAGTTCCATTCACCCAAGGAGGTTCTTTTTCTCATCTGAGAGATCTTAACACCAACCAGGGGGAACATAACGTAATATCAATTAGAAGGGCCTATTTGTGTGGTGAATCAATAGTCTTGAGAGTCCTCAGAAGTTATAGGTACAGCCACTTCCAAAGGACTGTTTGACCCATGGTATAGAACCTACAAAGGGGTTGAAGTGACTGTTCTAAGCACCGATGGAAAGGGGTATAAACACACGTGTTGCCACCCCAGTGCACTAGAGTGTTACATCCCAGAGGTGGCCCCATAGTTAGAAGATAGGTAGTGAGAGTGCATGCATGGGCCCATACGTGGCCTAGGCAGCTGACCTTGGATAGCACAGAGCCTTGAATTACACCTATGCCCAGCGTGAATGAGAAGAACCTCAAATTAGTATGTCAGTATCATTCTGACAGCCCAATTTCACATGATCCTGCAAAAGAAATACCTTGGCAACCAGTGCAGCAATCTGCTTACCAGGCATCTTTCCAAGAACTGGGGCCAGAAACAGAGGCTCAGGATGACCTCTTATGTACAAGAAATCTTCAGAGCTCAGAGAGAAGCAGACAAACAGCACTCCAAAGTGCAGAAACAGGACTAGAGGCAAAGAGAGACTTAGAAAATTTCAAAGAAGACACTCCAAAGAGCAAAGCTCCCTGAGGCACAAGGCTGGGGCTAGGTCTATGCATAGATTAAAGGGGAGCCAAAGTAAGTGTAAAGCTAAAGAGAAAATGCTGAGTTAGTCTCAGATATAATCTTATATCATGCATTGAATAATGTTTCCAAAGATGAGACTAACATCTAACACTGATGTTAGCTTTGAATTAGATGTTACTTTTAAACGTGGAGCTAACTTGTATAGTTAAGACTTAAATATTCCCAGACAACACCTCAAAATCTTAATTGCTTATTCAAATATTTAATTCTAATAACTAAGAACTCTTTTCTTTTGGTTCCTCAATACCTCTTCCCTTCTGATGGCTCTTTACTCAATAGTTCATAATTGTCCAATTATATTGGTGCGTTTAGTCCTCTGCTTCTCCTCCATTGTACTCATTCTTACTTCAGCCTCCCCCCTCCAAGCTCCTGCTCACATTCAGGTCTGGTCTGGAAACATGCCATATTTTTCAATCACTGAAACTATCCTCTATTCCCATGTGTAAATAAAAGAAGACCAGTCTGGGTTGAATTCAACTGCAATGTGATTTAAGTATTTCCAACAATATTGTCATACTAATCAACCTTGTTATCTAATTACATTGTAAACTTGAGTGCTCCTTTTGCCTTAATGAATTCAATATAAATAGTATCCAAGATGAACAGACTACACCAACATTTACACTTTTCAAACCAAACAAGGCTTTTTCATACAAAAAAAGCTATTCACTCAGCATGAATTTCTTTAAGTAATTTTCACAGGAAATTTATGATACTAAGCTGGGGATAAAAATCAGAGATTAAGATGTGATCCTTGCTTTAAAGAAAATTACAATAGAGCCGGAGACTAAGCACATTGTAAGTAATTGCTCACCTAAAGTAAAATAGTCAGTGCCCTTAAAGTTACTAACAAAGTGATTTGTGAACAGTGATGCACCTTGGATGAGAAGGATTTACTGAGGTGATGCCATTTAAGGTCTTAAAAAAGGAGGAGGCACAAGAACATTCTGAAGACAGAAGTGCATGGGGGAGTGAAAGTGTATGTTAACACAAAATGTACACTTTAGGAAGTGTGTGCTTGTAGCAAGTCTTCCAGGGTTAACAGTGGTTATGTTGGAATTTGGGGGGAAGTAAGCTTGGAAAATATGTTTGGGATCCAATAGTGCAGACCATTGGAAAAACGTGTCAAGGTATGTGGACTTTATTTAGGAAAGCATGCAAAGGTAGTATACATAAAACCAGTGAGGTCAAATCAGTAGAGAAAGACAAAACTTGTATTGACATGGAGGACAAAGCACAGGAAAAAAAAGTAAATTATGAAATAACTAGTTTGTAAATAAAAATAAATGTATGTGAAGAACAAGTATAAAAGACACATGGACAATAACAAGGGGGGGTGGAAATGGGAGGAAGGTGGGAAGGGCAGGGGAGTGGGCTGGGATGGGGGTAAAAGGCAGAAAACTGTACTTGAACAACAATTTAAATAAATAAATATGTGTTATTAAATTTCACAATATACAGTCACAAGGTGAAACTGTACAAAATTTCAATTGCTATAAGTGTATTTATTTGAGCCATCAACTAACTTATACATAATTTATTATTGACCATTGCAAGAGTAAAGTTGATACATTTTAGCTACTTTTTACTGATTACTCACTATCCTGCTTTATTCCCAAAATGACTTCTAGTGCTTTAAGAGTATCTAAAATTATTTTGCTTGCTTTTTTCTTTTGTTGTTAGGTTCTTTGAACAATAATAAAATAATTTAAAAGAAAAATAAATAAATAAATAACTTTTTAAAAAGAGTATATAAAATTATAAAGGGCAGAGGTCTAGCGGTACTGAGAGTGTGTAGCAGACTGATAACTTTTCAGATTCAGAACTAAGTAAAATGGGGGCAATAAATAATATTAAAATAAGCATAGCATCTAAACATAGAATTATTATATAATCCAACAATTCCACTTCTGGATATATATGCAAAAGAATTGAAAGCAGGGACTCAAACAGATATTGCACACCCATGTTCTTAGCAACATCATTTGCAATAACCTAAAGGTGAAAACAATCTGGTGTTCATTGTCAGATTAATGGGCACACACTACAACATGAATAACCTTGAAGACATTATGCTAAGTGAAATAAGCCAGCCTCAAAAAGACAAGTGTGATGTGATTCCACTTATATGAGGTATCCAAAATAACCAAATCATAAAGAAAGACAGTGGAATAGTGGTTACTAAAGGGAATAGAAGAGAGGAAAGAGGAGGTTACTGTTTCATGAGGACAAAGTGCCAGTTTGGGATGATGACGATTTTCTGGAGCTGATGAGTGGTGATGGTGCACAAGAATGTGAATGTATTTAATACCACTAAATCATAGGCTTAAAATGGTTAACAAGGGGTGTAATGTACAGCAGAAGGAATGTAGTCAGTGACTACATTCACTGTGCAATAACTTTGCACAGTGATAGATGGTTACTAGACTTACTGTAGTGACCAGGACATAGCTATATAATGTCGAACCACTATGTTATATACTGAAACTAATATAATAGCATGTGTCCAAATATAATTTAAAAATGATTAAAATAATAACCTGGATGGTATGTATATTTTATTACAATGTAAAATATAAAAAGAATTAAGAATTAAAAATCGAAAAGTAACCTTAACATACAAAATATTCTCAATCTTAATGGACACACATTATTGTACTGTTTATGATTACATAATTAGTTTAGGTCTATAAACCTTTAGTGAGCACCTACTGTGTCTCTGGGGCTGTGATAGATGGGAACTGGTGATATAAAAAGAACTTGTCATTTTCCAGTGAGAATGAAAATCATATTTTTGATTGACAAGTATGATACAAAAGAAATTTAATCCTATCAAATATTGGCAAACTCCTATATTGTGCTCCTTTTTCTCTGAGACATTTACCTACCAGTTTTACATACATTTACTCATTTAATTTTTATAACAATGCTGTAGGATAGATATTACTATTGGCAAAAACTTCAGGTAAGTAACTGTAAAGTTTCAATGCCTTGTCCAAGGCCACCCAGCTGGTGAGTGGACAGATGGGGGAACCATACCCCAGCTCCAGGGCCCATGCTCTGAATCGTCACCCTCCCTGCCTCTCATGTGAGGAAATTATATTCGTCAGTCCTTCCCAGTTCTTCTCTGACTTCTCTGCCTGAGCTTCTCTATCTCCTCCTCAAGGTCCTCTCTTCCTCCTGTTCCTTAAATACAGCTGTTCCTCTAGGGATGGGTGTAGTGAAAGTGCACACCGAGACCTCCAGCCCCTGGAGTACATGCCCTGCGTCAACCCTGGGACTGTGACTCCAACGGGTTTTCCTGTCTTGTAAAATTATGTTGTATGACACAGTTGATTTTAAGAAAGGGAGATTTTCCTCGTGAGCCTAACCAAATCTCATGAGCTTTGTAAAAGCAGAGGATTTTTCTGAGAAGAGAAATTTGGAGAAATGTGTTCTGGTGACCCTGAAGAAAGCAAAAGGTTTATTCATTTTGTGAACTGTGTAGGCAGAAGGGTGACTAAACGCAGTCCCCGCCCACAGCCAACAGGAAAATGGGAATCTCAGTCCTACAACTGCAAGGAAACCAATCTTGTCGAAAACCAGTGCGTTTGGAAGAGGACATTGATCCCAGATAAGAGGGATCAAAAAGGACGTTGATCCCAGATATAAGACCACAGCCCTTGCTGACATCTCGATGTCACTGGGGTGAGACCATGAGCAGAGAAGCCAACCACCCTGTGCCTGTACTTCTGACCTATAGACCTGTGACCTAATAAATGGTGTTTTCTAAGCCATGGAGTTTTCAATTTGTGGCATTTTGTTACACAAAAATAGAAAACTGATCTAGGATATCATACTGATAAGAGTCTTTTTCTCTGATTACAGAAATATCATGTAACTCTCACTTCTTCTTTCCAGTTAAGATATGAAATTCAATTTTTCTTTTCATAAACATCTTATAAAACATTTGTCTCATTTCCTGTTTTCCTAGGTGAAATATTTTTAAAGTGTTTGAAGTTGTTTGGGGGAATATTCATACCTCCAGATATGTTTTTCCTCATTAAGAAAATCTTATGACCTATTGATTGCTCCTGAAGAGGCTGAAATCTAAAAAGGAAGATTTTAGGTGTCTTTAGTATGTTTTTGTTTTGTTTTTCACTTGACTCAGCCAATTCTATAAAATTGTCTAAAATCATCTCCCCCCCTTTTTTTTTTGCAGGCAGGAAAAAGCAGGCAGAACTTGGACATGTAAATCATGCAGCATATCCACTGGTCCTTCTTGTTTCTCTGCTTGCACCTCAGGGATGCTGATATGATAAAGGCAGTGGCCAAGTCATCTCCATTTTGCTGAAAGAGATGTCCCACCTCTGCTGTGCTTACTGGTCTTGACATCTCTTCCCTCTCCTCTCTTGAGGGCTTGGTGTGCATACTTTTGCTGGGAGTAAAATAAAAAGTAGAAGTGTATTTACTTATTTGAAATGTTAATTTTAAGAGTAACTTGTTCCTACATCAGTAACATTAGAGATTAATCCAAAGGAATTTGTTTTCTTACCACATTCATTGAACTCTGCCTCCAAAATGTAAGTCTTCTTTTTAAAATTATTTTTCAAGTACAGTTTTCTGTCTCCTTCCCCCCACCAGCCCAATGCCCCAGTCCTCCCCACCTTCCTCCCCTGTTTCTACCACCTTCCCCCCATTATTGTCCATGTGTCCTTTGTAACTGTTCCTGCAAACGCTTCA
Source organism: Phyllostomus discolor (assembly GCF_004126475.2). Classification (NCBI taxonomy): domain Eukaryota; kingdom Metazoa; phylum Chordata; class Mammalia; order Chiroptera; family Phyllostomidae; genus Phyllostomus; species Phyllostomus discolor. Next base: position 101,134,194 of record NC_040903.2, read on the forward strand.
CAACTTTTCCTCTGAATTCCCTCCCCTCTCCCATCTGGTCACTGTCAGCCTGTTCTCAGTTTCAGTGTCTTTGGTTATATTTTGCTTGTTTGTTTGTTTGTTTGTTTGTTTTATTGATTAGGTTCCACTTAAAGGTGAGATCATATGGTATTTATCTTTCACCACCTGGCTTATTTCACTTAGCATAATGCTTTTCAGTTCCATCCATGCTGTTGCAAAGGGTAGGGGCTCTTTCTTTCTTTCTGCTGCATAGAATCCCATTGTGTAAATGTACCATAGGTTTTTGATCCATCATTTACTGATGGGCACTTAGGCTGTTTCCAGCACTTGGCTATTGTAAATTGTGCTGCTATGAACATTGGAGTGCATAGGTTCTTTTGGATTGGTGTTTCAGGGTTCTTAGGATATAGTCCCAGCAGTGGAATTGCTGGGTCAATAGGCAGTTCCATTTTTAGTTTTTTGAGGAAATTCCATACTGTTTTCTATAGTGGTTGTACCAGTCTGCAGTCCCACCAACAGTACACTAGGATTCCCTTTTCTCCACAACCTCTCCAACACTTGTTGTTTGTTGCTTTGTTTATGATGGCCACTCTGACCAGTGTGAAGTGGTATCTCATTGTGATTTTAATTTGCATCTCTCTGATAGCTAGCGATACTGAGCATCTTTTCATGTGTCTCTGAATCCTCTGTATGTCCTCCTTGGAGAAGTGTCTGTTCAAGTCCTTTGCCCATTTTTTAATTGGGCTGCTTGTCTTCTTAGAGTGGAGTCATGTAAGTTCTTTATATATTTTGGAGATTAAACCCTTGTCTGAGGTATCATTGGCAAATATGTTTTCCCATACAGTTGGTTCTCTTTTCATTTTAATGCTGTTTTCTTTAGCTGTGCAGAAGCTTTTTATTTTGATGAGATCCCATTTGTTTATTCTTTCCTTTATGTCCTTTGCTCTAGGGGACACATCAGTGGAAATATTGCTGCATGGAATATCTGAGATTTTCCTGCCTATGTTCTCCTCTAGGACTTTGATGGTGTCATGACTTATATTTAAATCTTTTATCCACCTTGAATTTATTTTGGGGTATGGTGTAGGTTGGTGATTGTTTCATTTTTTTGGATGTAGCTGTCCAGCTCTCCCAACACCATTTGTTGAAGAGGCTATTTTTACTCCATTTTATGCTACTGCCTCTTTTGTCAAAAGTTAATTGACTGTAGAGACTTGGGTTTATTTCTGGGCTCTTTGTTCTCTTCCATTGATCTATCTGCCTGTTTTTATGCCAGTACCAGACTGTTTTGATTACAGTGGCCTTGTAATACAGTTTGGTATCAAAATGGAAGTCTTCTTTGTGCCCCCAAACTTAATCCACCTCAAAGGAAAACCAGACTGCTGGTTTTCACTGTGTTGCACAAGTTCCAGGCAACATTCTAGCCACTTTGCTGAGGGAGCCTCAAGGTCAAGGTAACTTTTGACAAATGTCAGCAAAGTGCATTTTTGACATTCCATGTGATTTGTAAGGAACAGCCAAGAGGCACCTCTCTCCCTGCCTGTTCCCAAGCCCCCCACTCATCACTCCAAAGCCCTGGATGCTAAATTCTCTGGTTCCTTTTCTTCTGGTGATGGTAGTTGCCCTTGAAGCTCATTAAACCAGTGAATTTCAGAGAAATGAACAGAGTAGTCTATATGGATTGTTTTGATTTGAGGACCTCTATGTTTTATTAACTTTGGAAAAAGGAGACTTCCCAGGGAGTCTTAGCCTATCAGCATCTCTGCATTGGGATCTGAAGGAAAGCTTCAGCTACTAGTAAAGTTTTCCTTGCCTGTTTTTGTCTTCTTTGATGTTGTGAATGAATGATTAAATGAAAGAAAGAAATGATAAATTATTAGATAACCATCGTAAATAAATCATTACAAGGTATTATAATTCTATGCAATGATATTTTATATTGGAATTCAGTTTTATTTACCAAGAGAATAGAATTTAAATATGAAATTTGTTTATTATTTTAACAGTGTGGCTAAAGAGTAGGTGTACTGAATTAAGTAATTTAAGAAAAAGACAAGTCACTTATTAAACTCATTTACTCACTACTATCTAAAGGAATATTTTATGAAAGTATTAGGGTAAAAACAAATGAGTGAACAAGCACAATAAAATTTTATCACCTGAAATATACAAAAACGTATAAGTTTATATAAAATAGGTATCAATCTTAACAACATTTTTAAAACTAAGCTTCTTTTATTAGACAAAGATAAAAATTGTTGGTAGTGAAACAAATAAAATTGGGCATTAAGTGGTTATTTTCCATTGGTGAAGATGTGCATTACTAATTTCATGGTTGAATTACAGCTTTTAAAAAGTCCTTCAAATTTTTCCTTGATGAAGAAATGGCTAGATGCAAAGACTTGTTTGAATAGAATGTATACTCTAATAAAACGGTGGTTCTCATGAAAGCTTTGGCTTCCCTCCAAAAAAAAAAAAGCTTATACATAAATGCAGAATTTTGTATATACAATGTATAATTGATAATTTATACATCTGCTCTGAAAGATTTTCTTGATAAATGAGGAAGAAGTCACTTTTCATGTAGGTATGGATTGTTTTTATCTGACAGTAACAAACATTAACATAAAATATATTTTTCATTTAAATATCCCGGAAGGATATACACCAAAATATTTGCAGTGGGTGGGATTTGCAATGATTTTTTATTTTTTTCTACTGTCATCTCTGTTGTCCAGGTTCTCCCAGGGTTTCTTTTTTTTTTTAGTTTATTTATTTGTTTAGGTTAGGTTTCTTTTCTTTTATTAAGACAGTTCACATTTAAAATATCAAAGTTCCATAAGAGAAAAGCTGTTTTCATTTTGGATAAAGAATGGTGTGTGAAAGGCCCTGGCTGGCGTAGCTCAGTGGATTGAGCGCGGGCTGGGAACTAAAGTGTCCCAGGTTCGATTCCCAGCCAGGGTACATTCCTGGGTTGCAGACCATAACCCTCAGCAACCACACATTGATGTTTCCCTCTCTCTCTCTCTCCCTCTCTCTCTCTCTCTCTCTCTCTCCTCCCTCCCTTTCCTCCCTAAAAATGGATGAATAAAATCTTTAAAAAAAAAAAAAAAAAAAAAAAGAATGGTGTGTGATTATAAATGGTGTTAAGAAAACATTCCTAGGGATTAGATACCTTTAGGGGCTTTCTTTTTGCTTTTTATTATAGATATTCATAAAATATATAAAAGTAGTAAAATGAATCTTATATACCCATCACAGCCTCTGCAGCTGTTAGCTCTTGGCCATCTTATTTGATGTATATTTTTACCCTCTTCCACCTTTTCTATTATTTTTTAAAATTGTGATTTTTAAAAACCCACATACATTAAATTTACCGTCTTAACCATTTTTAAGTGTACAGTTAAGTAGTGTTAAGTATTCACAATGTTGTGCAATAGATCTCTAGAACTTTTTATCTTGCAAAACTGAAACTCTGTATCAATTAAACTCCAACTTCCCCTTCCCTCCTGATCTCAGTCCTTGGCAACCACCTTTCCACTTTCTGTTTCTATAATTTTGACTACTTTAGACACTTCATATAAGTGTAATCATACAGGTTTGTTATTTTGTGACTGACTCATTTCACTTAGTGTAATGTCCTCAAGGTTCCTCTATGTGGTAGCATGTGACAGATACTAATGCAAATACTAATGTTTGCCTAATGTTTCACTGTATGTATATGCCACATTTTCTTTATTCATCTGATTGTTTTCACCTTCTTCTATTCTTTTATACAAATTCTACACATCATATTATTGGAAATGTTCTTTAGTTAATATTAGTCCAATCCAAGTAAGGTCATTCATACTAAGTACCTAATACAATATCATGTATCTCTGGGTAATCATGTTACATGATATAAAATTGAGCAGAGGACATAATAAAATAAGGAAAAGAGCTTACCGGGGAGTAAAATGTTCAATTTTTTTAATATAGGGATTTGTTGCACTGTTATGGCTGCTCATCAATCTTTCTAGAGTTAGGAGGAAAGAAACTCCCCATTCCAGCACCAAAGCTGGGCAATTTATAGAGGTTGCTTTAATATGAAAATTTCAGATTTTCCCCAGCATCAGTGTTTGCTCTAAGACTACAGACAACTAAATTGGTAAACACACTTGAGGGAAAAAATTCTTAAATTAGAAAACTTTTTCTAGAGGCATCAAACAAAATCAGTTTGAATATTTAAAAATCAGTGGGATAACTAGCAAAATCTAAATAAGATCCATAGATTATAGAATTATAGCAATGTTAATTACCCAGTTTTAATGTTTGTACTAAGGCTCATGTAAGGTATTAACACTTAGAGAAATTGGTTGAATATTATGTGAGGGGGGACCCAAAAAACCCTGGAATTATCTTGGAGTGGGCAGTACAGGCTTTTCTCTGCTAGGTGAGTGCTCTAGGAACCCATCTGTGTCAGTGTACCAGTTGGCGTTGTTGTGAGACGCTGCATTTGGCTTCAGTGAACCTTTTTTGAGAATTTTTTTTTGATGCATTTGCCCATTTCACAATGGGTGAGTCATGAGTGCATCTGACCACAACATGCTGAGTGTTCAGCAATTTTTGATCCAAAATGGAATGGCCCCCCATGCCCCACGCTCCCTGTTCATCATATTTTACCCCAAGCAAGACTATATTTTCAGGGATCATTTCTGTAGTTTGTTACTATTTCACCCCAAGTGACATCTTTTTTTATTTTCCCGGATGAAAAAGTCCTCAAAGGGAACCGTTTTGCCGATGTGGAAGAAATGAAACAAAAACATGGCAGAAGCACTAAAAGGCATCAGAATTTATAAGTTTAAAAAACTGTTTTGAGCAGTAGAAAAAATGTCTCACTAGGTGTATTGCATCAAATGGAGAGTACTGAAGCTTAAACATGTAAAAATACATACATAATTTTTTATAAATAAATTCCATTTGGGGGGTCCCCTTTCATATTTGTATTATTTTTGCCACCATTGTGTAAATCTGAAATTATTTCAAAATGAAAAAGGTTTTTGAGTGGTAGTTTCTCTATATTATATTTGGCATCTTCTCAGACCTGGCCGGGTAGCTCAGTTGGTTGGAACATTGTTGCCTGAATTCGCCAAAGTTGTGGGTTTGATCTCCAGTCAGGTCACATGCAAGAATCACCCAATTAATGTGTAAATAAGTGGAACAAAAATTGATGTTTTCTCTATGTAAAAATCAGTCAATCAATAATAATAATAATTGGCATCTGAGTAAAACTTGCATTTACCCTTTTAAAAGCCCAAACTTGATAGACTGGAGATTGTGAAATGCACATACTGTAAGAAGGAAAAACAAAAAGACAATTATCTTGGTCATCCTGCCTTCGAGCAAGCCATGGGACATATTGGGAGCTTCCTGCCCAGAGACCTAGCTGCCTTTCTGCTGTGTAAAGGAAAGCCAGGTGCAAAGATACAAGCAAAGATACAACCAAGCAAAGATACCCATCGAGTTCTTGATCTTTGACTTTTTTTCTATAAAAATAGAATTTTTATCTGCAAAATGACCATGAAAACTGGAGCCATGTAGAAGATAGGTGAAATGGGGCTTAGTGTTGTTTTAATTTATTATTAGCATGAAGGAAAATATACAAGTTAAATGAGCCAACAGCCTTCTTCATGATTGGATATAATTGCATTTTCATTAATTTCTTCATGCTTTTTTCCTGTGTGCCTGCATGAGCTTATCAAAAGCTTTCCCAGTCTTCATTCGATCTGAGCTAACAGGCCTGGCCCTGTGTACAATTAATATTATCTTTGAGCCTGATGTTAAAACTATTAGTAGCTATTAATTTCATAGTAGTTATTCTCTAGTAAGCAAGCACAAGTCTTAAAGATGAAGGTCTAGACACTTGGGCCAGGTATGAAAGAAAACTCTGAGCTCAGTTGATCTGACACAAGGCAAATAGTTGGCCTGGGAAAAATTCAGTCAAGGTAAAAGATGGGCTAATCTAGAGTAGGTTCTAGAAAAGAAGTTGTAATTCTTGCTTTTAAGGAGGGGGAAAGAGTAAGAAGAGCCAATTTAACACTGTTTGCCTTCTTGACCATTAAGGGACTGTGGTTTTCTAGAAGCAGAAAAATTGTGGTAGCAAAGAAAAAGAAAAAAATTATTTTCATGAGTCAGTGACAAAAAATAGATTTTGTCAAGTAAGTAAACAAGTATGAGTAGCCTGGTAATATTTGTTATGGCAACACAGGACACTGTAACAAATAAACTCCACATTCCCTGCAGTTAATTAATACAATGAATGTGTGTTTCTTACTCATGTTAAGGACCCATACTTGTGTGCCTGGTCAGAGAGCAGACTCTATGGCTATTCCAGGGTATGGGGTCCTTCCTTTTTTTAGTTCTTCTGTTTTCTAGGATCTCAGTGTCTTCTGAAGTGATGGTGTAAGAGAGAATGGAGAAGCCTCATCAACTTCTACAAGACCTGCAGCCCCATGCAAACGCCATCAACAGATGAATAGATAAACAAAATGTGGTATATCCATATGATATTATTCGGGCTTTCAATAGGAAGGAAATTCTTACACATGTTACAACATGGGTGAGCTTTGAAGACATCATGTTAAATGAAAAGCCAGACAAACAAAGACAAATATTGTACAATTCCAGTCACATGAGGTACTTAGAATAGTCGAATACATAGAGACAGACACTAGAACAGTGGTTACCAGGAACTGGAGGAAGGAGGGAATGCGGAGTTATTGTTTAAAAGGTCCAGAGTTTTAGTTTTCGGATAATTAAAAAGTTCCAGAGGGACAGTGGTAATGTTTGTACAACAATGTAAATGTATTAAACACCACTGTATACTTAAAAATGGTAAATTTTAGGTTACATATATTTTACCAAATTTTTTTTTTAAAACCTTCAGCTCAGAACTAGTCAAGAGAGTCTGGTAACAAATAATCTTTCTGCTGGGCAGCTGCCTTCCAGTAATACCTCCTCACTGGAGAGGAAGCACAAAGTTTGGGTGGACATCTAGCCTCTAATGCCACAACTGGAAAGGGAGGGGCAAAGCACTGAAGTACTCCTTTTAAAAATGACCCTGTGTGCTCCTCACTCATCCCTATTCAAACAAAATATTTTCTCAGTCATTATTTGTTCATAATGTTTAGAGTTTATTCTCACCTTTTTAAATGCTTTCTCTATAGTTACATTTATTAAACCCTCACCATGTCCCAGCCCATGCTACATAATGCCTTGAACCACAGTAAAACTTTTTTGAGGTAGCTACTCTTGCTATCCCTATTTTAAGATAAAGGACCTGAGGTACCAAGGAATTAAGTAACTGGGCCAGAACATGCAGCTGCTGTGTGGCACAGCCAGGACTGGCCCCTCTATCCAATGGTGTCTGTATTCTTAACCACTTTACCACACTTTCTTCTAGGAATCTGTGATGTGTTGTGATTAATTTGTGGTATATTTGGCTCCACTGCTTTTTAATATTGGCTTACACAAAAGAAATGTTTTCTCTCATTTTAAAAGTCTAAGCTGTTGGGTAGTCTAGGGGAAGAGGACGGCTTTGCTTTACAGTATCACTTAGGGACTCAGACTCTTTCTAGCTTGTTGCTCCGCCTTCCTCTAGGGTGTACTCCAGCATGTCATGGTTCCAGCTCAAAGAAAGTGGAAAAGAGGGAATGGGGGAAAGCAGCTTCCTTCTAAGTACTATTTGACTGGAAGTCACACATACCACTTCTATTCTTATGGCTCAGCCATAACTTAGTCATATAGTCACACCCAGCTATAAGGGGAGCTGAGCATGTAGTGCCCAACTCGGCAGCCATGTTTGCCTTGAAAACTCAGAGAATACCTGCTTGTTAGCAATCTCTGCTATGCCTAAAGATCATATGCTCAATCATCAGACCATTTTTGGGAACAAGGTACAAGAGGGAGAATTATTAAAAAGTCTACCCAAGATACCCAATATCTGTATAACAATAGAACCAGAAAAATAAATATATAAATAAAAACAAGAAAGGGAGAAAACTGTCAATTAAACCATAGATATCTAAAATTGATCAAAATGAGTGCCCAAATCGAAAAGGCAACTTATATTTATACATGAGTATCCTGACTGAAACATTGCTACCAATAGTGAGTAAGAAAAGATTTCTACCAAAGTGCATCATTATTAAAGTGTGGACCACCAGGGAGAGAGATGATCCTGAAAGCTTACAAAAAGAAAAAAATGTTACATTTAAAGGTCTGGGGAGATAATAGCATCAAACTTCTCAGCAGCAGCATGGGGAGGCTAAAACACTGGGAAGCAATGCCTACAAAATTCTGTGGAGATACAATTTTAGAACTAGAATTCTATATTCAAGAAAATTACCAAGGAAGTATAAGAATAGAAGAAGATATTTTCAGAGATGCAAGCTTGCAAATGTAAGTGCAAGCAGAAATGGAAGCTTGTCAATCTGCCAACAGCCTTTCTCAGGAAGTAGTCACAGGATAGGCTTCATCAAAATGAGGGAGCAAAGACACTGTGTGTTGCAAGAATTAGAAGAAAAACAGGGACATACAGGAAGTGAAGTTACAGCAGAACTAGAGAGTAACAAGTCCACCTTGGAGCCAGAGGAAGAAGGCTTCCAGGAGGCCATCTCCGTGGTGTTCCAGAGCTGACTCAGACAAGACCACAAGGGCTGCTGCTCCTCTTCCCAACCCACAGCCAGTGGTGTCATGCTGAGAGCTTGAAATCTGCTATGGAGGGAGTGTTTACACAATGGAAGGAAGCCCTCAAAATCAGGGTTTGGTCCTCCCTACACCCAAAGAGAGGTGGTTGTTAAACATTTACATCTCACTCCTGAACTTAGCAGGTTTGCTCTTAAGTTTGACTATATGGAAATTTATATTAAGAGGTGTTTTACAAAGCTATTGAGAGCTGTGAAAAACTTTCACCAATATTTCAAAGAAAACTAAGCCAGTGGGAAAAGAAGAGGCAATTATTATCTCTAGGGGAAAAAATTATACAATAATTATACTGTAATTATAATGCATTATCTGGCTCATCCATGGGCAAAATTAACATATCATAATAATGAAAGCACTAAATGTGAATTTAATCAAAATTGTAGTATAACTATATTGGAGAGAAGAAAAAGGGAAGAGGGTCTGTGTAAGAGAGGTAAAATCTTCACCAGTCATATTGGAAGTGGTGGCAGACATGAGATTTCCCCTTTTAAGATCCCCAGCTGTCCCTGGCTGGTGTAGCTCAGTGGAGTGAGTGTGGGCTGTGAACCAAAGGGTTGCTGGTTCAATTCCCATTCAGGGTACTTGCCTTGATTATAGGCCAGCTCCCCAGTGGGGGCCACATGAGAGGCAACCACACATTGATATTTCTCTCCCTCTCTTTCTCCCTCCCTTCTCCTCTCTCTAAAAATAAATAAAATCTTTTTTTAAAAATCCCCTCCTTTTGGTCCAAGGGCCCAGTTGGCCCTTTGAAATCCACCACTAGGTCATGCTCCTGAAGGGCTGCTTCTAGCCAACGATGGAGAGAGAAAGGTAGGCTGGTTCCTGGGAGTAGGGGATACCTCCGATGATGGGTGACTGCTACCTGAGGACTCCCCAAAGCCTCTTGACCTTTCCTTAGAACTGTTCCTGGTCTAAGATGATTCTACCCAATCTTCCTCTTTTTTCTCTCTCCTGACTTAATAAAACCTGCAGGGCAATCGGATAGCATTCCAAGCCTTTCCCTGGTTTCCTCCTCATTTTTTCTCAAAGACATTTACCCTAATAAATTTCTTGCTTTTGTATCTGCTTCTTGAAGGGTCTGGACTCAAACAGAAGTCAATTAATAATACCTAATAATTAATCAAACGATGGCTGTGTATACATTTTTCTTGGAATATGTATGTAAATATCAGAAGAACTAGCTATGAGAAGTGGAAGTGGAAAAGAGGCACACAGTTTTTAGCACTGACTGGCTTTTTAATATATATGTATACTGTTTTTAAGTAAATTGTTTAAAAAATGAAAGACCAGTCTCACTGGTCTTTTTCTAATGGAAAGACCGGTTTCCATTATTGAGAGGAACCAAAGTTTTATCTTGACTTTATACTTCTAGCAGAAGACTCCTTCTATACAATGACTCTTTTCTTTATTTTTTTTAATACCAGTGGTTGATCAAACTCCTTGAAGGTGGCTCCCCCTAGAGGTAGCAAAATGAACTGCTAAGTGCCTACTCTGAGATGAAAGCACTATTGACAATGTCCTTGAGTTGTTTTTATGTTGAATACATACAGAAGGAAAATTTTTAGAGATTTTTCCCTCCTTTCCTCCTCATTTGGGGTAAGACAAGCCCTTAGACCTTGCCTTTGGATTTTTTCAAATGCCTATTAAAGTGGTACACATTGTAAAAAAAATTCACTAGAACTTTAAAACAAAATCCAGGAGAGTACTTTTTCACACTTATAAAAATGTTTTATATACTAGGACAGTTTAATAAAATGCTACATTTTATTATCAAAAACAATAATAATACCATTCACCATTTTCATGATAAAGACTATGTCCCCAGGCTATGTTGAAGTCTTTTTTTTTTAATGATTTTTTAAAGATTTTATTTATTTATTTTTAGAGAGGGAAGGGAGGGAGAGAGAGAGAGAGAGAGAGAGAGAGAGAGAGAGAAACATCAATGTGCGGTTGCTGGGGGTTCTGGCCTGCAACCCAGGAATGTACCCTGGCTGGGAATCGAACCTGGGACACTTTGGTTCCCAGCCCACTCTCAATCCACTGAGCTACGCCAGCCAGGTGTTGAAGCCTTTATGAAAAAGCTACCTGGCCCTAAATCCTTCAGATTTTTTACTGAAAATGTAGTGGAAAGTTCTAGTTAAATCGATAGATTGAAACATAAACTTATCACCATTGCTTCGCATAATTTCTCTAAAATGAAAGATAAAGGAATCTTTAAAAAGTACAAAGTGTCAGGATTCAAACAGATAAGACTACAACAGTCTTAGAAGAGAATACAGATGGCAGATGGATGAGTGGTAAGCAACTTAGTGGGAGAGAGAAAAGCCGAAACCTCAACCCCCAGAGGAGTAAACCAAAAAGAAGCAAACTAATATTTGCACCCAACTTTTGAGTAAGTTATAGCAAAACAAGAAAACAAATATGATATCCTCAAGGATTCAAGATATAATATATCCTCAGAACAAGAAAAATGTGCTATTTTATAAAAGGAACATTTTGAGTACGAGAGGAGAAATCTTGGAAGTTAAACATAATATTACAGATATTAGAAATGTGATAAAAGATTTAGAAGATAAAGCCAAGGGAATTTCACAGATATTAAAAGAGACAGAGAAACTTAAAACAGAAGGAGAAAAAAGACAAGAAAGCAAGAAAACCAGAAGAGTTCTAGACAACAGAAAGAAATGGAGGACATTAAGAAACAACTATTACCAAAATTTCTCCTATTCATTTGATTGTGAATTCATTTCTTCACTTTTTAGAGAGTGTGTACTATATGCCGAACTCTATTCTAGGTGATGAAAATTCCTCAGTAAATAGTAAAAAGCAGTAAAATTCCTGATCTCATGGAGCTTACTCAGAAATGAAGATTAGAGTGATAACTTTTTAGACAGAAAGAGTCCATTGAATATCATTTGCAATAAATAAAAAAGATTGACAATAATGGCCATCATCATGAATTTACAGAACACCTGGATGATGAAATGCTCCAAAAATCTTCTGGAAAAAGAAAGTTTATATACAAAAGGCTGTGAATGAAAAAATGGGCTTCTCAGCATTCCCACAGGAAGCTAGAAAATGATAGAACAATTTCTTCATGATCCCAGGGGAAATTATTTTCTACCTGAAATTTAATTCCCAGCCAAACTACTAATCAACATGAGGGCAGTATGTAGTCATTTTCAGATATTCTAAGTTTTCAAAAACTTTACCTATCATATATTCTTTCTTGGGAAGGCACTAGAAGAGATTCTCCACACAATAGAAAGTAAACCAAAAAAGATCTGGGATCTAGGAAATAAGGAATCCAACACAAGGGGAACAAAGGCAATTCTAGAACAGAAGTTGGGTCTCAGATCTAGAGAGCAAGCCACTCCATTTGGAACAGAAGGCCAGAGAGCTCCAGGGTGCTGCTATTTGCAGAAAGAGTGAGAGCAAGAGAGAAGGGGTCTTGGGGAAAGCAGATCTCTGACCTGATACATATGTATAATTTCAGATGAGATTCATCCTGCTGACAACAGCTATAAACAAATAAAGGAAAGGTGGATAAAAAAGAATAAGCTAAAAAAAGGCAATTAACTTGGGAGGAAATTGTATAGAAAAGAAAATATAATTGTAGTACATGATGTGGCTCACTTGTGAATAATGCTTCCACAGTCATAATAATGTAAACTCTGAATATTTAATTTAAAAGGATCGTGGGGTTGCAGTTCAAGATGGCAATGTAGAAAGACCCTGAACTCATCTCCTTGGAGGAACAGAATGGATCTTCAGCTCTTCATCTACACATGGAACAATTTCCTATAGAACTGATCATCTAACTATATTGGGAGGATAGAGGGTGGAAGACTACATGAGTTTAGAGAGGAGCTGTTGGGTGTGTAAGATGGCTAATTCATAGAATGTAATTAGGAATATGGAAAAGTGGAGAAAAATAGTAGTATAAGCATGTTGTTTAGAAACTTGGAAATAAATACTTGAGAAACTAGTTGAAACCGGTAAATGTTTCTTCTAGTGAGAGGATTCCTCTTTTACATGACAAGGCTGTTAAACTCTAAGTACATGCATTTCTCTGATAAAAAAATTAAATCATAAAAAGGCAGATGGTTAAAAATTGATACTACTTAGAGCAGTTTTCAAACAGTATATAATAGAATATAAAAATAATTGCTCAATAAATCCATTTATTTAACAAATAAAAAGAAGTGGACTATTCTGGCTAGTTCAGGTACTCCCTGAATCTGACAGAAGACTGAAGGAAGCAGGTCATCTATGCTGGTTCATGATCTAGAACAAAAAGAAATCAGGAAAAGCCTAAACCAAATTGGAACAACTGTAATTGCATAATCAATAAAATATAATTTTAAAAAATCCCCATGCGCATAAAATAAGGGTTGCTGCCCACTCACAAACCAGTACCAAAGAGAAAGTGTGTTTGGCCCCTCTCCACAGCCTTCTTCATACATCACTTCCCAAAGCTCTAGTGTTACAGGAAGTTATAGTGCATCCTCGATTGAAGTGTTTAATGAGTGGAAAAAGTAAACAAAAACAAAAGAGCCATCACAAATTTCAAATTAAGGGATCAGCAAAACCCCTGTTGGTTTAAAAATCCCATTCAACCTTGCCAATACGCTAATTAATATAATAAAACACACAAAGATCTTGCTTAACATTAAGCCAGCAGGCTGCCCACGGCTTGCTGCCCACTCTGTGAGCATGCATCTGCTTAGAATGTAACCAATTGTCTCTTTGGGAGGTTAAAGGAAGGGAGGGGAAATTGCTTTGGCAGAGAGTCTAACAGTTAACTATGCCTCTTTTGAAAATGGAATTCTTACTCTGTTTTTAATGCCAAGAATATATAATGTCAAGTAAATATGTCTTAATATAAAACATGTCAGAACTGCAGCAAGTGGATGAAAGTGAATGAGACCATTTACATTAACAAAAATAAGAGAAAAAGTCTGTATACAATTAATCTCATAGTGTTGACCAACGTTTGAAAATTTTCTTCTTTTTAATTTTCATTCCTCTCTTGTGACTAGAACAGAGCTTGGCACATATTTGGTGCTCAATAAATGTGTGTTTAATAACTCTAGTTAATAAACAATACACCTGTGATGTTCCACAGTCATTGTTAATATTAATGATTCACTATTAGTTCTTGATGCCCAAACTCAGAGGCCAAACACCTTGCCTTGCTTTATTCAGTCAGTAGTCACTTGTCATGCTCATCACTGTTCTAGGCACAATAAGCAATATTTTAAAAAATTTCAATTTCCTTAAGCAGCTTACATTCCTGTCTGCAAGAAAAAAAATGCACAGATAGTAAAAGTTAAATAACAGTACAGAGAAACAAGAAGTGAGTGATATAGGAAGTACGCTGCTGTACTTCTATTTTGATTCTTCATAAATAGTAAAAGATGCCACTGATTAAGCATTTTCTATGGGCAAGACACTGTAGTAGGTGGTTTAGATACATGATTTCATTTAGTTTTCACAACTTTGCTTCAGATTAGGTTTTACAATCCTTAGTTTTATAGAAAACAGGTACACAGAGAGGTTACCCCTGGAGATGCTGTTAATAAAAGACAAAGTTTAGGATTCCAGTGGTCTTACTTCAAAGATTATACCCTTTCTAAGATGTCATGCTTTCTTCCTGTTTTTAAAATTTATGACGTGTGTTTGTGCCCCTTTTTGAAGCTACAGAAATATTTAGGAGATGCAGTTTGGATACTGAATTCTGGAATTGCTTGGACATCTTGAGAATTTTAGAGAGGGAAAAATTGTCCTAGAATTTGAAATCTTGGATTATTCAGGGAAATTTCTGCTCTCTGTTCACAGTGTATATGTGAAAATGAAAGATTATTTAAAGAATAGGCAGGACATTTCCATAAAAGATAGATGAGATTTTTGAACCATGCCTTAGAGAAATCTAAAGTAAGATTCAACTCTTGTACTGAAGGAGCTAATGGTCAAGAAAGTTGTAAAAAACAGACATTTGTATAGGATAAAGACACTTGGAATTAAATTAGATTTTGTTAACACAACTAAAACATTGGTTCTATACTTCAGTAATTAGTTGTAGTTGGCCTCAGGCAAGGTTCTTAATAGCAGCTGTGACTCCTCTTCAATACATCCTTTATTTTACTACAAAGTAAAAAGTAGGGTTGTAATAACTCCATGGGCCAAGAATTATATTTGGGACTGTTCACAAGATTAAAGACAGAATTTGTAATTCCATTACATATAATTTTAAATAATAAAAGTAAGACATAATCATAAAAATTTCTAGCAATAAAAAAATTTATAAAGCTTAAAGTAAAGGCCACTCTTCCCCTTAATCTTCCTCCCCTGGAATCCTTCCATTCACTCATTATTGAACAGATATTTATTGTGTACTTACTATATGCCAGGCAATGTCCTACCTAGACTCTTGGACAACTCATGAACAAAATAGACTAATATCCTTATTCTTACTGATTTTACATTCTAAAGAAAGTCAACAAATAATGCATATTTAAAGTATGTGATTCATTAGAGGGTGCTAAGTTTTATGGAAAAAAACAAGTAAAACAGGACAAGTAAAAGAGTAAAAGAATGCAAGCTGGTGGGGTACAATTTTAAGCAGGGAATCCAAAGTAGGTCTCATTGAGAAGTGCCATTGTCTATGCAAATCCCAATATATACTCAACCATTATTATTTTTACAAACATAAGATCATATTCTGGCACTGCTTTTTTCTGTTCAAGAATAAATTGTGCCTGGCTGGCGTAGCTCAGTGGATTGAGCCTGGGCTGGGAACCAAAGTGTCCCAGGTTCGATTCCCAGCCAGGGTACATTCCTGGGTTGCAGGCCATAGCCCCCAGCAACCGCACATTGATGTTTCTCTCTCTCTCTCTCTCTCTCTCTCTCTCCCCCTCCCTTCCCTCTCTAAAAAAATAATAGATAAATAAAATCTTTAAAAAGAAAGGAATAGATTGTGGGCATAATTCCATGTCATTATATATGAATCTGCATTATTCTTTTTAGTCATTGCATGGTTATTTCATTTTATTTATGTGTATCTCTTTGCTACACCTTCATGAACACTAGGTATTATCATTTCATTTAAATCCTTGCCAATGATTAAGTTTTAAGCAAAAAACTCTTGCAAAATATTTTCAGTTCTCTGATTATTATATTATCATATGTTTACTGTTCACTGATTTACAAAGTGTTGTCAAAATATATTTTATTCACAATATACTTGAATATTTATCAAATATTTGATTCTAAAATTGTCTCCTATAGAATGCTCTGAATATTTATTAATATTAACCAAAATATTATTACTAAATTAAATGTTCTTATAGTAGTATTCTTCAAGATGTTTTGACCTCTCACTACTCCTAGAACCATAACTTTCTCTTGTCCTATAAGCCTTAAGAATGTTGTTTAAACTTGACTCTTAGTTTATTCTCACAGCTCCTACTACATTCTATCAAAGACACTGCTAGTTTTTCAACAAACTGGATTATGACCTAAAAAAGAAAAAAAAAGGAACTTCTTAAAAATACAAAGTGGGACTTTATCATCCATGGGCCAAGGGAACTCTTCAGAATGATATTTAGGACTGTTCATAAGATTTTTAAAGGAGATCTAGCCAGATTAAAGACTAATGGGGAGAAATACAATATTTGCTTTGTATTTTACCTCCTCTTCCTCCTCCTGGCTTTTCTTTCACCCATACTTTTCTGTTAGTTTAAGCATTATTAAGTCCTTCTATACTATGTGATTCAACTTTGGCACACAGGAAAATCACCAAGTAAAGTTAGAGCAGGACACAAAATTAAGGGCGAAGCCTAAGTACTGTAGGCAGCAAGAACTCTGCCTTTTTCCACTCTTGCCCCACAATAATTCATTGCCTAAACAGTAGTGAGGATGAGAATGTGGCTACAAGAAAAAATAAGATCATATATTTACTTTCTTAATGGTTTTCCATTGCACTTAAAATACAAAGTCCATACACTGTACTATAAAGCCCTATAAGATCAAGCCCCAGGCTGCATATCTGACCCTGACCCCTTCTCTGACTTCTCTCACTGTCACTGCATTCTAGCTAAACTTGCTTTTTTTCCTGTTTCTCAGCAGACCAAGTTCCTTCACACCACAGGACCTTTCATCGTGCATTTTCCTCTGGCTTCAACACTCCCTGGGTAGTCACATGATAAGACCTTTCATTAGCACTTGGTAGACTGTGGATAAATATTTGTTGAATGAATAAAGGAAGACAGTGGTAAATATCATACATCAATTCAGCTAACTCTTTTGTATCATCTATTATGTGCTGGGTGTTGGTGATAACAAAGATGAACATAAGACAAATTACACCTTACATTCCTCTTCTTTCAGTAGAAAAAGGACTGTTGTTTTAAATGCTTACAGAAATCTTAAAATACCAACTTGCAAATACCAACTTCAGCACAGTATTTCTAAATCAAGAATTAAATTAATATAGAAACAAAGGAATAATAAAGCTTACATTTAAAGACCTTTTCCCATTTTGTAATTTGATTTTGCAAAAAAGAAGAAAAAAATTTCAGGCAAAATGACCTAAACCTTCAAATGTAAAGTAGAACACATCTTCTATTGAAGTAGGAGAATCAAGGATCTGAGGGTTTGAGCCTGTGGGGAAATTTTGGAGATCCACAATGGAGGAAGTGAGAATGATTTAAGAAGATGTGAAAGTGATCAAGTGGAAATTTGCAGTAATCCCCATCAAAAGGGCTTTATTCAGCTTTAGGATAAATAAAGAGAAAAACGGTGATTTTCTGGCTTTGAAGATAACTAATAGAAATAGCAAGCAGGCAGAAAAGTCAAAGATGCTTGGGAAAGTAGAAGTACATAATAATAAACTCCTGTGTTCTCATTGTCTATCTTCAGTAATTATCTCCTTATGGCTAATCTTGTCTTATTTATATCTCCATACTCCCCAACTCATTAGATTGTTTTGAAGCAAATCCCAGATATATTATTTTACCTGGATTTTAGTGCATATCTCTAAAAGATAAGGGCTCTTTAAAAAAACATAATCACAATACCATTGTTACACCTGAAACATGAACAATAATTCTTAATACAAATATTCACTTCATGTTCAAGTTACTCAAATTGCCTCATAATTTTTTATATTTGTGTCACTTAGTTCAGATTCCTACCAGAACTCACTTATTCCTTGTTTATAGGTCTCTTAAGTTTCTTCAAACATAGTTCTCCCTGCAGATCTTCGTTTCTTTGCAATTTGTTGCTGAAGAAACTAGAAGTAGGAGAGGAGATCAGACATGCAGCCAGGGGGGCTAGATCTTGTAGGGCTTTATAAGTCATTTTAAGAACTTTGGGATTCAATTGCAATGGAAAGCCAATAAGAAAGTAAACTATTGTGATCTCATTTTTAAAATTCTCATTCTGGCTGTTGTGTGGACAATAGATTTTTATGGGCAAGAGTGGAAACAGGCAGACTCATTGCCATCTCCAGAGCTAAGGCTCTACCCTTAATCTTGAGTCCCTAAATTATGCCTTCTCATGAAGATTATTCTATTTTTCCAGATAATCAATGACTACACTGGGTGTAGATGTTTTCTACCATCTTTGGGGCAAGAGACATCCTTCTTTTCAGGGTTCCTGATAATGAACATGAGCAAAAATATAGCTGATTAATCTTGGCATAGCAAAGAATAAACCCTCACTTGCTCTGAAGTGCTCCCCTCTGTGCAGAGACAAAGTGGACCTTGGCCAGACTCGCCAGTGGGAACTGGCACCTACTGTTAGCATCTTGCAGTACAAGCCTCACTGAGCCTGCTTGAGTTGGCAGCATTAAAAGAAACTCAGCCCATGTTAATTATGAGAGCCAAATGCCCCATCTTGTTTTTTCCAAATTCCACTTCAAAATAAAATGAACATTTCTTATTCTATTGAGTGCTGCAAATAGAATTCAAAGATGTAATGAAACACATTTTTCAAAGAAAATTAATATGGAAGTTTCCGGGTTTGCCTGCTGCCAACAATATCTAAAATGTAAGTGCCAGAAATGGGCCTTTCCTAAGTCAGGAAAAAAATTGTTTTATTCTTCTGTTTAAAAAAAAATTAAGATTTTCAATATCTCCTAAAAAGCATAATAATCTTTGTCACTATACACTATTTTTTATAAAGTTATTTCCTGCTCATCATTTCCATCAGAACCTTGTTGTGTAGTCACAATGACAAGACAAATAATGTACTGGTTGAGTAGACTTCCATGTCAGACTGCTTGAGTTTAAATCACAGCTTTATCCCTGTCTTAATTGTGCGACCTTAGGCAAGTTACTTAACTTCTCTGAGTTCAGGTTTCCCTCTCTAAAAAGTGGATATAGTAATAGGACAATGCCATAGGCTTCTAATGAGGACTAAGTACGTTTTTTGAATTTGAACACTAACAATAGCTAATGTGATAAAGTGTTAGGTATTATTAGCTCCCTCCACAGCTTTAAAATGTTGTTGAAGATATGATTTGTTTAGTTTAATTAAATGCCTGATTCAGTGGTTTTTGGTATATTCACAAAGTTGTGCAACCATCACCACTATTTAATGCCAGGACATTTTCATCAATGCACAAAGAAACTCACATATATTACCAGTCACTCCCCACTCCCTGGCAACCACTAACTACACTTGGTCTCTATAATTTGTCTGTTCTGGATATTACATGTAAATGGAATCATAAAACACGTGGTCTTTTATGTCTAATTTCTTTCATTTAGCATAATATTTTCAAGGTTCATCCATTTCACAGCTGTACCAGTACCTTATTTACTTTTATGGCTAAATAATATTTCTTGTATGGACATACTGCATTTTGTTTATCTATTTGCCAGATGATGGACATTTGAGTTATTTCCACTCACAAAGCTATTATGAATAATGCTGCTATGAATATTTACATGCAAACTTTTGTATAAACATGCTTTCAGTTCTCTTGGGTAAATGCCAAGGATTGGAATTCCCAAACTGTTTTTCCAAGGTGCTTATACCATCTTATATTCCTACCAGCAACACATGATAGTTCCAACTTCCCTTCATTCTTATCAACACTGGTTATTGCTTGTCTTGATGATAGCCATACTAGTGAGTATGAAGTGGTAACTTATTGAGGTTTTGATTTGCAATTTTGCTAATGATGTTAAGCATCTTTCCATATTGGCCATTTCTATATCTTCTCTGGAGAAATCATTCAAGTCCTCTGATGATTTTAAAATTGGGTTTTTAGCCTTTTTTTGTGGGGTTGTAGATATTCTTTATACACTCAGGACAAGTCTCTTATCATATACATGATTTGCAAATATTTTCTCCCATTCTGTGAGTTGTCTTTCTTGATAGTGTCCTTGGAAGCACAATTTTTATTATTGACAAAACCAAATTTTTTTAAATTTTTATTGTTATTATATTGTTATCCCAATTTCCCCCCTTTTCCCTCCTCTACCCATCCCACCCCCTGCTCCCAAAATTAATCCACACACCATTATCTATGTCCATGCATCATTCATACATGTTCCTTGACTAATCCCTTCCTATTCTTTCCACCATTATCCTCCACCCACCTCTGGTTGCTGTCATTCTGTTCCATGTTTCTATGTCTCTGGTTCTATTTTGCTAGTTAGTTTATTTTGTTCATTAAATTCCTCTTATAGTTGAGATCATATAGTATTTGTCTTTCACTGACTGGCTTATTTCACTTAGCGTAATATTCTCCAGTTCCATCCATGCTGTCATGAAAGAGAGAAGCTCCTTCATTTCTTCTTCGGTGTAGTTTTCTATCCACTCACTCACTGATGGGCACTTCAGCTGTTTCTAGGACTTGGCTATTGTGAATAGTGCTGCTATGAACATGGGGGTGCTTAAGTTCTTTTGAATTGGTGAGTCAGGACTCTTAGGGTATATTCCCAGCAGTGGAATCACTGGGTCAAAAGGAAGTTCCATTTTTAGTCTTTTGAGGAAATTCCATACTGTTTCCCACAATGGTTGAACCAGTCTGCATGCCCACCAACAGTAAACTAGGGTTCCCTTTTCCCCACACCTTTGCCAGCACTTGTTGTTTATTGATATATTAATGATGGCCATTATGACAGGCCATTTTGACAGGTGTGAGGAAATATCTCATTGTGGTTTTAATTTTCATCTCTCTGATGGCTAGCGATGTTGAGCATATTTTCATATCTCTAAGGGCCATCTGTATGTCCTCCTTGGAGTAGTGTCTACTCAGGTTCTTTGCCTGTTTTTTAATTGGATTGTCTTTCTGGTGTTGAGTCATGAGTTCATTATATATTTTGGAGGTTAAACCTTTGTCTGATGTATCATTGGCAAATATATTCCCCCATATGCTCAGTTCTCTTCATTTTGATGATGATTTCCTTGGCCATGCAGAAGCTAAGAATGTTAGATGACTAATGGCAAGAAATGTGTATTTGAGAGGCTAGAGGGAAGAGAAATAGTAAGAGAGCAGAATAGAAACAAGGCATAAAAAGGGAAATAATAAAATTTAAAACAAAAATAAGGAGGACAAATGCAAAATGAAGAGAAGGGAGGAATAAAATATGAGATTTGAAGTAAACTAAAATTTAAAAAGTGAAATAATAGGAACAAACTTGAAGAAAAAGGAAAAAATGTTAAAAAGCTGTGCAGGAGAGAAAAATAACTGAAATAATGATAAAAACTGCAGTAAAATTCATCTCAGCAGAGTCTACAGATTGCCACTGTGTTCCTTCTGGATCAGCCCCTAGTAATGTCAGATGGTGTCCTTGTCTCACCCTAGGCAACCCATTTGAGACGACAAGTGATCCACAGTCTATGGCTGTCTCCTTCAGGCTTGCTGGTCCCCCAGTTATGCCCTGCCATATTTCCATCTGCACAAGGCCCAGGAGTGGTTCATCTAGTTATCTTTTTAAAGAACAAGCTCTTGGATTCATTGATCTTTCTTATCTTTTAAAATCATTTGTTATATTTCATTGATTTCTGCTCTGATCTTTATTATTTCCTTCATTCTACTCACTTTAGCCTTTGTTTGTTGTTCTTTTTAAGTTCCTTTAAATGTGAAGTTAGATTGTTTAGTTGAGCTTTTTCTTGTTTTTTATTTTATTTATTTTTTTTTTGAGATAGGCTTGTAATGCTGTGAATTTCCCTCTTAGGATTGCTTTCTCTGTGTCCCACAGATTTGGATTGTTGTGTCCTCATTTTCATTTGTTTCAAGTTATCTTTTGATTTTGTCTTTGATCTCATTGTTGCCCCATTCATTGTTTAATAACATGTTATTTAGCTTCCATATCTTTGCATGTTTTTCAATGTTCTTCTTGTGCTGATTTCTAGTTTTCTAACATTGTGGTCAGGGAAGATGCTCAACATGATTTCAAACTTCTTAAATTTATTGAGACTTGTTTTGTGTCCTAAAATGTGATATATCCTAGAAAATGTTCCATATACACTTGAAAAATATGTATATCCATTGCATTGGGATAAAATCCTCTGCAGGTATCAAATAAATCCATTTGATCTACTGTGTCATTTAAGGCCACTGTGTCCTTGTTGATTTTTGTCTGGAAGATCTATCCATTGAAGTCAATGGAGTGTTAAAATCCCTGACTATGACTGTATTTCTGTTGCTCTCTCCCTTTATGTCAATCAAGATTTGCTTCACATATTTAGGTTGGGTGAATAAATGTTTACTAGGATTATATCATCTTGGATTGTTTCCTTTATCATTATGTAGTATCCTTCTTTGTCTCTTAATATAGCCTTGGTTTTAAAGTCTATTTTGTCAGATGTAAGTACTGCTACCCCAGATTTTTTTCCCATTCCATTTGCATGAAATATCGTTTTCTATTCTTCTACTTTTAGTCTGTGTGTATTTTTCCATTGGAGATGGGTCTCTTTGAGGCAGCATAGATATGGACCTTGTTTTCTTATCCATTCAGCTACACTATGTCTTTTGGTTGGAGCATTTAAGTCATTCACATTTAATGTGATTATTGTTAGATTATTTTCCTCTCTTTTTTTCTTTTTCTCCCTCCTTCTCTCCTTCTCCTCCCCCTTCTCCACCCCTCTTCCTCCTTTTCCTTTCTTTCTTTTTCTTCTTATTCTTCTTCCTCTTCTCCTTCTTCCCATCTCCTCCTTCTTCTTCTCTTCTTCTTAAAACAAGCCCTTTATTATTTGTTGCAGTATCAGTTTGGTGTTAAAAACTTCCTTTAGCTTTTTTTTTTGTCTGGGAAGCTCCTTATTTCTCCTTCAATTTTAAATGATAGCCTTGCTGGGTAAAGTAGCCTTGGCTTAAGTCTTTGCTTTTCATCACCTTGAATATTTCATGCCACTCCCTTCTGGTCTGAAATGTTTCTGTTGAGAAATCAGATGACAGTCTAATTGGTGTTCCCTTGTATGTAATTACCTGTTTTTGTCTTATGAATTTAAGGATTCTCTACTTGGCTTTTAAGCTTTGTCATTTTAATTATTATCTGTCTCAGTCTAGGCCTCTTTGGGTTCAACTTGTTTGTGACTCTCTGAGCTTCCTGTGCTTGTGTGTTGTTTTTCTTCACCAGATTACGGAAGTTTTTGTCATTATTTCTTCAAATAAATTCTCAATCTGTTGTTTACTCTCTTCTCCTTCTTGTATTCCCATGATGTGGATGTGCTACATTTCATGTTGTCCCAAATGTTTCTTAAGCTCTCCCTTTTTAAAAAAATTACTTTTTCTTTTGGCTGCTCTGCCTGGGTGGGTTTTTTTTTCACTTTGTCTTCTAAATCACTGATTCAATGCTCTGCTTCATCTAACCTACTCTTTATACCTTCCAGTGTATTATGTATCTCAGATATTGCATTCTTCGTTTCTGATTGGTCCTTTTTTTATGGTTTCCATATCTTTTTTCATGCTATTGAGAATCCTTATAATCATTACACTAAACCAGAGGTTCTCAACCTTTTTGGTACGCAAGACTGGTGTCACAGAAGACAATTTTTCCACGGGCCAAGGGGCAGGAGAGACAGGAGGCAAAGTTCAGACAGTAATGCGAGTGAAGCTTGCTCAGTCACCTGTCACTCACTTCCTGCTGTTTGGCCCAGTTTTTAACAGGCTCTGGACAGGTACTGGTCTATGGCCATGGCTGGGGACCACTGCTCTAAACTCTATGTCTGATAAACTGCTTGCCTCCATTTCATCAAGTTCTTCTTCTGGAGAGTTCTCTTGTTTTTTTATTTGAGGGTGCTTCTTTGTCTTCCCATTTGGGCTGCTGCTTTGTATTTTCTGCCTTAGTTGTTAAACTGGTCAGTGACTATAGCCTCAAGCTGTAACCAGCAGCCCCACATAGTGGGACAGGATAATTCCTTTGGGCAGGGCTATTGCCTCCCCCCAGACTGATGCCACTTGGAGAAGCATGTTCTACCTGAAAAAGATGGCCTTTATTATGTTGTGGCGAACTAGTTTCTTCTGTCTGTCCCTGGTTATAAGGCTTCTCTCCAGCAATTGTTCAGTTGGTTATTCAGGATGATT
Organism: Phyllostomus discolor; assembly: GCF_004126475.2. Taxonomy (NCBI): domain Eukaryota; kingdom Metazoa; phylum Chordata; class Mammalia; order Chiroptera; family Phyllostomidae; genus Phyllostomus; species Phyllostomus discolor. The sequence continues at coordinate 101,158,483 of NC_040903.2, forward strand.
TCTCTCCAATTTAGTTGTAATTCCACATTGGTTCTGGGAGGAGGTTAGTGTAACTTCCACTTACTCCTCTGACATCTTAGGACTCCCTAACCTGACTGATTTTCATTTGTTTAGCTACCCTTGTATTCTGGGGATAAATCCCACTTAGTCATGGTATATAATCTTTGTAAATGATGGTGACTTCAGTTCACTAGTATTTTATTGAGGATTTTTGCAAAACCAACAGATAGTGGTTTTAAACAGTTTTCTTCTCTTATGATGTCTTTGTTGGTATCGGAATAATACTAGCTTCATAGAAGAAATTTAGATGTTGAGATGGATCTAGGAATCAGTCCATTCATGTAGGTTATGTATACCTATATGGCATATAATTGTCATAGTATTGTCTTATAATCCTTTTATTTCTGTAAGGTTGGTAGTAATGCCCCTGCTTTCATTTGTGATTTTAGTCTTCCTTCTGTTGTTCTTGGTCAGTTTTGCTTACACTTTGTACTATTATTAATATATTTTTAAAAACTTTGTTTCTTTAACTTTATCTTTTTTTTCTCTGTTTCACATAATTCCATTCATTTATTATTTCTTTCCATCTGTTTGCTCAGTTTACTTTTCTCTTTGTTTTCTAGTTCCTTAAGGTATATAATTCAGTTATTAATTTAAGGTCTTCCTTTTTTTCTGTTTTAAAATTTTTCTCAAGAGTTGCAAAATAACGTTTTCCTCCTTTTCAAATATACACAACTGCTGGTATAATTATTTTCCTGCTCTAAGAAGATGTTTGTTAAGACATTATCAAGGACTAAATGCCTGGACTATAAGATGTAATGATTAGCATTCAAGTATCTAAAAGTTATTAACAGGGTATAGACTTTATTTCCAAAGGGGGAGCAAGAACAAAACTCATCACTATCAATGTTAAATCAGTATTATTATCTTCAATACACCAACTAAGAACTACCAAGCTTAACATTATTTTCAGAAGTAGGGTATCAATGACAAATATATATGATAATGTACCACTCCATTCATTTCTACCTGTAGATCAGCCACTATGTTTTATGCCCTTTTAGCATAGTTATCTCAGTCTAATGATTTATTTAACCAAAAGTTGTATCAGTATGTGGTTTGTTAAGCCTTCCAATGAAATAAAATACACCTAGGTTAACTTTCTTTTCTCCTAATTATTTTATTGTTTAAACATTTTTGGAGAGAGTTTCTACTGATAACAGCTAAGTAAACAATTTTTAAAAAGAAATATGTGATTCAAAATGGCAGCAGATTAGGCAGAAGGCATACTCATCTCCTCCCAGGATCAAACTGAAATTACAACTAAATTATAGATTAATCATCCTGAATAACTAGCTGAATAGAAGTCTTTTAACCAAGGACTTACAGAAGAAGCCACATTGAAACTGGCAAAATGGGCAGAGATGTGAAAAGGGCTGGCCCCACTCCCACAGGTAGCAGTTGAGGAATATCTCAGGTGTAGGTGTGATCCCACTGAGGAATGTGGGTTCTAAACCCCAAGGCAGGATCCCCAGCCCAGAGCACCACAGCCAGGAAGAGGTGCACATATAACATCTGGCTGTGAAGAACAGTGGGGTTTCCATTCACCAGGAGGAGACAGAAATCAGCTAGAGAGATAAGTGGCTGCTTAAAGGGCCAATGCACAAATTTCAATCACAGCCACTCACCCTATGCTCTGGTGGAGGGAGGGCTGAGTAAAAACAGCCATGTGAATACAGGCAGTTTCTTTCAGTGAATGAGCCTGAAAGGCAGCCATCAGGTAGAGACAGGCAAAAGCAGATATCAGAGTGCTTTGGAATTTTGCTGACCTGTCCCCAGGCCCAGAGCTAGTAAAAGCCAGCCTAGGTGAAAAGGTTGGTCCTTCCCTTGTGCACCCAGGCCTATGGAGGTATCCACAAACTATGGGTTACTTGTAAGTCAAAACAGGTTGCCCAGGGGCAGTCACAGGAAGCATCTGACATAGGTCTGCACCAGAGAACTTCCCAAGAGGCCCAGAATCAACAAACCCAGTGGCCAGCTTCTGACAACATCAGAAGAGGATCCAATAAGACTCACCAGCAGCATATCCAAAGGGACATCTCAGCAGGCACCAAACTGGGCTGAGGGAATTCCATTTTGTGTGGTCAGCTTCTGCACAGCAGCTCCCATGCTGTGGTTGGGGTTGAGCCTCACAGTTAGCCAGACTGAGGGTTGATCCCATGTATGAATGGGCCAATAGCAATCAAGGCTCAATTACAACAGGAGGGGTGGCCTACACATACCCTACACAAGGGACATTTTTGGGCCATCCAGTTCAGGTGATCAAGGAGACTGCACCACTGGATCTGATAGGACACCTACTACATAAGGCCACCCCATAAATACTAGGAGTCATAGCACATATATTACTTGGAAGAAGCCCAAATGTCCATCAGTAGATAAGTGGATAAAAAAGCTTTGGTACATTTACAAAATGGAATACCATGCTGCCATAAAAAAAAGAAGGAAATCTCAACTTTTGCACCATCATGGATGGACCCAGAGAGCATTATGCTAAGTAAAGTTAGCCAGTCAGAAAAAGACAAATACCATATAATTTTACGTAGATGTGGAATCTAATGAACAAAATAAACTAACAAGCAAAATAAAAACAGATTCATTGATAGAAGACAGACTGACAGTGGTCAGAGGGGTGAGGGGTTGCAAGGCTGGTGAAAAAGGTAAAGGATTAAGCAAAAAGGAAAAAGGACGTCATGTTCACAACAATAGTGTGGTGATTACCAGAGGGAAATGGAGGGAAGGGGAGGTGGAGGAGGGCATAGGGGGAGAAATGGTGATGGAAGGAGACTTGACTTGGGGTGGTGAACACACAGTACAATATACAGATGATGTATTATGGAATTGTACATGTGAAACCTATATAATTTCATTAATCAATGTCACCCCAATATATTCAATAAAAAAGAAAAAAATAAAGAAATATGTACTGGCCAAGTACCTTATCAGTCAAGTCCCAGCTCAAATACAACTTCCTTTTCTCTGAGGCCTTTTCTGATCAATCCAGAAAATTATGTCTCTATAATCCTCAAAAATATCATCATAGGATTTGCCATGTTTCATTGTTATTGTCTGTATGCTTATAGCATCTTCCCCAGTAGGCTGTTAAACTGTCAGTTCTGGAAGGGTGAGGCACATGCTTTATTCACGACTGTATCACCAGAGCCTGACTGAGTGCCTGGGAGGAAACACTATGTTCATCAAGGAACATGGTTACCAGCCATTTCTGGGATTTTAGCCATGAGCATTTGTGGCACTGTGGAAGTTTTTTTTTCTCATCTGTTGCCTTCTTGTTTGCTCTCTCATTATGACAGTGTTTGGGACTTCGGAGATAGATGTCATCTTCACTTTAAAATTAGGACAGAGTACAGAGAAGTTAGATGACTTTCAAACACTTGCACTGTGAATAAAAGTCTGGGCTATAAATAAAAGTTTAGAACACTAATCGTCAGTCATCAGCGTTCTAAAATGATGTGCTCTTTCCTGAGGCTGCTCCTATAAGGTGTCAATTAACAAATCAAGTTCATGCTTTTTCCTACCATAAGGCAAATATTCCTTAAGTAAATGGAAAAGTGATGAATTCTACATAAAACCATAGAAGAAAGCCTACTGTTGTTTTAAGCTTTCCATTTAACCTAGTGTCAAAGCTAACTTAGAGAGAGCCATTTGTTTCCATTCCTTCCACCTTGGAGAAAGAGCACTTCCTTGAACCCTGCTCTTTTAGTAACATATTCCAGCAGAGGGAGCTTCAAGTGTTTTACAACTACCTATTACTATCCCGCCTTCATTTCCTCCCTCTCCACCTAGCCCAGAGACTTAAGCATTGGGGCTAATTCTGGTGCCAAGTCATTGGACAGCCCCTGGCTTTCCCCTAGGGTTGCATTAGAAGCTGCTAGGGTCTGAAAACCCTGAAGAGAGAGACTCTGTATTTTTATCACATATCTCTATATTCAATTAAGGAGGTCATACTTAAGTATACAATATGAAGTATAGAGCATAATTTTTAAATTCTTGATTTTCTATATAGTTAGACATCATAATAGATGATGATTAAATGACAACCATGCTTCCTCCTCAAAAGGTGTAGCATATCCAATTCATCTCAAAGGATGACACAAAAGCAATTTTTACATAGTTTTTCTATTTAGCAGGTCAAATCTGTAAAAATATCTCTACATCTGCAATATGAGCCCAAAGCTCATCTCACTCTAAATCTAATGATTAGCCTAAGAATTGAATGCTGATTGTGGCAAATTGTTGGCTTTACTGTGCTTTTGGTAACTTATGCAGCATATAAACAGTGACAAAGAATGTATTGTGGAGTGCTTCTAAAAAATGCATTTAGCTTGAAATAAGCATTTAAAAAACATTTATTCAAAGTAACAAGTTGAGCCCTGACCAGTGTGGCTCAGTTCGTTGGACATCATCCCACAAAACAGAAGGTTGATAGTTCTATTCCTGGTCAGGGCACATGCCTGAGTTGCTGGTTTGGTCCCCAATCTGGGCAGGAACGAGACTGATGTTTCTCTCACATCAATGTTTTACTGCATCCCTTCCCCCGCTCTAAAAATAAATAAATACAATCTTAAAAAAATAATAAATCAAAAAATGAAAAAAGAGATGGAAAATATTGAGTATCTTCTAGAGGGTTGCTATGATGTAGGCATAAATAGTAACATAATAAAAATTTCATTTATAAAAATCAATTCAGGCAGACTAAGAATTTAAATATAAAAGATAAAACAAAAGTTTTGGAAGAAATTATTTTTATGTCTCAGGAATAGGAAAGTGTTTCTTAAGGAACATATAAAAAGCTCAACCCATTAGGTAAACATTGATAATTACCTTCTAATTAAGACCTGATTATCAAGAGATAATGTTACTATTAAAAAGTAAGAAGACAAGCCACAAACTAGAAGAAGGAACTTAATACTTACACGAAGTACAGCTGCTTTCCTGCTGGAACCATGGAGAGCACAGAAGAGAAGAAGGTTCCTGCTATGCTAGGAACCCTTTAGAAAAAGTGAAGGAATTTTGTGGAACTGAAGATCAAGCACCTGAGAAAGAAGTTTGCCCAAAAGATGCTTTGAAAGGCATGGAGGAAGCTTATCTATGAAAAATCTAAGCACTATCACAAGGAATAAAGGAAGATGTACAGAACTGAGATTCGAATTGCTAGGATGCCAAAAAAAAAGCTGCCAACTTCTATGTACCTGTGGAACCCAAATTAGCATTTGTCATCAGAATCAGAGGTGTCAGTTGTGTGAGCCCAGATGTCCAGAAGGTGCTGCAGCTTCTTCACCTTTGCCAGATATTCAAAATCACCTTCTTTAAGCTCAGCAAGGCTTCGATTAACATGCTGAGAATTGTGGAACCATATATTGCATGGGAGTACCCAAACTTGAAGTCAGTAAATGGATTGATCTACAAGCATGGTTATGGTAAAATCAACAAAAAACCAAATTGCCCTAACAGATAACACATTGCTTGCTCCATCTCTTGGAAAATATGGCATCATCTGCATGGAGGATCTGATTCATGAGATCTATACTATTAGAAAATGCTTCAAAGTATCTTCTATATGAGGTGGAATGAAGACAAAGACCATTTTATAGATGGTAGGGATTCTGGTAACAGGGGAGATCAGATCAATAGGCTTTTTAGAAGGATGAACTAAGCTATCTATCATGGTTATTTTTGTAATCTGGTCAGCTAATAAACAGTGAGTGCTTTAAAACTGAAAAAAAAAAAACCCAGAGAATTACTCTTTAGAATATAAAAAATTATTCCTAAAAACTAATCAGAAAAAGAGAGAAAAATCAAATAGAAAAATGGGGGAAAATGAAAGAGGATTTTTGCAGAAAAGTAAATCTGAATTGGTAATAAGTTTATGAAGCATTAAAACCTCATTCATAACCAGATAACTACAGATTAAAACCAGGAAACTATTTTATATGCAAGTCTTATCTAGAAGGTATCCAGCAAATATGAAAAATAGAAACATTTATTGAACAAGATTCAGGAAACATTTTACATAGGACAATGACACCTCAGTCCCCTTCAAAGTAGGCACCTTGGGGCTTCATAGAGTTCCAATTGCCATCAGCTGCCCCATTGTATTTTCCTGAATCTCACTGATGGTCTGAAATCTCTTCCCTATCAAAGGTGATTTTAGTTTTGGGAGAAGTGAAAAGTCACAGGGCACCAAATCTGGGCTGTGGAGGGGCTAGTCACCTGGGTGATTTGATGTTTAAAAAAACAAAAAACAAAACTCTCCACAAGATGTGATGCATGAGCAGGTGCATTGTGATGAAGCTACCAATCACCAGTTGCCCATAGCTGTGATTTTCTAAATCATCAGCACAGACTCTGTGAAGAAATTTTAAGCTTAACTCAAAGTTTGATGCAGATTCATTGTTCTACTTGCTCAGTCATTTTGAATGTGACAGCCAGACAGTACATATGTTCATCCAATGGCTTCTGCCACCCCCACTGACTAGTACAGTGAAGTCATCATTGTTCATGCATGCACATTCCAGTCCACGCTCCTTGGCTGCTAGGTTACATCAATGCCATGCAAACCATTCTCATTATAGTAACAGTGGTTGGACTTTTTTTAGACAGACCTCATATACCAGGATTGGTAAAAGTTTTTGAGTCTGGAAAAACAATTGGCAGTATGTGATACAAGTGGAATCTCAAAAAAATTTCTTTTTTATTAAAAACGTTTTTATAATTGATTTTGAGAAAGAGGGAGAGACATCGATTTATTGCTCCACTTGTTTATGCATACATTGGTTGATTCTTGTGTGTCTCCTGACCAGGGATTGAACCCACAACCTTGGCATAACAGGACAATGCTCCAACCAACCAAGCTACCCAGCCAGGACTCAAAATCTTTTCTTAAAATATGTTGATATAGCCATCTTGGAAGAGAATTTGGCATTGTTTAATGAAATCAAAGCATGAATACTGTGAAATCAGCAATTCCACTTCTAGAGACTCTTGCATTTGCTATTGTTAACTTCTCCAGGTTCCAAGTGTTCATAGCAGCATTGTCTGTAATGGTAACAAACAGGAAACAATTCAATACCCATCAACAGGATAGGAAGTGAACTATGGCACATGCAACAAAAAATGAATAAACCACAGCCAAATACACTGAGACGAATCTCACAAATATAGTGTTGAACAAAAAAAAATACATAGAATATGATACTGTTTACTTAAAGTTTAAAAATGTGCAAAATACATGAGAAATATATGGGAAATGACACATTCAGGATAATGTTCACCTTTGTGGGAAAGAGAGGGAGGAATGTGTTTGTAAATGAGCCCACAGAGGTTAAGTACATAATTTTATTTAATTATATTTTCTATCTTAATGTGTTCACATATGCCATTAAGTGCCAGACAAATTTAGTTATTTTAAAATATTAAAAATTTGTACATTTAAAGCTCTTTAGTCCTGACTTGAGAGAAGTCATTTGGAAAGAATGTGATAGGTTTTAATTAGAGTCATGGTTGTAGATATACAGTGTTGGGACAAAATCTGTGAGATGCTGTGAACAAAGAAACTTTTAAATCATGTTTCATTTTATTTGGGTCCAAAAAAGAAAAATAAATTTTTTAAAGTCCCACTATTTAAAATTTTGGAGGCCAGGAGAATTGGCGTGGCACCGAGGAAATTGGCAATAGTAACAGTTTGGAAATCAGGACTCAACATGCTGAAATTCAATACTGATAGGAAAGCCAATGGAGAGATCCAGGTTACTGGAAAGCCTGGTGTATGAGGTCATTGGTACAAGGGTCAAGGTAAAACTTAAGTGTAAGATACTGAAGCAAGGAGCTGTCAGGGCTCCCCTTAGGTCTGCTCTTGGAGAAGGAGTAACCAACTGAGTAACAAAGAGCAATAATGGCATGACCTTCAGCTAATAGTACAGCAGCAGCATCTTCCTACAACTGTCCCATACAGAAACAAGGCAATTTATAAGAAAAGGAAAATGATGACCAAAATGTTTCTCCTTATTATTCATCAAAGAAATAAAATAAAATATTGGCAAAGACTTCAAAGAAAAGAAAATTGAGCTGATAAAGTTGTCAGGAAATCAATAATCTTATACATTGCTGGTTAGGAGTATAACCCTTTCTAAGGGCCACTTAGGTGAGATATCTGGTATCTTTTGAATTCATGTGCTCTCTGAAGTAGCAGTTTCAGTTTTGGGGAAATATCTTGATGACTTAGTTACAAGTTATACAACCCAGTATTTTTTGAAAATGGAAAAACAAATAAAAATAAAAACTTGATTAAAGGAACACTAGTAAATCCATACAGTGAAACATTCTGCAATCATTTTTAAATATTGATAAATATAAATACATATTTTTGACTTGGCAAATTATTCAGGATATATTATCAAGTGGGAAAAGAAGCAAAACAAATTTAAAAACATTAATTCATGTAAAGAGACTGATTCAAAAAATATACAGCAAGATATTAACAGCTGCTATTTTAGAAGTGATGTTATTTTTATCTATAAAGGACACATGGACAAAACCAAAGAGGGGTAGGACCAAGGGTGGGAAGTGGGGATGGCTGGAGTTAGGGGGAGTAGTGGGGGAGAAATGGGGACAACGGTACTTGAATAAAATTTTTTTTAAAGTTTTGCCTATATTTTAAAGTTAAATGCCTCAAAATAGCATACAGTTTTCCATATTTTGGCCATATTTTCATAAGCTTTGTCAGCCTCCTCCTAAAATAAAACTTCCACTCAAAAAAAAAGAAGTGATGGTATCTTTATTTTCTAATATTTGAATCATTAGCATATGTTGCTTTTATAAAATAAAACAAAACTAAGATTGACTTTTCACTTAAAAAATATCTGTAATTTTTCTCAGGTAGATCAAAAATATGTTTAGATATCACAAAAGCTCAGTTGGTTGGAGTGTGATCCAGTAGACCAAAAGATCATGGGTTTGATTCCCGGCCAGGGTACATCTCCAGGTTGTGGGTTTGATTCCCAGTTGGGGCATGTACAAGAAGGTATTCAATTGGTTTCTCTCTCACATGTCTCTCTCTCTCTGTCTTTCTCCCAGCCCCTGACTCCCTCTCTCTCTAAAAGCAATTTAAAAATGACCTTGGATGAAGATTAAAAAAAAAAGAATTGCATGTGTCTGAAAATGGAAGCCTGAGCTCCACCTGTATGCTCCACTACCTAGCTTCAGGGACACCCTGCTGAAACAGCAATGTAAAGATCTTCATGCGTGGATCTCCTGTGCTTTCTAATACTGCTTTTAAATGAGTTTTTCCCTTGAGTACCCACATCATGATATGAAGATGCAAGCCTCCTCTGAGGTAGATAGGGAATGGGGGTAAAGAGAGGAAGGAAAGTAAGAAGACTACAGTTTGCTTCAAATATTCTGTGCTGAATAGTATTAGGTGTTGTGGAAATGGTAAAGAAGTGTAACTCATAAATTCTGGTCCACGGAGCTTACAATACAAGAGAAAACATATATTTATGAAACATTGAAGTGGCAATAAAAGATATATATGCATATATATGTGTGTATACACACATATACATACATATATACATATATACATGTATATTTACACACACATATATACATAAATTATCAGTGTGAGTGATACAGATAAAAATGTGGAGAGAGGCACTCCTGTGTTTAAAAATACACTGAATCCTACACCAGACCAGAGGGATTATACAGCAGTTGAAAATGAGGGTGTTCTAAATGATAAGCCCAGTATGAGCAAAAATGTTAGTAACAGGTGTGCTGAGTATCTTCTAATGTATCTCTAAATTCCTCTTCACCCTGCTCTAGCTTACTGTGTTCCAGGAAGGCTGATATTTATGGACAAGATTAACAGACTTCCTTGGAATTCCAATAACTTCCTTTGGCAGGGTATCACTACAGGTCAAAGAGAGGGAGAGGAAACTTCTGACCAAGATGGATGCATAGGTAGACATGTTTCATCTTGCACAACCATGAGAAGGATCACAGCTAAGCTCAGAACAAAATACAACCAGAACTGCTAGAAAATTGAACTGTATGGAGGTCTGACAAGCAAAGATTTAAAGAAGAAATATTTATCCTGACAGGTAAGAGGGGCAGAGCTGGGAACCAGGGCAGAGAGGACATTGTGTGGCAGCAGCTAGGGGACAGCAGTGAGGCAGTGGTGGTGTCAGCAACTGGCAGAATGGGTGGGCCCACATTCACATGTGGCAAGTAAAAATGGGGAGGGTTATGTGGGGTTCCAACCACTCCAGCCCCAGGCCAGATGGTGCAGCCCAGGATTCCAGCACTGGGAAAATAAAGCCTCATAACTTCTGGCTGTAAATACTAGTGAGGGTTGGGGTGGTGGAAGAAACTGCTGGTCTCTCAGAAGAGCCCATTTAAAGGACCTGCACAGCCCTAGAATGTATGCAAACCCACCCACTCTAGGATTTAGCACCAGGGCAGCAGCTAGAAGGGCACCAGTCACATACAGGAAGTGGGGGCAGTGACTGGAAATGGGGCGAGAGCCAAGTAAGTGGTATTGTTCCCTGTCTGGCTCCTCCCCAACATACAGAGCCACAAAGGACAAAGCAGTTTGCTCCACCCTGGCAAACACCTAAGGCTCCACCCCTTACAATGTAACAGGTGCACCAAGACAGGGAGTCAAAGCAGGGAGGCTGCCAAATTGAGGAGACAAAGAAATATAGTCCTAATGAAAGAACAGATCAAAACTCCAGAAAAACAACCAAGCAAAACAGAGATAGCCAGCCTACTAGATGCAGAGTTCAAAACACTGATCAGGAGGCTCAAAGAATTCATTGAGCACGGTAAACACATAAGGGAAGAAATGAAGGCTACACTAAGTGAAATAAAGAAAAATCCACAGGGAATCAGCAATGAAAGGAAGAAAGCTGGGGTTCAAACCAATGACTTGGAACATAAGGAAGAAATATAGTCAACCAGTACAGAGTGAAGAAACAAGAATTCAAAAAAAAAAACAATGAGAGAATCAGAAGACTCTGGGACATCTCCAAATGTGCCAACATCTGAATCATAGGGATGCCAGAAGAAGAAGCAAATGAGCAAGAAATTCAAAACTTATTTGAAAAAATAATGAAAGAAAACTTCCTTAATTTGGTGAAGAAAATAGGCATACAAGTCCAGGAAGCAAAGAGAATCCCAAAAAAGTTGGATCCAAAGAAGGCAACACCAAGACACATCATAATTAAAATGCAAAAGATTAAAGATAAGTAGAGAATCTTAAAAGCAGCAAGAGAAAAGTAGACAGTTATCTGCAAAGGAGTTCCCATAAGACAGCAGATTTCTCAAAAGAAACTTTCTTCAAAAGAAGGATTCTTTCTTCAAAAGAAGGATTTCCTCTTCTTGCAGGCAAGAAGGGACTGGAAAGCAATATTTAAAATGAAAAGTAAGGACCTACAACCAAGATGACTCTATCCAGCAAAGTTTTCATATAGAATGGAAGGGCAGATAAAGTGCTTCCCAGACAAGGTAAAGCTAAAGGAGTTCATCATAACCAAGCCCTTATATGAAATGTTAAAGGTACTTATTTAAGAAAAAAATCAAAACTATGAACATCAAAATGACAACAAACTCATAACTATCAACAATCAAATGTAAAAAATCAACAACCAAAACAAACTCAGCAAACTAGAACAAGAACAGAATTCTAGGAATGAATATCACATGGAGGGTTATCAATGGGGAGGGGGAAGCGCAGGATGGGGGAAAAGACACAGACAGGAGACTTCGGCCAAGATGGAGGCATAGGTAGACACAATGTGCCTCCTCACACAACCAAAATATGGACAATAACAATTTAGAAACAAAATAATAACCAGCACTGACAGAAAATTGAACTGTATGGAAGTCGGACAACCAAGGAGTTAAAATAGACACATTCATCCAGACCAGTAGGAAGGGTGGAGTCAGGTGGCCAGGGCGGAGAGGGGTCAAGGTACAAAAAGCGGTGGCACTGGGCACGCAAGGTACCCCAGGCACACAAGACAGCAGCAGGCAGCAGGCGGACCCTGGGTGTGGAGTGGCAATGGGCAGACCCAGCGAGGCTATGACTGTGAAGCGAGGCACTGCATGCAAGGCAGCAGACTGACCAGGCAGTCCCACATTTGCGCGCAGATAAGCCAGGTGAAATTGGGGAGCTAGACACAGAGCCCAAGGTCCCAGCACTGGAAAATAAAGCTTCAAAACACCTATTGAAAACACCTGTGGCAGTTGAGGTGCAGGAAGAGACTCCCAGCCTTACAGGAGAGCTTGATGGAGAGACCCACAGGGTCCTAGAACATACATAAGCCCACCCCCACAGGAATCAGCACCAGAAAGGCCCAGTTTGCTTGGGGGAAAGTGGTGGAAGGGACTGAAATCTGACAGGGAGCAGAGCAAGCACCATTGTTCCATCTCGGACCCCACCTCCACATACAGCGTCACAACCTAGCGACTGGGTTGCCCTGTCCTGGTGAACACCGAAGGCTCTTCCCCTCACTATGTAACAGGCATGACAAGACAAAAAAAAATGGTGCAAATGGAAGAACAGATCAAAGCTCTGCAGCAAATACAACTAAGCACAAAGAAATAGCCAACCTATCAGATGCACAGTTCAAAGCACTGGTGATCAGGATGTTCACAGAATTGGTTGAATATGGTCGAAAATTAGATGAAAAAATGAAGGCTACACTAAGTGAACGAAGGAAAATGTCCAGGGAACCAATAGTGATGAGAAGAAAACTTGGGACTCAAATCAATGGAGTGGACCAGAAGAAAGAAAGAAACAACCACTTAGGAAAGAATGAAGAAATAAGAATTCAAAAAAATGAGGAAAGGCTTAGGAACCTCCAGGGCATCTTTAAACATTCCAACATCCAAATTATAGGGGTACCAGATGGGGAAGAGGAAGAACAAGTGGAAATGTTATTTGAACAAATAATAAAGAAGAACTTCCCCACTGTGGCAAAGGAAATAGACTTCCAAGAAGTCCAGGAAGCTCAGAGAATCCCAAAGAAGTTGGACCCAATGAGGATCACACCAAGGCACATCATAATTACATTACCCAAGATTAAAAATAAGCAGAGAATCCTAAAAGCAGTAAGAGAAAAGGAGAGAGTTACCTACAAAGGCATGTCCATCAGACTTTCAGCTAATTTCTCAGAAGAGACCTTATAGGCAAGAAGGGGCTGGCAAGAATATTCCAAGTCATGAAAGGCAAGGACCTGCATCCAAGATTGCTCTATCCAGCATAGCTTTCATTTAGAATGAAAGAGCAGATAAAGTGCTTCTTCTCAGATAAGGTCAAGTTAAAAGAGTTCATCATCACCAAGCCCTTATTTTATGAAATGGTAAAGGGACTTACCTAGGAAAAAGAATATAAAAAACATGAACAGTAAAATGACAGCAAGCTCATAATTATTAACAACCACACCTAAAACAAAAACAAAAACAAACTAAGCAAACAACTAGAACAGGAACAGAACCACAGAAATGGAGATCACATGGAGGGTTAGCAAGAGGAGAGTGGGAGGGAGAGAGAGGGGTAAAAGGTACAGAGAATAAGTAGCATAGATGGTAGGTAGGAAATAGGGGGAGGACAAGAATAGTATGGGAAATGTAGAAGCTAAAGAACTTATGACACATGGACATGAACTAAAGGGGGGAATGTGGATGGGAGAGGGTATGCAGCGTGGAGGGGAGTGAAGGGGGAAGTGAGACAACTCTAATAGCATAATCAATAAAATATATTTTTAAAAAAGACACAGAGAATAAGAAGCATAAATGATAGGTACAAAATAGACAGGGGGAGGTTAAGAATAGTATAGGAAATGGAAAAGCCAAAGAACTTATATGTGCAACCCATGGACATGAACTAAGATGGGGGGGGGGGATTGCCAGAGGGAAGAGGGGTACCAAGCAGAGGAGGCAAAGAGGAAAAAATGGGACAACTGTAACCGCATAATTAATAAAATATACTTAAAAAGGAGAAGTTTGGTGTGTTTCTATTCCAGTCCCCTTTTTGCAGGGTAACCCCAGAGTGAACTGCTTTCTTTTATCAAGGCTTTATTACAGTCAGTGGGCCACTACACACAGCTTTCTCTCCTCCCCAGGTTCTGGTAACTGCTCTCGTACTAGCCCAGGTGTACTGCACTGTTCCTTGTAGCATTTCCTAAAACCTGTCCACACTTTTGCTAAATTCTCCTCCAATTGCTCCTTAACTGTACCAGGAATTTTCTGACTGCTGCCTGAATGAGAGGGTGGAAATGGGCTCTGTGAGAGGAGAGAAGACCGAATAAAATGTTTGGTGCAGACATTTCTTTTCAATTTCTTTTTTCTAAAGAAAGTGGTACTCCACATTTGAGGATAATATTCAGAATGAAGCTTAAAAATCTTAAATTACATGTAAATGTCTGCTTGCCAATGAACACGTAGCAAAGGTGATTACATACCTTCCATCCTGAGCTTTGTTTGGACTCAACTATTCTCTACATAAAGGGAGAGTCTTTCCACATGGCACCTCCAGCAGGTAGACACATATTTAATCATCCTGTGTGTTTCTATGATTCAAGTCTCAGCTGCTGATAAAAATAGCAACTGAAACCTTCCAACTAAGCTGAACAACAGGCTATTCTATTCTATAATCCAGTTTTGCCTCTGAGGAAGTTTAAAATTTTTCTTCTAGTTCTGCTTCCTTGAATGCAATTGCAACAATTTCTCTTTTTCTTTCTTTTTTTTTTTGAACAATTTTTTTCAACATTGGCTTATAAAGTCCCAAAGAGAATCACTTACAAAGAGGATCTGAAAATTTGAGCTTCTTTCTGCACCATTTGTGCAAGGAACATGGGTACATGAGTTCTGTAACTGATTTTGCTGACCTGACAGCCAGCAAACATTTGGGTAAAAGAATTACATCTTCATAAGCATCAACAAAATAACTGTGAATTTATCTTAAAGTTGTCTTAAAGTTTCTGTGCCAACAGGTCAAGGCCTAGTGAAGTAAGTTCACATACTTCTCTGATATTTCCCTGGTTGTTAGTACATGCAGACCCAGGAAAACATCCTAGGACTGAAAATCTACCTTCATAATTGGAGGGCAGGAAAAAATGGAAGATAAAGGCTGGCCACTCCAATATAGTAATTATCAGAGTTTATTAAGGGAAACTTACTTATAAGGCACGTTTTGGGCAGCTGCAAGACAAGATAGATCCCTTAGATGCTTAATAGGCACCAGAAAATTACATAGAGGAAAGGAGGGAAGATAGTCATGGGTACTAGCACATGGATGCTACCAGGTACAGGAAATTACATGCTTGACCAGCTCAGGACAATGACCTGTCCCAGGGCCCAGCACATAGTAGGATGCAGGGGTAGGGTTTGTGTCACAATAGACATCAATTATAATCAGACAGTCTCCAAGGTGGTTTTCTGTAAGCTATCTCTGATTTGGCCCTGGTCCAGCTTGCCTGGTAGGATAGCAGTGATGTCATGGAATAGTCACTCCTCCACACCACACTGGTTTTTCTCTTTCATTTTTTTAAATTGACCTTGGGGAGAGAGAGAGACAGACACAGACAAACAGACAAACAGACAGGCATTGACTTGTTGTTCCACTTACTTATCCATTCATTGGTTGCTTGTTGTATGTGCCTTCAACAAGGATGGAACCCACAACCTTGGCCTAGCTGGACGACTCTACAACCAACTGAGCTACTGGGCCAGGACTGCTTTAGCTCTTTCTATCAGTAGTTTTCATCTGCAGAGTTCTGGCTCCAAACTGTCATGCCTTCTTTCTCCACTAACCCAGTGAAAGAGAAGTCCTAAACTGTTAATTAATAAGGAAAGAAAAGTCAGGGCAGAACTGTGCCAGTTCCAAAACTTGGAAGCAGCCACATTTTGTTTATCAAATATAAATATTATCCTTTTTGCAAATTCCAACCCATCAGGGCCTGTAGTGAGACTGTTTTGGTGCTTCAGTGATCATCAGGTCATCTTCTGTCATTCTTCCACCATCATATACATGACTTTCACCTTCAAATAACCTCCTGGTTGTCAATGAAAAAAAGATTTGTTCCTGTAAACCCTTCCCCTTTTCCCCTGAAATTCCCTCTCCTCTCCCCTCTGGACACTGTCAGCCTGTTCTCTATTTCAGTGTCTTTGGTTATATTTTGCTTGTTTCTTTGTTTTGTTGTTTAGGTTCCTGTTAAAGGTGAGATCATATGGTATTTGTTTTTCACCGTCTGGCTTATTTCGCTTAGCATAATGCTTTCCATAAACTAGGGGTAGGTGGAGATGGGAGGGAGAAGGGCAGGGCTGGGTGGGTGGGGTGGGATGGGATGGGAGTAAAAGATAGAAAATTGTACTTGAGCAACAATTAAAATAAAATAAAATAAAAAGATTTGAACCTTTGTAGATTTAAGAAAAGATATTTTTATTTGGGCCTATCTGAGGACATTGCTTGAGAACAGAGTTCCAAGAAGACATGAAACAGTGCTCTAACTTTAGGAAAGTGAGGGGATGTTTATATGTGCAGGAGGACAAGGAAAAATACAACTATGCATCAGCACTTTTAACTACATTCAAAGATTAACAGTTTGCATCAGGTGGAGAGAATATACAGGTAAGGCAGGTTCATCAAGTACCTGGAATCAGGAATGTGGAAAGGGGTCTGGAAGCAATTAGTTTTACATTTTTATCAGGATGTGTAAAGAACAGTCACTGCCTTCTATAATTATCTTTTTTATTGCAGTTGTTAGAAAGTATATGTGGTTAGGAATTTATTATGTTTTCTTGGTTACTGATCAAGTTGGAACAGCAGCTTAGACATAGTCCTTTCCTGTCTCATAGTCCAAGATGGCTGCTAAAATTTGTCATTTCTTCCAAAAAAGAAAGAAGATAAGAAAGCTACCTCCCAGATGAATCAATTCCATTTAGACAGCCATTCCAAAGTCCTAAGACCTATCTCATGGATAGAACTTAGTCTTTCAGTGAGCATGAAAAATAATCTGTTATCCATGTACATAGTCATTCTCTAAATAACTGTTTTTTTTTATTTAATGAAACAAAAAGATACTGTTTAAGTAGTTAGCAATATCTGCCATGCTGCATGTATTTTAATTTTAAAAATTTTCAAAAAATACATTTTCAGTCCTGGTTGGGTGGCTCAGTTGGTTGGAGCATCATTCCCCAAAACACAAAGGCTGCAGGTTCCATTCCTTTTAGGGCACATACTGAGGCTCCTGGTTCAATCCCTGGCCGGGGTGCACACAGGAAGCAACTAATCAATGTTTCTCACCTCCCTCTCTCTCTCTCTCTCTCTCTCTCTCTCTCCCTCTCTCTCTCCCTCTCTCTCTCTTGCTGTCCCACCCCTTGTCCCCGCCTTCTCTCTTTAAAATCAATAAACATATTCTTGGGTGAGGATTAAAATAAATAAATGAACAATTCAGAGATAGATTTTATTATGAGAATGTGAAGATGAATATCAGAAAGCTAATGTAATATATACCTATATCTTAATGGAACATCATACATTTGCAATACATATTGAAATTGAAACAGGGTTACATTTGTTCCACTGTGTCAGTTTTTAACATACACATGGATACAATTTTGCTCAGAAGTGTAATTGCACACATTTCAAACATGGAAATCAGAAAATAATGTTTTTCTCAATGTGTATTTCTGATAGCTAAAGTCACAGCACTTCTGGAGCATGGTAGGGATGGAGACAAACTGCTCTCACCCTGTCATTTCACATATTGTTCTAGAGAGATTTCCATAGCTCCCCACATATGCAGCCTGAATGCTCAACCATGTCTAGGCAAGTCCATGGAAAATGGTAAGTGATTTGACTCGGGCAGGATGAAACAGCAAAAGTGAAATGTTAGAAAATGGAAGAACAACAAAACAACTCCACATTAAATTATAAAATTTAAAAACTCACCAACATAATTAATTTTCAAAAGAATTTTGTGTACAAACTGAACTGGCAGTGGCCATACTAAGGACACCTTCTCTTTTAGTTCCATTTACCCACCCAAGCTGAAACTACCTGAAATAATCACTCTAAACAAGAACAATGTACCAGCTATGGAAACATATTCTCAAGTATGTTTCCATAGCTGGAACTCAAATTCTATTTCACATAGCTATCTGGAGAGAATTAGCCATTGTTCTTGAGAGAACAGAGTTGAACAGTTGCAGCAGAGACCTTATTATGGTCCATGGTCCTAAAGTATTTACTACTCCACCCTTTACAGAAAACATTTGCTGAGTCCTTCTTTATTGCATAAAGTTAATATGCACTCATTTATTGTCTGAGAATTCATTAAACAGCTATTATATATCAAGTACTGTGCTCCTACTTTCTAAGAAGCTCTCAGACAAATAAAAGAGTAGATAACTAGTTAAAATGCTTACTGGTAAGTGCTACCTTAGGGATAAAAGTAGGCTGCAATGTAAGCTAATATAGAAGGTGCTAAGCCAGAATAGAAGGGTATTGTAACCAGTACAGACTTCTTGATGAAAACAGTATCTAAACTGACATTGGATGATGAGCAGGAGTTAGCCATTCGAAGAGGGAGAAGGCACAACAGTTACAAATGCTGAGAGAGAAATTAGGGAAATTCAAATATTTCAGAGGTGAAAGTGAAAAAGGTCAGCAAAAGTTTAGAAATACCCATGACACACTGTGAGCAAGGGTGGAAAAGCTGTCATAAACTAACTAAAATAGCATAAGCTGGGCCACTGAGCCAGGGCCAGAAAGTAGTTTGTACTGGGGCAGAAGCAAGGAAGTGATTTTTGTTTAAGGAAGCTGAAGCATCACACTAAGGGGTGTTCGTGGAGGAAGGTGATAAAACAGGCATCAAGGAGTGAGAAGAAAGGTTACCTAAAGCCCCATGACTTTGACCTGGACAGGAAGGGGTGATCTTACTGCTGTTGTGAAGGCTCTTTAAGGAGGTTTTCATAGACAGGCAGCTGTCCAGATGACTGCTCTCTAGTTACAAACATTGCCTCCACTGCAAATTAAGATGAAATTGCCTTCATTAATCTTTCCAAATCCCTCTGCAGGCCACATCTGAAAATCTTTTGGAGATTATAAAGCCTTTTATTCCAGGATTAGAGATAAAGATGTAAATGTAAATATCAATTGAGGTTAAAACTGCAGTTTGTTGGCTGGGCGAGTAGGGGCAAGGGTGGAGGGATTGAGCAAAAAGAAATGAGAACTCTGGGACATGGGCAACATTGTGGTGATTGCTTGGGGGAGGTGGGTATAAGGGGACTAAATGATAATGGAAAAAATACAATAAAAATTAAAAGAAAAAAGTGCAATTTATTTGTACCAAAGTACAAGAGACAATGAGCTAACAGATATCAGATCCTCCCCAGTTTTTTATTTATGGGACTTTAAGGTAAGAAAGGAGTTTCTAATGCAAGATCCTTCCTTATTAAGGACCTGTCCTGTTTATTCTCAAATGGAGCAGTAGAGCAATGAATAAAAGCTAAGATACTTTTGGGTAGATTTAGGAAATATGTGTTCTTTTCTTTCAGTTGCGGTTGTAGGATAGAAAAAAGTTTTCTTTGACCATCCT
This sequence comes from Phyllostomus discolor, assembly GCF_004126475.2. Taxonomy (NCBI): domain Eukaryota; kingdom Metazoa; phylum Chordata; class Mammalia; order Chiroptera; family Phyllostomidae; genus Phyllostomus; species Phyllostomus discolor. The sequence continues at coordinate 101,178,165 of NC_040903.2, forward strand.
AAGGTCCCTTGCTAGTGGGTCTGAAAATTAAACTGATGAAGACAAATTAACAGTATAAAAGCATAAAATTTTACTGAATATTTACATGTACATGGGAACCTTCACAAGAGAATGAAGACCCAAAGAAGTGACCAGAGCTAGAAGCTTTTCTACCTTTTAAACAAATAAACAAACTTGAAGAATTGGTAAGACAAAGGGGTTTGGGCTGGGATTCATAAATGGTAAAGAAGTATTGAGTTGGCCGAAAAGTTCATTCGGTGTTTTCTGTAAGATGTCTCTAGTAGCACTTAATTATCTTGAACTTCATTTGAAACAATTTTGTTAGATCGTGACAGCTGTCATATCAGCGTGCATTAAAAAAAAGTGATCAAAACTGGTGAATTTTTGTATAGCCATTTTTATATTGAACATGAAAGAAAGTACACAACATTTTCAGCATGTTATGCTTTATTATTTCAAGAAAGGTAAAAATGCAACTGGAATGCAAAAAAAAGATGTGTTTGGTATATGCAGAAGGTGCTACGACTGATTGAACTTTTCAAAAGTGCTTTGTGAAGATTCATGCTGGAGATTTCTCGATGGATGAAGCTCCACAGTTGGGTAGAGTGGTTGAAGTTGAATTGAACCGAAGTTGAATTGAATTGAAGTTGAATTGATTGAAGTAGCAATCAAATTGAGACACTAATTCAGAACAATCAATGGTCTACCATGTGAGAGATAGCTGACATACTCAAAATATTCAAATCAATAAAGTTATTTGTGAAAATGAAAAAATGTGTCTTTTATTTTACAGAAAATACTAAATGGACTTTCTGGCCAACCCATTATCTAGGAAGACAAGGGTTAGTTTAACAAGGTTTGTTTATACAGCTTTCTCAGCCCTAAATTCCCTCTCTGGTGATAAAAATATCTTCTTTCCTACTGGAACTGGTAGAGTACCTTTTACATAGGAGTTTTATGACCCTTTTAGGGAAAGAAAGGAGAATGGGTGTGTGAAGGAAAGAGTCATATTCCTCTTTCTGTAACAGATTCCTTCAGCTAAAGATATTCAATATGCCAAGCTGCCATATTTTGGGACAACATGCCCTGAACCATATCAAGATATAACTTGTTTTATAAAAGATATATTTTAAAAAATAATTATTTGAGAGCATTGTTGTGGATATATCATTTTTAAGGGAAGGATTTTTCCCTTCAATCTGTCATTTCCTTTGAGAATCTCATTTAATTTTCAGAACTTTTGCCTGACACCCCTCTCCCAACACACAGCTCTACACTGGTATACCTTATATGTTCCCCCTTCCCTGGCCACCCTGTGCATACCTTATTATTGCTCATAATCTGTTTAGCTCTTTGTCTCCTCTACTAGATCTTAAGTCTCTATCAGGGTAGAGGGTTCAGTTTGCTCACCGTGTATTTCCCATTCCTAGCTCAGGGTCTGGCATATAGTAGGTGTTCAATTAATATTTGTGAATAAATAAATAATAACAATATGGAAACATCAATATTTCTTTGATGCCATTAGTAATTACAAGTATTCTATTGTTTGCATATGTCAATTAGCAGGAAAAAAGATCTGTTCTATAAACATTGTTTTTAGGAAACATTGCATAGCAGACTAAAAAAGTACAAATTAAAAAATTCTATTAGAACATGATCCTGTTAAATATACATTGTATTACATGATGCTTCCAGACAAATTTTACTTCCCTTTTCCTGTGTGTGCACACCTTAAAACTGGTCTTGTTCAGTTTTTCTAAGGGCATTTGCATTAAATTTGCCAAATATGCTCTGAACAGAAATATTTTGAAATATTACGAATTATTTATTTCCATTTCAACTATGTAAAAAAAGAAGTGATTTTTCTCTTCTAGATTCTAGAAATGAAATTTCAAATTCAAAAAGTCATTTTAGGATTTTTACATAAGATGCTAGTGTAACAATATACGTTCTTTTCTAGCATAATACAAACCTATCTGTTAATATCCACAAATATATCTACAGCTGAATTTATTGTGAAATAGATTCCCAGGGTTGTTGCAGCTTGAAGTTGCTGTATTTAGGGGATGCGGTTCTTTTTAAAGTGTTTGCTCTGTCTTTACCCTCTTCCACGCCGTTGACTATTGAAAGGTTTGTTTACTTCAACGTCATTTTTACTCGCAATGGATTTTAGCAGAGAGTGCTTAGGCTAATAAACTGCTTTCTTAATTTTATGACCTGTGGGTATGTACTTATAAACACATATGCTTTGTAGAGCATATGGAGAAAATGACAGGAATACAAGTAGAAGCCATTTTTCCTTTTTTTTTAGTTAAAAACCTTAAGAACAGCACGCACATGAAGAAACTTGGTGGATGTAAAAATAAATTTTGTGCTGTCACTGAAATGAGGAAACTGGCAACTGCAGAGGTATTTACGCAGTGTCTTATCCCAAAATGTGTTTTCTGGTCCACGGCTGGGTCCCCGGCCTGCCACACCGCGGCAGGACGACTCTGCTCTGTCACTGTCACACTCCCGTGCCCAAGGGGGGAGCGGGGGCAGCCCGGACGCGAGGCGGACCGACGAGCGAGAGAGCTGTAAACCACACTTCCCAGAGTGCTTTGCGCAGCCGGCGCGCTCCTCGCCCCGCCCCTGAGGCGCCTCACTCTGGTGGCTAGCAGAGAGGACGCGGGGCTCCAGGCGCCGGAGGGCTCGTGCGGCGCTAGTCCTGGCCGCGGGGGGCACCTGGTGGCCCGGCTGCAGTCCTGGAGAGGCCAGAAGAAACGGAGCCGAGGGACTAGCGGAGGACCGAGGTAACTGGACACTCATTGCCCTTCATTCTCCGCCCTTGTGCTGCGCCCTGCGGTCCCACCGAGACCTCTCTAGCTCCAGCAACAAATCTTGCTGCAGTCCCGGCTTGTGCCTCAGGCGCCTAGGAACTCCAGCCCTGTGAGCAGTAAACAAAACTCCACAGCCTAGAGGGTTTGGGCCCGTTAAGTGCTGCACGGTTTCCGTTGCTCCATTTGGCGGGGAGAACGGGTTGCATTCCCCTTGGGGTACCGCAGCCTCCGGCTCGGTCAGAGTCTCCGTCAGCCCCCTGATGCGCTCCTGTGGGTCCTGGCTCCTGTAGGTCTTTCAGGGAAAAGAGGGCCAGCAGGTACTTCTCAGGTTCAGGGAATGGGCGGGGCGGCTGGAGTCGGGTTGGGTTCAGGGAGGGCGCTGGGCGCCCCCAGAACCACGGCTGTGGGGGCGGGGCGGCGGGCTGTCTTCAGGCCCTGCTGTTCGCGGAATCGCGGCTGGCTGAGAGGCAGAGCTGCCACTGCGGGACTTGCTCAGGGACACGTTGCTTGTCCCGGGCTGGTGGGTATTGGGTGGGGTGGGGGCGAGGGTGAGTCGCCCATCCGGGATTTGCCCCTCGGCGGGCCCATTGTCGGTCATAACTGCTAGTACCAGGGGCTCTGCCTGCAACAGGTGTACCTCCCGAGATGGACACCTGTGGTGGAGACGGTGTGGAAGAGTGCCTCCTGGTGTGACACCAGAGACTGCAGCCTTTTTCAAGACACGCAGCCGCTCAGTGGAGTTGTTCTACTGCGGCGATGCCAGCCAGCTCCTTCCACTCAGTCCTGGGCTTAGTTAGCTTGCTAGTTTCTTCAGGGAGTGTGACTTGTCTACATTGTTGGGGTGTTCTAGCCTGGGGCTCGCTCTTTACTGGATTTGCACACTCCCAGGTACCTGAGTTTGAAAAGCTTGTTATGTATTTTCCCACTTGGCAGTGTTTAATCAGATGAGTTTTCGTAAAAAACGGACCTTTTCTCATTATTCCTTTTAACCTGTTTTGGTAGCATAACCACATTTGGCCCTTTTATCCTATGCTAATGTGCGAGGTAAAATAATGTTAACTTTTTCTCTCACCTTCTAAGTTCTTCTGGCTGGGCTACTCATCAAATTAACAGTTTTTAATATATGTGCATAAGGAATTTATATAAGCATGAACATTTCAGGGACAGCGAGGCAACACTGGGTCGATAAGACATTGTGGACAAAGGGGAAAAAAGGGAGGGGGAGAATGGACGATTTACATGGATTTTAAGAGTCGAACACAACACACGTGGCAGGAAACCCTTGCTGGGCTACACGGAAACAATGCACTGAGGAGGAATCTAGCCTGAAGCCCTCCTGTTTACCACACATAATTCAAATTAGGTTAAGGTGACTTCCTAAGATACCTTTCCTGAAGCAGGTTTCCTTGTCTGGATGTCTTGGGCAGGAAAGGGGGAAGGTCAGCAGTTCTCTTTGAGTCTTGTTTGTTAATAAAAAGCTAAAAAATCAAGATCCCAAAAAGGCAGCCTTAGGAAGGAAACACTTTGGTCCCCTCACTAATCTTATCACCTTGGAAGGATTCTTTGGGAAAAGGTTTTTGAAAGAACTTGGGTTGAAAGTATTTTATCTGCTAGCTGCACCTTTACTTTTTTTTTTTTTCTTGCATTGCTTTTCTTCTGTGTAAGTTGATAATTGTTCAGCTCTTGGTGTTTTTCATTCTCACTTTATGAGGAAATCCTCTTCCTAAATCTCCCCCCAAGTCTTGAGCCTAACAGAGGGATAGACATGGGTGAGCAGAAGATCTTTGCCTGGCAGTGGCTTTTTTCATTGCTTATTGCATTTCCTCTTGCTACTGCCACCTCTAAGCAGTCAATTCATGACCCACTTCAGCTTTTAGTCACTTTATAAATTGCCTTTAAGATACCAAATAGTATTAATATAAATATAAAAAGAAATTTCATCAGCAGGATCTGATTTCTGTTGGCTCATTGTCTGTTGTACTTTGGTCCAAATAAATTGCATTTTTTTCTTTTTTAAAAATTTTTATACTGTACCTTAACTATTAAAGCTACTAACATTTAAATCCTGTTAACATTTAAAGCTACTAATTCTTTTAGCATTTGATAAGATCACAGTTACTTTCTTTTATGATAATATATTCTATAATAATTTCATGTTCTGTATTTTGGCAGGAAACTTAATTCACAGTCAATGAGTATAATTAACAAACAAAAAACAAACAAATAGTATTTACCCATTATTAAGAAGAAAGAAAGGTAGATCACACCCCCAACCCTTTTTTCAAACAGTATAATACAAGTATATTTAGGTTCATAGTAAAATTGATTTGATGGTGCACAGATCATTCCTATACCTTCTGCCTCCATATGCCCTCTGCCCTGCCCCACATATGCACAGTCTCCCCAACTATCAAAAGCCCCACATTGGAATGGTAAATTTGTGACACCTGGTGAACCTACATTGATACATTGTTATCACCCAAAATCCAGAGTTTACATTACTCTGGACTTTGGGTTCACTCTTGGTGTCTGTACATGCTGTGGGTTTAGATAAATGATGCCTTTAAAAAAAAAAGTCAAGAACGTTTGAGACTTGTAGAGAACTGAAATGGGTAGTATCATTTTTAGAAGATTAAAGATTTAGGATATTTTAAACACCCTAAAAGTTAATTTCAAATAGCCTTTATGTTTTTAAAAAATTGAATGTTTAAACTTTGTTTTTTTATGTAATTTTCAGTAATTATTTGTTTTTGTATAGTAATGAGTAGAGAGATGAGGGCGAAGAAATGCTTCATAGGAAATTAAAATACTGTATTTTCAGTCCTAAAACTCATTAGCTTGACCATTTCTTCACTTTTCTGGAAAAACATGTTTTATGTTAACCAGTGAAGCAAGAAGAAATTAGATATTTTAGTTATATTCATTTTTCTTTATTGATATTAAGATATAGCTACAATAAAATGTGACTGAGAGCCCTTGAGCCACAGTTTTTCTCGTCTGGTGGCCTAGGGTTCCATGTGCCCAGTAACCCTGTTGGAAGATATTTTTGCCATTGTCTGCGTGGTCAGGGCTTTGACATAGGCCATACCCATTCTCAGCACACAGTATCACATCTTTTCCAAGTTGTGGGTAAGAGAATATAATAGTTCTATTTATAGAAATGAATGGGTAAGAACAATGTAGGGGAGAGTGGAACTATACTTCACTATTTCCTGTGCAGGTTCTATTAATGCTTTAAAATACTTAGGAAGCAAACTTCAACCAATATACTTGATATCTGGAACCCATAGAGTGATTAATAAGTTTAAAAATGGCCCACTTTCTTTTACAACGTGATGAATCATAAAAGCACTTTTTGGTAGCATCACCGCATTGAGTGACAAAACATTAATGGGTAGAATTACAGTGTCATCTCACTGCTTCTTAACCTGATCTGTGGGGGTGCCATAAATGGTCTTCCAAGAGTGTAAACTCTGTATATATCTGTACAGCAGTTTTCTGGGGAGAAGACCACAGCATTCAATATGTTCAAAAGGGGTTTATGGCCATCCTTCCCCCAAAGTTTGTAAAAACCATTAGCTTCAGTTATCTATGCAGTTTTTTCTTTTTTTTTTTTTTACTAAGTATTTTGTAAATTATTTTTAACATTAGTTTTTTGAGAAAAGAAATTGAACAGGTAACTTCTGAAGTGCCATGAGTGCCTGTTTTCTGCTAGAAGTAGAGGTTGATAGTTATGATATAATACTTTGATACGAATAATAATGTTGCTTCTTAGACCTGGAGATTATACCAGTGATTCATCCATTGTCATTAGGCAGATACTGTCCACTCTTATCCTCTCCAGGCTTGATGTGCAAGAGAACACATGGCAAAGAATGGCACCCTAATACAATCCAACATGTTAGACTATTATTTTGAAATGCTAAAAGGTAACTTGGTTTCTTTATTCTAAAAGTTGGACATTTTCTCCTTTATCAACAAAACACCAAATGCTAAAAAAAATTAAGTATTTTATCTTCAAACTAGGTGATATTTATGTAGTATATGTGTTGTATAATATTTCTCCCTACATAGCACAGAGTGGAAAGTATTATTATCTCCTAATTGATCATTTTACTTTCAGTATTGCTGGTTAGGAAAGTATGGAAATTATAATCATCTTATGTAAATTAGATCATAATTTATCATTTGAATTTATAACATTTAAAATTAATCTTATTTGCATTTGGGGAATTTCAGAATTAGGTTATAGTTCTAAGTTTGAATTCATTCTTCTAATAAGAGTTTGAAGTAAGTTATATCAACTGCCCTGTTTTCCTTATAAGTGATAGGTTGCTGCACTATAAGATTTTATAACATGAAGCAAACTTCTGCTTCTGGGCCAGTTACCAGTGGCATTCACAAGTTCTAAAGAGTATGAGGTGGACCAAGTGATGTTTTACAAACTTATGAATAAATCTGTCCACCAGAATAATGTCTTTTTGTATTTTTTCTCAGATCTTTTTTGTCCTTTTCCCTTTGATATTGGTCAGTTTTTTTCCATTTGAAATCCAAATGTTTTTCAAAGTTCAAGGTTCTAAAACAATATTTGGAGTTTTATAAAATAAAGTAACAACTGTCTTTGCCTCTCTAGATTTGTTCTTTATAAAAATTGTCTAAGAGGTCTATGTAGATCTCAAATATTAATTAGAGAAGAATGCCAGACTTTGCATGGTACTTTATGTATGAAAGTTAGTGTGCTGCATTTTTAGTTATTTTAATGTATAAGATTGCTTATTTCTTTAATAATGAAAGTATGAGTTAAATGAATTAGATGTAGAAAATAGAAATCATTTTAGAAAACAGTTTACCTGTGGGAGTACTATCATTTTAAGAAGATTAATGATTTTATGTGTATTCTCTTGAGCTTTTAAAAGTTCAAAAACAGTTTTTGTATGGACAGAATATTATTATTACCTGTATTTTAGTTCTTATAAATAATGTATGCATGCCATACAAAGATATAGTTACTCTCCCTATATAGAGTGCCATCTTTGGCCTAGTGTTGAGTTTTGGCTTTGTAGTCAGGCAAGCCTATGTTGAGTACCAGGCATTGCCACTTAATGTTTGTGTAGCCTTGGATAGGTTTCTTAACTTCTCTGAGCCTCGTTATCTATATTCTTTTATGTAAATACAGAAATAATACCTCTTTGGGTTGTCCTGAGGATTGAAATCAATAAATATGAAGTATCTAACTGAAATAATAGCAATTACTTATATAGTTTATGTGCCAGACAATTTATTAATTCATTTAATTCTTATAACAGTCCTATGAAGTTAGCATTGTTCTTTTCTAAATTCTTATAAATGAAGAAACTGAGGTTAATGAAAAGTTCTGTAACTTAACCAAGGTCATACAGCTAGTAAGTTGATAGTAAGCATTCAATTAATGCTGACTCATTTCATTAAAAAAAAGAAAATGGGAAGACCTAAAGTAATATCGCAAGTCCTTCTCTTTTGCTGTAGTGAAAATGTAGATCATTGTAAAGCATATTTTATTTCTTTGCTGGAAAAATATTGATTGGAGGATTGTATTTTTTAATAATTATTTTATTGTTGTTCAATTACAGTTGTCCACATTTTCTTCCAACCACTCCCCACCACCCCACCAAACCCACCTCCCCTCTTTGCTTCCATCCCCCCCCCCCATTTTGTCCATATGTCCCTCATAGCAGTCCCTGCAACCCTTCCCCTCTTTATCCCCTTCCACCTCCCCTCTGGTTACTGTCAAATTGTTCTTAATTTCTCTGTCTCTGGTTATATTTTGCTTGCTTTTTTCTTTTGTTGATTATGTTCCAGTTAAAGGTGAGATCATATGGTATTTGCTTCCCACTGCCTGGCTTATTTCGCTTAGAATAATGCTTTCCAGTTCCATCCCTGCTGTTGCAAAGGGTAGGAGCTCCTTCTTTCTTTCTGCCGCATAGAATTCCATTGTGTAAATGTACCATAATTTTTTGATCCACTCATTTACTAATGGGCACCTAGATTGCTTCCAGCACTTGGCTATTGTAAATTGTGCTGCTATGAACATCGAGGTGCATAGGTTCTTATAGATTGGTGTTTCAGGTTTCTTGGGATATAATCTCAGCAGTGGAATTGCTGGGTCAAAAGACAGTACCATTTTTAGTTTTCTGAGGAAATTCCATACTGTTTTCCACAGTGGTTGTACCAGTCTACAATCCCACCAACAGTGCCACTAGGGTTCCGTTTTCTCCACATCCCCTCCAACACTTGTTTGTTGGTTTGTTTATGATGGCCATTCTGACCAGTGTAAGGTGGTATCTCATTGTGGTTTTAATTTGTATCTCTCTGCTGGCTAGTGACACTGAGCATATTTTCTTATGTTTCTGGACCCTCTGTATGTCCTCCTTGGAGAAGTGTCTGTTCAAGTCCTTTGCCCATTTTTTAATTGGATTTTGTGTCTTCCTGGAGTGGAGCTGCAGAGGATTATATTTTTGATCAATGACTCAGAATTTCATAATTTATAGAAATATTAATGTCTATTGAATACTTACCATGTGCTAGATAACGTACTTTATGTATATTATTTCATTTATCCTTTACAACAAACAACCTTTCAAGAAAGCTAAGACTCAGTTTTTTTATTTGTTTTTTTTTTAATCCTCACCCAATGAGATACGTATAATCCCCACCCAGATATGTATATTTCATTGATTTTGGAGAGAGAGGAAGGGATAGAGAGAGAATAGACATTGGTTGGTTGCCTCCTGTATGAGACTCAGCTGGGGGTCAAACCCACAGTCTTTTGGTTGAATGACACTCCAACCAACTGAGCCACCCAGACAGGGTGAGACTCAGTATTTTTAAGTGACTTGCCTAAGGGTATTCAGCTAGTAGGAAATCCCTAAACTATCTGTTCTAAAGTCTGCTATTAACCTCTAGTTTATGTGCCTCGTGTTAGATATGGCAACAGATGTCTCTAAGATGCAAGGAAACAGCCCAAGTAATTTTAAATAGAAAAATGAAACTACTCTCTTAGTTTAGACCTGGAAGTAAATAGTGATTACCAAAAACTAAGGTCTCATAGGCAAAACTAAGCTTGCTGCTGGTTTTGTAAAATAAAAGTTTTATTGGAACACAACCATACACATTCCTTTATGTATGTCTATGGCTGCTTTCCTCCTATAGTGTCATAATTGGGTACAGTTGATGGGTGAGGCATACCCATTATCTATGTAGAGGCATAGATCTCCCTGAAGTTGAAAATCTGCATTTAACTACTTTGGCAGATTCATATACAGATTCCCAACCATGGAGTTGTGGAGGAGACCTTTGAACTACATGGGTGTGATCTAGGTCAATTAAAAAAAAAAAACTTCCCTTAAGAAGGGTATTTCAAAACCCCCTAATGTTGTTCAAGGGTCATCAAGGGTCACCTGTAGTGACAGAGTCTAGATAGTTCGTAAACCTAATGTATTTGCTCTCTGGCCCTTTATAGTAAAAGATTGCTGACCCTGACCTGGACCATCTCTATTCTTTTATGAATGAAGAAACTGAGACTTGGAGAGATTAGATAATTCCCCAATAATGTGCCTATTAAAATTCAGTTCTCCTGTTCCCTAACTGAATTGTAATTTCTGCTATACCATGCTACCTTGTATGTTTTTTTTAAATCAACAAGTATACTATATGATTATTATGTAAGACTTTAAAGTATCATAAAATGTTTATGATATACAGTCATGCACCACTTAATGTCCTGGGTGCATTCTGAAAAATGCATCCTTAAGAGATTTCATTGTGGTGTGAACATTATAGAGTGACTTTCATAAACCTAGATGGTATAGCCTATAACACATCTAGGTTATATGGTATACCACTCTTGTATCTATGGTTGTTGACTGAAATATTATGCAGCTGGTTACAGTATAAGAATATACTCATATAACCTACTTAAAATAGATATGCTACTTATAATAACAATAAACATTTAGTCATTTCTCTTTCCTTAGAATTTGAAGAGCTTTGGGAATATATGTGTACTTGTATGGCCCATGCTTTAAAGTTCTGTGGCCCACTTTAAACTTATCTTTCCTTATTTTCCTTCCCAAATTTCTCTAATAAAGAGGCTTTTAGAATCATTTTATTAATTGATTACAGAACAGCAATTGCAGTTGTAACCTATCTTACCATTGGAAACCTGTCACGTCGTATACAAGGTCTGTCCAGAAGACCTTGTAATCCAGCCATGTGATATAAAAATGATGCGTGCTTACCGGCCTACAGTGATCGCAGAACACTGTGGATGGCTCATCGAAACATGAGAAAAACATACACAGAGACAACCAGGTCCTGTGGGGAAGTAGGGACAGAACGGCCACTCTCTCTAGTGGAGAGCACCCTGTTTCCATTCCCAAGCAGGTTTTTATTAAGAATACAGACTTAGTTTGTGGATTCACAATCTGGCAGAAAAGATCAAAAGAAATAGGTGACTTTCAAAGATTTTGACAGAACCCCCACTGTGATTCTGGGCAAAGTTTGGAGTTTTATCATTTGAAGGGACTACAGGGCTCAAAGGGCTAGTTTTGGTTTCCTGTCTGTGCCTTCAAATTGTAATTCAATAACATCCTCCAGCAAACAGATCTCATAGGATCTTGCATATTCTATATCCCAGGTCTGATAACCCCAGGGATCTGCTGTCTCTGGTCTGGGCACCCCTCTGCTATTTCTGCAGGCTTGAATTGGGCAGAGGTGATAAAGGCAGCCAGGAGACTTGGATTTCTCACATCTAAGAACAAGGACTCAGGCTTTGACAAAGCTGAGGGGGCAGGGGGCAGTCGATCACCCCTTCATTTCCACAGCCCCGAGTCTCTTCCCTGAGGCCTTCTCGTGATCATGCCTGTCTTAGGCAGTTCCCTCCGTAGGAAATCTTACCCATCATTGGCTAACTGATCAAGCCTAGGAGGCCAGGCACAGAGCAGGCAGCATTCATGCCAGGGGAATAAGTTTTGTCTCCTTAGTGGCTCCTGGTCTGGAGGTCTTTCACTCAGCCTAAGTCACAGGGGGTTACAGCTTCCTGAGATCAGGCAGGGTGGTCCCCAACAGTCTGTCCAAAAGACCTTGTAATCCAGCCATGTGATATAAATATAGAGACATTTATTGAAGAAGATACAAGATATAAGAAACATTGTACATAGGACAATGACACCTCAGCTCCCTTAAAAGTGGGCACCTTGAGACCTCACACAGTTCTCCCTCCAAATCACCATCAGCCTCCCCATCATATATTCCTGAATCTCATTGATGGTCTGAAATCTCCTCTCTTTCAAAGATGATTTTAATTTTAGGAAAAGCTAGAAGTCACAGGGCTCCAAATCTGGGTTGTACTGGAGCTGAGTCACCTGGGTGATTTGATGTTTTGCCAAAAAACTGCACAAGATGTGATGCATGAGTGGGTACATTGTCATGATGAAGCTGCCAATCGGCAGTTGCCTATAGCTATGGCCTTCTGAATCATCTGAATAGTTTCCGTGGAGGAGTGTTCAAGCTTAATGCAACATTTGATGCAGATTTGTTGCTCTTCTTGCTCAGTCATTTTGAATGTGATGCCCATATAGTACACACATTCACTCAATGGCCTCTACTGCCCCCACTGACTAGTACAGTGAAGTTGTCATTGTTCACGCATGTGCATTCCAGTTCACCTTCCTTGGCTGCTAGGTTACATCCATGTCACTCAAACTGTTCTTGTTATATTAACTATGGCTGGACTTTTTCTGGACAGATCTTGTACATAGTTACAAAATGGAGATCTTAACAGTTTTGTATTCATTTTTTTTTCACTTACCATTACATTATTCATGAAGTTTTTAAGCATTGAGATGATGTAGTCAGATTTGAATTAGGTAATAACTGGCAATAGTAAGAAGGGTGTACTATTGGTGGGAGGCTGTAATAATAGCTGTAAGATGATGAGGACAGCGACTAAAGTGTTGTGGCTGGAAAGGAAGCAGGGTCAACAATATGAGAGAAATTTAGGAAGTAGGATGTATGAAACTTGGTTATAGCAGTTGGAGTTGAATGGGAACTTTGAGTATATGTGGCCTATCTTATGTTCAGTGGGGAGCCTTCTTGATCACCCATGTGAATTTAGGTTGTCCCATAATACCCAGTATATCTTTCTACTATTTCCTTTATCACATTATTGTTACCATCTGTTTTTGTCCCAGTCGAATGATTCAAGCTCCTTAACAGTAGGAATTATGTTATGTCTTATTCCTGTTTTGGAGGGAAATTATTTTAGATAAATTATAGTTGATAAAAATAGATTAATCTTGTACATACACTTTTTTAAAAAAGAAAACATAAGAGATAGATTAAGATATTCCTAAATTTATTCACATTCAGGGTTTGACTCTTTTGCAGTCTAATCTGAGTTATTTATTTTTCCGTATAGTATAGTCTCCTAGTCCATCTAGAGGGGATGGATGATGCAGCCTTTCTTAAGTGTGTTGTATCATCATCTGAGGGATTTTCTTTTATGTTACCAATACCATTCTTCAGATTTTGATGCAAGTGTGTTTACTTGCTTGGTGTGTGATTTACATTCTTTTTGTATGTATTTTAGTAGCAGATCATAACACAGGCTCACCTGTTGTGGGTATCTGCATTTCTTGAGTCTTATAAAGGAGTGCTTCTAAAATTCTCTGTGGTGAAAGACTAGTCTGTGAACCAATATTTTGGTAAGAGAAAACAAAAGTGAATTACTAGAAAAATGAAATTTAAAAAGGACACAAAAATACAAATATCAGCTTTTTATGAGATTTGAGAGATATAAAATTACTGTCAAATATAACTTTGCTCAAAGAGTTTTTAAATTGTGTACACTTAATCTAGCCAAAAGGCCAACAAGTGATAAAATAATCCATTTTTGTACTTCATTGCAGACCTGTAAAAAAATATGTGGATCAGACCTGCTGTGAATAGCACTGCTTTAAAAGCACTTGGTTGTTGCTTTTCATGTTCATCTTTGAATTTCCACAACCTGCAATATACCATGTGATGGCTGATTAATTAAATTAAAACTAAAAAATGGTGTTTCCCCTTCACACGGGCATTTCTCTTTTTATTGAAATTTCTTGAAATGTGATTATAAAACCATGACTAGTATGTATGTACATATGTGTATGTTGATTTCTGTGCTTGCCTTGTAAAAATAAAAGGAAGTTCCCAAACTCCTAAAAGACTGATTCTTCAGTTTGCAGGCTGATGGTGCTCAATCCACTGAGCCACACCAGCCAGGGCTAGAAGACTAATTCTTATATAGCCATGGTAACAGCTACCAGAACCAGTATTAAACCTACTTAATAAATGATACTTCTTTAAAATTGGTTTTAAGTCAGTGTAATCAATTAGCAATAACTTGCCTTGGTGAACAGAATTTTGAAAGCCAGCTAGTCAATGACAGCCCTTCTAGTAACCATGCTTCTAAGCCTCTGAAAGTCCACCAACCCTTGAAAGGCATACTTCCAAACCCTGTGTAAGATTAGCAATGTGCTCTACTCAGAGGCACTGTGCCTGACGAGCAGAGCTCTTCCTGAACTAAGTAATAATATTATTCAACTTTGTGTTTTTTGTTTTATTTCAGATATCTAGTGGGAAATACCTTTTCATACTTGGAAACAAATTATTGGTGAATTTATTTTTTGGTAGTCTTTATATTTCTATTCAAATAATTATTGTTTGTTATCTTAAATACAACTCTGTGACTCCTATGCATTCTCAAACAAAAATAATAAGTAATAGATGTAGTTCACATATTTAGATAAAATCCAAGTCCATTATTTTATTTTTTTTACTACTTAATACTAGAATTTTGGACAACTCTGATAAGTTAAGTGGTCCATTCAAACAAGGAAATGATTATGATAGTGATACATCAACAGAGTGCCTTAATAAAATAGACCCCCAGTAGAAACATCGTATAAAGTAGTCAGTACAATGAAAGTATTGTTTATAGATCCTGGAAATGACATCAGTATTTAAAAAGTAGCCTTTGATAACAGTTATATCTAATGAATGCTATTGATAATAAAAACACTTTTTAAAAGTCATAGTACTAAACTGTTGGAAGTTATGTATTCCTCGACTGAGTAGGAACTATTGAAACTATAAACCAGTCTGTTAAAACAGCAGAATCTCCTTTAATTATTAGCACAGTGTATTTTTTTGGACTGTTTGGTTCAAAATTTAAAATCTCTACACTTTGCTTCTATAAATAAAAAGGAAATAATGAGTATAGTTTAATTTTCTCTGACTTTAAAAACAATTTTTAAAACATATCTACCTTTGAAATAAAACACTTCAAAAATGGAGAGCTTTTTGGCTCCATCCTTGCCTCCACTCCAGCCTACACCTATCTACAGCTTGTAGATAGGATATCTATCTACAAGCATGACCCATAAGACCTACAAGGTGTCCACCTCTGGCCCCCAGGCCTTCAGCAGCCACTCGTACTTCAGTGGGCCGAGCAGCAGGTCCTTAGCCTTTTTCCAGGTGGGCAGTAGCTACCAGGTTGACCTGGGCTCCAACATAAATCTGCCTGGGAGTTTTGGCAGAGCTGGGAGTATGGAATCTGTTAAAGCTATCCAAGTGAACCAGAGCCTACTAAGCCCCCTGAAGCTGAGGGCAGGCCCCAACATCCAGGCTGTGTACAACCAGGAGAAGGAGCAAATCAGGAGCCTCAACAAGTTTGTTCTTCATCAATAAGGTGCAGAGTCTGGAGCAGCAGAATAAGATTCTGGAGACCAAGTGGACTCTCCTGCAGCAGCAGCAGCAGCAGCAGCAGCAGCAGGAATTGCAGTAACATGGACAATGTGTTTGAGAGCTACATCAACAACTGTTGGCAGCAGTTGAAAATGCTGGCCCGGGAGAAACAGATTGGAAGTGGAGTTTGGCAACATGCAGGAGCTGGTGGAGGACTTGAAGAGTAAGTATGAGGACAAGATCAGTAAGCACACAGAGATGGAGAATGAATTTGTCCTCATCAAGAAGGATGTGGATGAAGTTTACATGAACAAGGTAGAGTGGGAGTCCCACCTGGAAGGGCTCACCAATGACATCAATTTCTATAGGCAGCTGTATGAAGAGAAGATTTGTGAGCTGCAGTCCCAGGTCTCATACATGTCCATGGTGCTGCCTATGGACAGCAGCCACTGTCTGGACCTGGACTGCATCATCGCCAAGGTCGATGCTCAGTATGAGGAGATTGCCACCCACAGCTGGGCTGATGCTGAGTCTATGTACCAGATCAAGTATGAAGAGCTGCAGACATTGGCTGGGAAGCATGAGGATAACCTTTGTCTCACGAAGATGGAGATTTCTGAGATTAACCAGAACATCAGCTGAATCCACACTGAGATCAAGGTCCTCAAAGGCCAGAGGACTTTCCTGGAAGCCACCATTGCTGATGCCGAGCAACATGGGAAACTGTCCATCGAGGATGCTCAGGCCAAGGTGGCAGAGCTGGAGGCCCCTCTGAGAACTGCCAAGCAGGACATAGCCTGGCAGCTACAAGGCTACCAGGAGCTCATGAACATCAAGCTGGCCCTGGCTACAGAGATCACTACCTACCACAAGCTGCTATAAGGTGAGGAGAACCGCCTGGAGTCTGGGATGCAGAAACATGAGTATCTATTACCAAGACCAGCAGCCATTACTCTGGTGGGCTGAGCCCAGCTTACCAGAGCCTCAGCTATGGCCTGGGCTTCCAGGCCAGCTTGGACTGTGTCAGGGGCCCTGGCTCCTTCAGGTGCACCAGCAGCAGCTCCTCCAAGATGGTGGTTATGAAGAAAATTGAGACCCATGATGGGAAGCTGGTGTCTCAGTCATCTGAAGTCCTGCCCAAGTGAACAACTACTGTGGTCCTTCCTGTCCTCCAAGCCTGTGGGAAGGGAGCTGTGCAGGAGAGCAGAGGGCCCCCTGAAGCTCAGCCCCAGTCTTCAGCTGACCCTTGGGGTGGGGGAGTTTACAACCTGGGCGGCTGCCTCTTACCCATGCCCCCAACTAAAAGCCGAATCAAATGTTTTTTTTCCCCAAAATAAAGTCTCAGCTGGCTCTGCAAAAAAAAAAAAAGGAAATAAATATCTTTATTAAAACATTTACATGTGGTTGTGATTAAAATAATATATGCAGAGTGCAGTGTTATTTCAGTTCAAATAATTTAAGTAAATATTGATTTGGGTAATAGTAGGAAAATAATCTCTAGTGTTCATAATAAATCAGTTCATTCATTCCAAAAATAATAATAGTACCTCTATTTACTGTGTGCTGTGCTCAACACAGGAGCAATAGAAGTGAAGAGAAGGTACCTATATTTTGGGGCTTTTATAGGCAATTATTACAAGTATTATAAATTAGACTGTGTGTTGAGTATGATATAATCTATGATTAGTGCAATGAAAAAGATGTGATCAGATTGTTACAGGTGCACAGAGGAAGTACTCCCAATCCAGGCTAGGAAGAAGGAAGATTTTGAGGAAATGAACCTGAGCTGAGCCTTTAAAGATGCATAAGAGTCAGCTGGTAGGGGTGGTGGTAAAGGCCATTTCAGAATGAGAGTGTAGCCTGGGCAGAGGCAGAGAAGTATGAAGTTGTTAGGCAGGACAAGGGTCTCACAGCCTGGGCCGTTCTTACTAAGTGCTATTCTTACTAAATGTTATAATGTAATACAGTATTTTGCAGACCACCTATAAAGAGGGTGAATTTGAGAGGCACCAAGTCAATCTGTAAATGACCAGGTGGTGTGTATAAGCAGTGGCTAAGCCTCCCTTCCAAAGACAGAGCTTTGGATGTGAGTCCCCTGTCTCTTTTACTTGCTGCAAGTAAATGAAACTACCTTGTGACAACCTGACAACTTTGTCTTGTTCTTGAATAGAGCACCCCACATGGCAAACCCCTTCAGTTTGGTAACAACTTAACATGGAGCGTGTGGAGAATTACATGCAGTCAGGTTTTACTCTATACAACATGAGGTGGGGTTAACTAACTTATTATTTAACAAATATAAATGAGTTAATTTTAATAAATACACACATGTCCTCCATCAACTTTCAGTTATAGCTCTAAATTAAGCAGAAACTGGTATCAAATATAACATTTTATATTATCTAAAATCTTCACCTAACTGAATTGTGAAGAGTATAAAGTTATATTTGTAGTGGAATGAGTCTAATAGCACTATTTGTGCCTGTAGTAGACTACTGCAGCAGTAACTGTATAGCGTTGAGTGTTTTTTAGAGGTGCTTTCAGTCATTCAAAGTGCCGTTTGGAGTTCTCTTTCTACTTAACACTCTTCTGATTAATGTATTGTATAAAAGTCACCCTTTGTCTTCAAAAATCATGTTCTGTGTAACAGTGTTACATATTGATAGTTCATGCTAAAGTGTAATAGAGATTATAAATGCAAAGAAATTTGAAAAAAAGAAAATAAAGTAGACTGACTTAACATAGAAGTATCTTTATGCTTTTGCTGTAAGTTCTATTTTCTGTAATTCATTATAAGTAGTGTCTACATGTAAAAATACATTAGTTTTGTTGTATATTCTCTGCAGTAAGCCAGTATCACCTTTCTGCTTCTGTTTGATGTATTTTTTTCCTTCAGAACTTTCTGTTTTGTTGATTGATATGACTTGATTGACACTTAGAAGAACAAAAAATGGTCTGAACTTCCAGCCTGCTTCAGTGTCATAATGTGCCAGGGTGTGATAGAAGCAGACTTCCATGGACCATGTCTTTTTTTTTTTCTGTTGTTTTTAATATCAATATATTTGGGGAATAGTGTCATAATTGTTTTCTCCTTACAAGTCATAATCTTAGATACATTTTTTAAAGTTTTGGGTTAGAGTTTAGGCTTAGTTACATTTTGACTCGATATACAATTTTTACAAATTACAAAGTCTGCTAAGTTTCTTCAAATGAAATTTTTTAAAGTAAATATTCTTTTCCTGCTCCTGCATTTCTGTTCTATTACAAATAATAGATTTTTTAAGTTGAGGGCATTGCATTCTTTAAATAGACTATTTTAAGAGAAGTTGCCATAAAAAAATTTCAGGTTGCTGTGTCTTGCCCAAATGCTACAATCAAATGTAAACTTACAGACTTCCAGTCAAGATAACCATAAGAAGGTACACAACTAACTTAAAAGTGAAAACACCCAGAAATGCTACAAAATCATCCAGAAAAACACACAGAATTGTACAGAAGTCTGACAACCAAGGATTTAAAGAAGTTATATTCATCCAGAAGGGTAGGGGCTGAGACAGGAAGTTGGGATGGAGAGGACTCAGTGTGGTGGCAGTGAACCAGGGCCAGAGATGGGGTGAGGAGATGGTGGCTAGTGGAATGGGCAGCCCCTTATTCATGTGTGGTGGATAAAAATCAGGGAGACACCTTGTGAGCGAGGGAACCCAGCACCAGGTCAGATCATGCAATACAGGGAAAAAGAAAGCTTCATAACTTCTGGCTGTAAACCCAGTGGGGGGTTGGGGCAGCAGAAGAAATGGCTGGTTTCTCAGCAGAGCCCTGAACTCAGGCAAACCCACCCACCCTGGGAACCATAACCAGGAGAGCAGCTAGTGGGGCTAGAGGAGCATATGGAAAGTGGGTGAGTGACTGGAAAGGAGGCAAAGGCCAGGCAAGCCCAGAAAAGTCAGCCAGAAGCAGCATTATCCCTTCATTAACCCCTCCTCCACACAGGGAGCCACAGTTGCCCTGCCTGGGTGACTACCCAGGGCTCCGCCCCACATGACTTAACAGGTGCACTAAAACAGCATCAAAGCAGCTCTACCTAGTACACAGACAGAGGGAGGCTACCAAAATCAGGAGACAAAGAAATATGGCCCAAACAGAGAAACAGAACAAAACCCCAGAAAAAGAGCTAAGTGATACAGAGATAGCCAGCCTATCAGATGTGAAGTTCAAAACATTGATGGTCAGAATGCTCAAAGATATCATTGAATATGGCAAAAGCATAAGGGAAGAAATGAAGTCTCTTACTAAGGGAAATAAAATCCACAGGAAACCAACAGGGAAGGGAAGGAAGCCAGGATTCAAATCAAGGTTTTGGAATAGAAGGTAGAAATAAACATTGAACCAGAAAAAAAAAATGAAGAAACAAGAATGAAAAAAAATAAGGAGAGTTAAAGAAGACTCTGGGACATCTCCAAAAGGGCCAATATCTAAATCATACGGATACCAGAAGAAGAAGAAAAAGAGCAAGAGATTCAAAACTTATTTGAAAAAATAATGAAAAAAAAAACCTTCTTCAATTTGGCCAAGGAAATACACGTACAAATCCAGGAAGCACAGAGAGTCCCAAACAAGTTATATCCAAAGAGGTCTATACCAAGACACATCATAATTGAAATGCAAAAGATTAAAGATAAAGAGAATCTTAAAAGCAGCAAGAGAAAGGTGGAAGGTTACCTACAAAGGAGTCCCATAAGACTATCAGCTGATTTCTCAAAAGAAGGGAGTGGCAAGAAGTATTCCAAGTGATAAAAAGTAAGAACCTATGACCTAGATCACTCTAACCAGCAAAGCTATCATTTAGAATGGAAGGGCAGATAAAGTACTCCCCAGACAAGGTAAAGCTAAAGGAGTTCATCATACTAAGTAAGCCCTTATTATGTGAATGTTAAAGGGACTTATTTAGGAAAAAGAATATCAAACTATGAGCACTAAAATGACAACAAACCCACAACTCTCAACAACTGAATCTAAAAAACAAACTAAACAAACAACTAGAAGAGGAATAGAATCATAGCTATGGAGACCATTTGGAGGGTTATCAGTGGGGAGAGGGAAGGGGGAGGATGGAAGAAAGGTACGGGAATTTAGAAGCATAATTGGATAGGTACAGAATAGACAGGGGGATGTTAAAAACAGTATAGGCAATGGAGAAGCCAAATAACATACATGCACAACGCATGGACATGAACTAAGGGAGAAGATCACTGGAGGGAAAGGGGGAACTGAGCAGAGGGGGGCAAAGAGGGAGAAATTGGAGCAACTGTAACACCATAGTCAATAACATATACTTAAAATATAAAAATAGTTTTATAGACATGAATATTTATTAGTACCCTTTTCATAGAACAGTCCTCAGATAAAGGAAATAATTTTGTGACAACAATAATAAAGCTTTTTGCTAGAAAGATGCTAGAGTGGTTGGATATAAGGGTTAGAAGTGTAGGATAGTTTTGAATTGTGTATAATTAAACCTAATAAAGTTTAAACAGGATATTAGCACTGGGCGGCGGGGTGGGTGCATTATGGCTAGTATGGCTCAGTGGATTGTGTGCTGGCCTGTGAACTGAAAGGTTGCTGATTTGATTCCCAGTCAGGGCATGTGCCTGGGTTGTAGGCCAGGTACCCAGTTGTGGATGTGTGAAAGGCAACCAGTTGATGTATCTCTCACTCATTGATGTTTCTCTCCCTCTCTTTCTCCCCCTCTTTGCTATCTCTAAAAGTAAATAAATAAAATCTTAAAAAAATAAAAAAATGGGATATTAGTAATGTCTGTAATCATAATTCTTAGACACTTAGGGTACAACCTATGGTATGATGAAAGTTCTAGATTAAAGAAGATTCATTAAACTAACCAATAATGAAGAATTGACCCAGATTTTATATATGCATATAAAATAATATATTATTATAATTAATATAAATATAAATATAATAAATAAATATTATATAATATATAATATATATTATTATAATATATGAATGTTACATATAATATATAATAATATATATAGTATACATTTACATATATAAGTATCTTTCTCTCTCTCTCTCTCTCTCTCTCTCTCTCTCTCTCTCTCTCTATATATATATATATATATATATATATTTGGGGTAGGAGAAGCACCTAACTCACAAAAGTCATATTGATTTGGTCACTCATGACCCAGGCTCATCATGTGGGCAAGGTTCATAGATGTTGTTAAGAAATAGCCTTCTCAAAGAGTTCACACTGTATTAAGTACATAAGTCTAAAGCAAAATAAAGGTAAGAAAATGAATGAGTTAGAGAAGTACAAAATACTATGTGGAGTCATAGAAGGGAGAGCACATCCCATTGGGAGAATTTAGAGAGGGCTTTGTGAAAACAAGCATTATTTAAGCGGGGTCTTTACATCATTCTTCCACAAGGAATGCTGTAAGTACTCAAATACATATTTGAGGAAATCAGAATCGTGAAGTCTATGGTGTAGTATAAAAAGAATGGGCTTTAATCAGAGCTGAATTGAAACCCTAGCTCTCACCATTTTCTACCTGTGTGACTGGGCACGTCAGGGATGTTTAGGCCATCTGTAATGTAGTCATGATGCTTAAATTAGAGAGCATATGTAAGATTTCTGGCAAAATATATGGGACATAGTGGTTTAGTAAGTACTCTTTCCCCTACTTTATGCTAAAAATTAATGGAGGAAAAGACTAGTTGGCGGGCTGGAGTCAGAGCAAGGATGATCTTGAATGACAGGATAAGTGGTTTGAACTACATATGGTAAGCAGTACGGAAGTGAAACCTAGAGCTAGATATATCTGGCAGTGTTGCCCTTGATAGATGTATAGTGATGGGAGGGAAGGGCATGATGATTGCTTATAGAGGCTATTATAATTCAGGCAAGAGATATGGGTCTGAATTAAGAGTTCAGTGAGAGTGGGAAAAAGGAATGAAATGGGAAAGAGAATTTCCCCAGTAAAAATCAGGAATTGAAAATGATAGGCTGTGTAAAGTTGAGAAAAGATACGGACTTCTGGCCAAGGTGGAGGCACAGGTAGATACACTTTACTTCTTTGCACAACCAAAAGAAGGACAACAACAAATTCAAAGACAAAAATAAGCAGAACTACCAGAAAATCAAACTATATGGCAGTCTGACAACCAAGGAGTTAAAAGAAGAAGCATTCATCCAGACCAGTAGGAGGGGCGGAGACTAGTAGCCAGGATGTAGAGGAATCATAGCAAGGCAGTGACTGGTGGACTAGGGTGGGCACGGCAGTGACTGGCAGACCTTGTGACCCCACATTTGCATGCAGATAAACTGGAGGAACAATTGGGGAGGCAGACTGAGCAACCCAGGGTTCAAGTGCGGGGGAAATAACACCTCAAAACCTCTGACTGAAAAAACCTGTGGGGATTGCAGTGGCAGGAGAAACTCCCAACCTCACAGGAGAGTTCATTGGAGAGACCCACAAGATCCTAAAACATACACAAAACCACCCACCTGGAAATGAGCACCAGGAGGGCCCAATTTGCTTGTGGGTAGCAGAGGAAGTGACTGAAAGCCTCCCGAGAGCCAAGCAAGTGGCATTGTTCCCTGTAGGACTCCTCCCTCACGTATAGTGCCACATATTGTGATGTGGGTTGCCCCATACTAGCAAATACATAAGGCTCCGCCCCTTACTACTTAACAGGTACACTGAGACAAAAAATATGGCCCAAATGAATGAACAGGTCAAAGCTCCAGCAAAGCACAGCTAAGTGATGAAGAGATAGCCAACTTATCAGATGCAGAGTTCAAAATGCTGGTAATCAAGATGCTCATAGAAAAGTTTGAGTATGGTTGCAAAAAAAAGAGGAAAAAATAAAGTCTATGCAAAGTGAAGTAAAGGGAAATGTACAGGGAACCAACAGTGGTGGGAAGGAGACCAGTACTCAAATCAACAGTTTGGAGCAGAAGGAAGAAACAAACATTCAACCAGAACAGAATGAAGATAGAAGAATTTTAAAAAATGAAGAGAGGCTTAGGAACCTCCAGGACAACTTTAAATATTCCAACACCCAAGTCATAGGGGTGCCCAAAGTAGAAAAGGAAGAGCAAGAAATTGAAAACTTATTTGAACAAATAATGAAGGAGAAATTCCCTAATCTGGCAAAGGAAATAGACTTCCAGAAAGTCCAGGAAGCTCAGAGAGTCCCAAAGTAGTTGGACCCAAGGAAGTACACACCAAGACACATCATAATTACATTACCCAAGATTGGAGATAAGGAGAGACTCTTAAAAGCAGCAAGAGAAAAGGTGAAAGTTACCTGCAAAGGAGTTCTGTGAGCTGCTTTCTCAAAAGAAACCTTATAGGCAAGAAGGGGCTGAAAAGAACAATTCAAAGTCATAAAAGGCAAGCACCTACATCCAAGATTACTTTACCCAGCAAAGCTATCATTTAGAATGGAAGGGCAGATAAAGTGCTTCCCAGATAAGGTCAAGTTAGAGGAGTTTACCATTACCAAGCTTTTATTATATGAAATGTTAAAGGGACTTATCTAAGAAAAAGAAGATAAAACTATGAATAGTAAAATGACAACAAACTCAAAACTATCAACAACCAAACCTAAAAAAAACAAAACCAAAAATGAACTAAGCAAACAAGTAGAAAAGGAACAGATTCACAGAAATGGGTATCACATGGAGGGTTATCAGCAGGGAGGGGTAGGGTAGAGAATGAGGTAAAAGTTACAGGTAATAAGCAAAAATGGTAGGTAAAAAGTAGACAGGGGGAGGTTAAGAATAGTATGGGAAATGGAGAAGCCAAAGAACTTAAGTGTACGATCCATGGACATGAACTAAGGTGGGGGACTGCTGGTGGGAGGTGGGGTACAGGGAGGAGAATAAAGGGGAGAAAACCAATGGGACAACTGTAATAGCATAATCAATAAAATATAAAAAACTACTTTCATTTTAAAGCATGGCAAAATTAAAACCTCAAAACAAAAAAGTTACATATGGCTCAGGTTTTGAAATAGGACCACTGAAAAAATGGTTTTCACTTGCAAAAGTAAGAGAATTAGAAAGAATGGCTGGTTTTAGAGGAGAGAAAATAGGGACCTTGATTTTTTATGTATTTTTGATGTTGTTTTGTAATTCTATTTCACTTGCGGAATGCTATAAACAATACTTTAAACAGTGGTTAACAGCACAGATCCTTGAAGACCCTCTACCTAGGTTTGATCTGGACTCTGTCACCTGGGCTCCACTCTACTTCATTGTGCTGTTTCCTAATTTGCAAAAAGGGTAAAATAAAAGTAGCTGCCTTATAGAGTTGTAGTGAGGATTAAATAATTTAATATATATAACACTTAAAACAATGGCTGGCAGATATTAGCGTTTTGTGTCATGATGATGATGATGATGATGATGATGATGTTGATACTGATGATATTGTGCGCCCAATATATTATTCTATCTTTGATTAATCCTTTTAGGGATTAGAGTAGTTTGTGATTATATTGCATTTTGTGTCCTTTAAATTTTTATCATGAATATATTAGAATAAAACTTCCTTTTATCATTTTTTTATCTTACAGTAAAATTGGACATTTTTGGTGTATAGTATTATGAATTTTAACATGTTTAGATTTGTTTAGTTGCCACCAAAATGAGGATATGAAACATTTCTATAACCCCCCCAAACTCCCTTGTGCCAGTTCTTTATAGTCACACCCTCCTCTGTCTCAACCTCCAGCAACCACTGACCCATTTTCCAACTCTGTGGTTTGTCCTTTTGAGAATATCATATAAATGGAGTCATATAAATATAACCTTTTGAGACTGGTTTCTTTCATTCAGCATAATGCCATTGAGATTCATCCAAGTTGCTTTATGTATAAATTCGTTCCTTTTTTATTGCTGAGTAGTATTCCATTGTATAAGTGTACCATAGTTTGTTGTATCCATTCACTTGTTGAAGATTATTTGGGTTGTTTCCAGTTTGGCAGTTGTAGGTAGAACTGCTATAAATTGCTATGTACTGGTTTTTGTACAAACATAAGTTTAAAAAAATGTTTAATCCTTACCTGAGGGTCTATTTATTGATTGTAGAGAGAGAGAGGAAGGGGAGAGAGAAAGAGAAAGAAAGAGAAACATCAATGTGAGAGAGAAATATCAATTGGTTGCCTCTCGTATACATCCCGTGTGTGCCCCCTACTCAGATTGAACCTGCAGTCTAGGTATGCACCCTGACCAAGGATCAAACCTGCAGCCTTTTGGCGTACAGGGCAGCACTCCAACCAACTAAGCTACCTGGTCAGGACCTCAAACATCAGTTTTTATTAATACTCAGGAGTAAGAGTGCTGGATCATAGGGTAAGTTGTATGTATAAGAAACTGACCATTTTTTTTACAATGGCTGTACCATTTTGTATTCACCAGCAGTGTATGAAAATTACATCCGCACCAGCATTTGGTAGTGTTAGTATTTTTTTATTTTAGCCATTCTGGTAGGTATGCAGTGGTATTTCATTACAATTTTAATTTTCATATCCCTAATGATAATGCTGTTGAACATCTTTTGTGTGCTGTTTGCTACCTATATATCTACATTGTTGAAATGTCTTAAGTCTTTTGCCCATATTTTAATTAGTAATTGTTTTCTTACTGTTAAATTTTGAAAGTTCTTTATATAGGGGTGGGCAAAAGTGGGTTTACAGTTGTTCATATGGAAAATAATAAAATATTAAGTAATAATACAAGAACAACCTCTGTTTCACATATTCACAACTGTATACCTACTCTTCACCTCCCCTGTATGTTCGGAGTACAAGTCACGTCAGATGTTTTATTTGAAAACATTTTCTCCTCATCTGTACCTTATCTTTTCATTCTTTTACAGCCTTTTTCATAAGAAAAATTTTAACTTTTGTTGAAGTCCATTTTATCAATACTTTTAAATGTATCTGAGAATTCTTTTCTAAGGACTAAACTCAGACATGAAGTTTTTCTCCTGTGTTTTCTTCTAAAAGTTTTTTGTGTGTGTGCAGTCTGTGATTCATTTTCAGTTGATTTTTATTTAAGGTCTGAGGCTGAGGTAAAGGTTCATTTTTTTGTATGTGGATGTCCAATTGCTTCCACAATATTTGTTAAAAGACTATCATTTCTCCACGCGTTGCTTTTATCCCTTGTCAAAAATCAATTGGCCATATTTGTGTGGGTCTGTTTTTGAACTCTTTATTCTGTTCTTTTGCTATGCGTGTCTATCACAGTGATTTCAACTGGTATGCCCAAAGAATTTTTAAAACATGCAATACCAGACTATTAGGGACGCTGACCTCTTTTTCTTTAGATAATCAAATTTTAAAAAGTGGCAACAGCCAATACAACAATGGCCATCTGATGTGAATGACTCAAAGTTATACCTTTTTTTTTGTCAGATAAGCTAGAAAAAATTTTTTTGGTGTGCCACAGAATTTTAGTAATTATTTTGTGTGTGCCATGATTAAAAAGGTTGAACTTCACTGGTCTACCATTTACCATTGCCACATTGTCACTTTAAACTAAGTTTTTGATTTTAGAATAAGTTTTTAATTTTTAAGTGTATTTTATTGATTATGTTATTACAGGTGTCCCAATTTTTTGTCCTTTACCCCCTCCACCCAATACCCGCCTTCCACCCATCAGTCCCTTCCTTAGTTCATTTCTATGGGTTGTGCGTATCAGTTCTTTGCCTACTCAATTTCCTATACTGTTCATAACCTCCCCCTGTCTATTTTGTACCTACCAATTATGTTCTTAATCTCTACACCTTTCCCCTCACTTTCTCCCTTCCCCCTTCTAGCTGATAACTCTCCAAATGATCTCTATACCCATGATTCTGTTCCTGTTCTGGTTGTTTGCTTAGTTTAGTTTTGTTTTGTTTTAGATTCCGTCATTGATAGTTGTGATTTTGTTGCCTTTTTAATGTTCACAGTTTGAGCTTCTTTTTCTTAAATAAGTCCCTTTAGCATTTCATGTAATAATGGCTTGGTGATAGTGAACTCTTTTAACTTTACCTTGTCTGGGTAGCACTTTATTTCTCCTTCCATTCTAAATGGTATCTTTGCTGAATAGAGTAATCTTGGATGTAGGTCCTTGTTTTTTAATCACTTTGAATACTCGCTGCCAGTTGCTTCTTGCCTGCAAAGTTTCTTTTGGGAAATCCACTGAGAGCCTATGGGTACTCCTGTGTAGGAAACTCTCTGCTTTTCTCTTGCTGCTCTTAAGATTCTCTCTTTATCATTAACCATTGGCATTTTAATTATGATGTGCTTGGTGTGTTCCTCTTTGGGTCTACTTGGGTTCCTGTTTGGGACTCTCTGTTTCCTGGTCTTCTATGTCTATCTCCTTTGCCAAATTAAGGAAGTTTCCTTTCATTTTTTCAAATAAGTTTTGAATTTCTTGCTCTTCCTCTTCTCCCTCTGGTATCTCTATGATTCAGATATAGGCCCTTTTGGAGATGTCCCAGAGTCTTCTTAAACTCTCCTTAATTTTTTTTCAAGTCTTGTTTCTTCATTTTCTTCTGATTGAATGTTTGTTTATATTTTCTGTTCCAAATTGTTTATTTGAATCCTGACTTCCTTCCCTTCATTGTTGGTTCCCTGTGGATTTTTCTCTTTTTTTAAGTATTTTTTTATTGATTATGCTATTACAGTTTTCCCAATTTTTCACCCTTTATCTCCACTCTGCCCTGCCTCCCCAACCCTCCAGCATTTCCCCCCTTAGTTCATGTCCATGGGTTGTACATATAAGTTCTGAGCCTCTGTTTCCTATACCATTTTTGACCTCTCCCCATCTATTTTATGCCTACCAATTATGCTTCTTCTTCCCTGTACCTTTTCCACCCATCCCTCCCTTCCTTCTCCCCACAGAAATCCCTCCATATGATGTCCATTTCTCTGATTCTGTTCCTGTTCTAGTTGTTTGCTTAGTTTTTGTTTTTCTTTTCTTTTGGGTTTGGTTGTTGATAGTTGTGAGTTTGTTGTCATTTTACTGTTCACATTTTTTATCTTTTTTTTCTTGGATAGGTCCCCTTAGCCTTTCATATAATAATGCCTTGGTGATGATGAACTCCTTTAACTTGACCTTATCTGAGAAGCACTTTATCCACCCTTCCATTTTAAATGAAAGCTTTGCTGGACAGAGTAATCTTGGATGTAGGTCCTTGCCTTTCATGCCTTCAAATACATCTTTCCAGCCCCTTCTTGCCTGCAAGGTTTCTGTTGAGAAATCAGCTGATAGCCTTATGGGCACTTCTTTGTAGGTAACTCTCTTGCTTCCTCTTGCTTCTTTTAGGATTCTCTCTTTATCTTTAATCTTGGGTAACTTAATGATGATGTGCCTTGGTGTGTTCCTCTTCAGGTCTAACTTCTTTAGAACTCTCTGGGCTTCCTGGACTTCCTGGAAGTCTATTTCCTTCACCAGATTGGGGAAGTTTTCCTTCATTATTTGTTCAAATAAGTTTTCAATTTCTTGCTGTTGTTGTTCTCCTTCTAGCACCCCTATAATTTGGATATTGGGACATTTCAGGTTGTCCCAGAGGTTTGTAAGTCTCTCTTCACTCTTTTGGATTGTTGTTTCTTCATTCTGTTCTGGTTGGATGTTATTTCTTCCTTTTCTTCCAAATCATTGATTTGAATCCTGGTTTCCTTCCTGTCACTGTTGGTTCCCCGAATATTTGGCTTTATTTCATTTTGAGTATCTTTCATTCATTTTTCCATTTTTCAACCAAGCACAATCAGATCTGTGAGCATTTTGATTATCAGGGCTTTAAATTCTCCATCAGATAGGTTGCCTATCTCTTCATCGCTTAGTTCTCTTTCTGAGGTTTGGCTTTGTTCTTTCACTTGGGCCCTATTTCTTTGTCTTGTCACACCTGTTAAGTTGTCAGGGGGTAGGGCTTTAGGCATTCACTGGGGCAGGGCAACCCTCTCTGCTTCACTGTGGTGCTGCCTATGGGGGAGGAGTCAGAAGGGGAACAATGCAGCTGGCCTGCGGGTCTCTAGTGCACTTTCCAATGGACTCTCGTGTGGGACTAGAAGTTTCGCCCACGATGGCAACCCTGCCCTAGTCCACAGTCAGCTCTGAAGCTCAGTTTCACCTCCAGTAAGCCCCACCCACTCGGTCCTCTGCTTCACCTCAATTTTTCTGAGCTGCCTGGCCCTTGCAGTCTGCTGCCTTACTAGTCTGGTTGTTCTGGCTGACTGTTTCTTTAATTCCTTGGTTGTCAGAGTTCCATGCAGTTTGATTTTCTGGCGCTTCTGGTTGTTTAAGGATTTTAAATTGGTTGTTATCCTCCTTTTGTGTGTGGTGTAGGAAGGTGGTCTAATTTTATTTTTCTGCATGTATCTGTCCAATTTTCCCAGTACCATTTATTGAATAAACTATCTTTAGCCCATTGTATATGCTTACTTCCTCTGTCAAATATTAATTGACTATAAGGGTGTAGGTGTATTTCTGCACTCTTTCTGTTCCTTTGATCTATGTGTCTGTTTTTATGCCAGTACCATGCTGTTTTGATCACTATGGCCTTGTAGTATAGTTTGATATTAGGTAGTATGATTCCTCCAACTTTCTTCTTCTTTGTCAGGATCCCTGTTGCTATGCAGGGCCCTTTGTGGTTCCATATAAATTTTTGAAATATTTGTTCTAGTTCTGTGAAATATGTCATTGGAATCTTGATAGGAATTGTGTTGCATGTATAGATTGCTTTGGGTAATATGGACATTTTAATGATGTTAATTCTTCCTATCCATGACACAGTATGTGCTTCTACTTGTATCTTCTGTTTCTTCAGTGTCTTATAATTTTCCAAATACAGATCTTTTGTACTTTTGGTTAGGTTTATTCCTAGGTATTCTTTTTGAAGCAATTGTGACTGGGATTGTTTTCCTTTTTTTAAATAATTTTATTTTAATTATTGTTCCAAGTACAATTTTCTATCTTTAACTCCCATCCCATCCCACCCACCCAGCCCTCCCCACCTCCCTCCAATTTCCACCTGCCCCTAGTTTTTGTCCATGTGTCCTTTATACTTGTTCCTGTAAACCCTTCCCCTTTTCCCCTGAAATTTCCTCCCCTCTCCCCTCTGAACACTGTCAACCTGTTCTCTATTTCAATGTCTTTGGTTATATTTTGCTTGTTTGTTTGTTTTGTTGATTAGGTTTCTGTTAAAGGTGAGATCATATGGTATTTGTCTTGCACTGCCTGGCTTATTTTGCTTAGCATAATGCTTTCAGTTCCATCCATGCTGTTGCAAAGGGCAGGAGCTCCTTCTTTCTTTCTGCTGCATAGAATTCCATTCTGTAAATGTACCACAGTTTTTTGATCCATTCATTTAGTGGTGGGCACCTAGGTTGCTTCCAGCACTTGGCTATTGTAAATTGTGCTGCTATGAACATTGGGTGTATAGGTTCTTTTGGATTGGTGTTTCAGGGTTCTTAGGATATAATCCTAGCAGTGGAATTGCTGGGTCAAAAGGGAGATCCATTTTTAGTTTTATGAGAAAATTCCATACTGTTTTCCATAGTGGTTGTACTGGATTGTTTTCATAATTTCCCTTTCTACTAGTTTGTTATTGGCATATAAAAGTGAAACTGATTTCTGGGTATCTTGTACCCTGCTATTTTGCTGAATTCATTTATCATTTCTAGTAGTTTCTTGGTGGAATCTTTGGTGTTCTCTAGTACCGTATCATGCCATCTGTAAATAAAGATAGTTTTACTTCCTTCTTTCCAATTTGGATGCCTTTTATTACTTCTTCTTGCCTTGATTGCTGTTGCTAGGACTTCCAGTATTATTTTTCTTCTTTTTTTATTTTTTAATATATTTTATTGATTATGCTATTACAGTTGTCCCATTTACCCCCTTCACTCCCCTCCACCCTGCACACCCTCTTCCCACCCACTTCCCCCCTTTAGTTCATGTCCATGTGTCATACTTATAAGTTCTTTAGCTTCTACATTTCTCGTACTATTCTTACCCTCCACCTGTCTATTTCCTACCTACAATCTATGCTACTTATTCTCCATACCTTTTACCCCTCTCTCCTCCTCCCACTCCCCTGTTGCTAACCCTCCATGTGATCTCCATTTCTGTGGTTCTGTTCCTGTTCTAGTTGTTTGTTTACTTTCTTTTGGTTTTGCTTTAGGTGTGGTTGTTAATAAATGTGAGTTTGCTGTCCTTTTACTATACATTTTTTAAAAAAATCTTCTTTTCTTAGATAAGTCCCTTTAACATTTCATAAAATAAGGGCTTGGTGATGATGAACTCCTTTAACTTGACCTTATCTGAGAAGCACCTTATCTGCCCTTCCATTCTAAATGAAAGCTTTGCTGGATAGAGTAGTCTGGGATATAGGTCCTTGTCTTTCATGACTTGGAATACTTCTTTCCAGCCCCTTCTTGCCTGTAAGGTCTCTTTTGAGAAATCAGCTGACAGTCTGATGGGAACTCCTTTGTAGGTGACTGTCCCTTATCTCTTGCTGTCTCTAGGATTCTCTCCTTCATTTTTACCTTGGCTAATGTAATTATGATGTGTGTTGGTGTGTTTCTTCTTGGGTCCAACGTCTTTGGGACTCTGAGCTTCCTGGACTTCCTGGAAGTCTATTTCCTTTGCCAGAATGGGGAAGTTCTCCTTTATTATTTGTTCAAATACATTTTCAACCTGTTGCTGTACCTCTTCCCCTTCTGGTACCCCTATAATTTGGATGTTGGAATGTTTAAAAATGTTCTGGAGGTTCCTAAGCTTCTCCTCATTTTTTTGAATCTTATTTCTCCATTCTTTCCTGTTTGGTTGTTTTTTTCTTCCTTCTGGTCCACTGTATTGTTTTGAGTCCCAGTTTCCTTCCCATCACTATTGGTTCCCTGTGCATTTTCCTTCATTTCTTTTATGGTAACCTGTATTTGTTCATCTAATTTGCAACCAAAATCAACCAATTCTGTGAGCTTCCTGATCACCAGTGCTTTGGACTGTGCATCTGATAGGTTAGCTATCTCTTGGTTGCTCAAAAGGATAAGTTCTGGGGCACTGATTTGTGCTTCTGTTTGAGCCATCTCTCTCTCTCTTTTTGTTTTGGTCTGGTCGCTCCTGTTATGGTGAGGGGCGGAGCCTTTGGTGTTCACCAGGCTGGGCACCCCAGTAGCTAGATTGTGACGTACATGAGGTCAGGATCGGGAGGGAACAATGGCGGTAGCTCCATTCTCCGTGGAACCTCAGACCCTTCCCTGGGATCCTTGATTGTGCGCTCTGCCGTGCTCCACAATCGCCGCCTCACTGGGTCTGGCAGCTGCCGCTTGCATACTCAGGGTCTACCCACTGCGATCTTGCGCACCCCAGATGCCTTACACACTCCTGGTTGCCTTCTGCGCCCAATTCTCCTGGTTCTCCGTGTCACCACCTGGGCTGGCTGCTTGTCTCCACCCCTCCTACAGGTCTGGATAAACAGGTCTATTTCAACTTCTTGGCTGTCCAACTTCCATTCAGATAAATTTTCTGTCAGTTCTGGGTGTTATTCTGCCTCTAAATTATTGTTGTTCCAATCTTGGTTGTGCGTGGAGGTAAGGCGCGTCCACCTATGCCTCCATCTTGCCGGAAGTCCAGTATTATTTTTCTTATCCTTTCCATTTCAACTTGTGTGTGTCTTTGGATCTAAAGTGAGTCTCTTATAGACAGCATATACTTGGATTGTGCATTTTTATTCATTCTGCTAATCATTGTTTTGATTGGAAAATTTCATCCATTTATGTTTAAAGTAATTATTAATAAGGAAGGACTTGTGTCATTGTGTATTTGTTTTCTGTATGCCTTATAACCCTTTTGACCCTTATTTCCTGTATTTCTGTCTTTTTTGAGTTTAGTTAGAATTTTTTGTAATGAAGTGTTTAAATTCCTTTCTTATTATTTCCTTTGGTGTATATTCTATGGGTATTTTCTTTGTGCTGTTCATGAGGATTACATTTAATATCCTGAAGTTATAATACTCTAATTTGAATTTATAGCAGCTTAACCTCAGAAACTCTAAAGTTAATAGATAGAAACTGATTTTTTATAGCTCCATCTCTACCCTTTTAAATTGTTGATCTCAGCAAATTACATCTCTTTATATAAATATAAACTAAAAAGTTAAAACTTTTAAAATTTAAATTTTATTTTTGACTTCTTTTAAGTTATTTTCTTAAATTATGTGTGAAACAGTATTTGGTGTTACAAACCAAAGTTACAGTTAATAGTAGCTTTTGCATTAAAAATTTTTTAGAAATGTATTAGTTTTTGAAATCATGCAGAGAAAAAATATAGTTTCAAAGTATTGTTATAATAATACTAGCTTTTGCAATTACTCGTGTATTTACTTTTATTGAGATATTTATTTCTCTTTATGGCTTTGAGTTAGTGTCTAGTATTCTTTCTTTTTTTTAATTTATTTTTTATTAGATTTTTTCTATTTATACCCCTTGTGCCCCCTCCCCCACCACAATCACCAAACTGTTGTCCATGTCCATAATTTTCTTTTTGCTCAAATCCTCCACTCCCCAACCCCTACCCCCAGAACAGTCAGCCTGCTATCTGTAAGTCTGTCTCTATTTTGCTCATTAGTTCAGTGTTCATTAGGTTCCACATATGGTGAAATTATATGATATTTGTCTTTCTCTGACTGGCTTATTTCACTTATCATAATGTTCTGTTTAGGAACAGCATTCAGCGGTCAGAAGACAGGGTCCTTTTTATCCACCATGGCTCCTACAAGTTGTGGGCAGGCTGCTCCAGGAACACATGCACAGCTGCTTGCCACATGGCTGGGGTTGTGGGATAGACAGCTGCTACCGTACTCTAGGAGCTGAAATTGACAAAAATTAACCATAATTTACCATCCATGTCTTCTCGTGGAAGTTCCAAGCTTTCAACACTCAAGTTCCAAAATAGTTACATCAGACAGTTTGTGCCACTGCAGTTGTTGTCTAGGTGGGAAGACAAATTCCTGGTGCTTTCTATTTTACCTTCTTCCCAGAATTTTCAAAATAGATCTTAAAAGAGTTTCTTCACTTAAACAAAATACAATTGACCCTTCAAAACGTGGATTTGACTTATGTTGGTCCACTTATGTACAGATGTTTTATAGTCAGCCCTTTGTATCCATGGGATTCACATCTGCAAATTCAACGAGCCCTGGATCAACAGCAGCGTTTTCTCATTCTCAGCCATGGATATCCAGTCATACATTTCCAATTGTGAATCAAAAATACTGATTTTGATCTGCAGTGGGTTGACTCCATGAATGCAAAAGGCCAACTGTAGAATTATATGTGGATTTTCAACTGCACTTAGGTGTGGTGCCACTAACCCCCTCTGCATTGTTCAAGGGTCATGTGTGTTTTGCTGAAGTAATTTATGGGACATATAGCATAAGATCTCCAAAGTTACTGTTATTTTTTCATTTATATAGTCTTTTTACATATATAGCATTGGTAAACTATAGTTATTACTGAATTTTTTTCTTTGACTTTGTTTCTATTGTGTGTTTTGTTCATTTTTCAGTTTCAGAAAACTGGATAATGGCAGTTGAGTGAGTTTAAAACTGTCTGAAGCTTAGTGGGTGCATCTACCTTCTGCTGTTGCCCTCCTGTTTACAAAAGAATAAATGGGGTGTTTGAGAATACAGCTTTGTTAAAAAAAGGAGTGTTGCAAATGGCTTCAGAATCTATGAATGCAAAACAAAGTAGGAGTCACTTCACAAAGGGAAAAAGGCAACAGCACCAGCAAATAAAGAACAGATCTTCGGTTAGTGATGGTGATGGAGAAGAGTCCTTTATCTTTGAAGCACATGAAGCTTGGAAAGATTTTCATGGGTCTCTTCTTAGGTTTTATGAAAATGGAGAACTCTGTGATGTCACACTGAAGGTGAGTGTATTCTTTTTTTACTCTTCTCATTCTCTTTAGCAGGGGCATCCAACCTTTTGTTATCTCGGGAAGAAGAATATTTGTCTTAGGCCACACATTAAATATATTGTGACACAATATCACACAAAAAATGTCATGTTATAAGTAAATTTATAATTTTGTGTTGGGCCACATTCATAGTCATCCTGAGCCACATGCAGCCCATGGGCCACAGGTTGGAAACCCCTACTTTAGAGTATTATAAAAAATGATGGTTTCTATTACCATATAGGCAAATTTTTGGTGTTGTACTTACTGTTGTAATCATAATTATTTTAGTCTCAATCCTTTTTATTGAAGGAGAAGGGACGTAAGGGAGGGTAAATAAAGGGAAATTAGTGTAATGTTGATGGTCATTATTTCTTAGTTTAACTTCTGAGAGTTCTAGAATTCCAAAACAACAAAGTTATTATTTTATTAGTAAAATTAACAAATTGTTGTTGACCAGATAAGCTTTTAACTTGTGAATTTAAAAACTTGATGCATTCACTTTCTCGTGATTTTAGTTAGAAGACAGGAGTTCTTGGTTGTTTACTCAATTGCACTAGTGTTTTACTCATGTTCCTATCCTGGTAATTTAATATCTACTTCAGAACTATCGTCTGTTAAGTGAGATTGTTTATCTATACCTGATGGTGAAGTAGAGTCTGTTTAACTTGGATGAAAATGTCTTTAGTAAACTTTAAATCAGTGAGTTATAGGATCATTTTGGTCTGTTACAAAAGACAGTTTTAATAAAATTGGAAAAGTGATCAAGTAGAATGGAAGAGCCTGTGTTCTAATTTTTTTTTCATTATTTGTTTAAGGTACTTTCTTATTTTTATCTCTCAGTGTAGGATTAACATTTTTTAGTGATTCATATACATCCATGCAGCATTTTTCACATAAGATTTGCCACTTTGGGATCTCTTAGATTTTGCTTTCTGTTCCTTATCAGACAGATTCTTTGGGTGCATAGTTGTGGGGATTGAGGGCATACTTGGAGAATCAGATCAGGGGACACTCAGCAAAAGTCTGTAACTGAACGCATAAGCTTTGAGTTTCAGGCCTAGAAGATACAGGAGTACAGGGTTCCACTGTGAATAAGCGATCGATAATCTCTTTACTTAAACTTTTAGTGTCCTTACATATTTCTAGGTCCTAAGATTTTGAGAAGAAAGCTATTATATAATTCTACTAGTTCCGTGTGAAATTTAGCAGTGCATATATTTTAGTGAAAGAACGTGTTGATCCATATGGTAAATTATGTTTTAATCTCACACAGTTGTTCAACCTTAGCATGATATTCAGTGACCTACACTGGCTTTGGCAAAAATAAAAACTGTAAAACAGATTATTTGAATTTAATCAATTATCAATTCAACATGTCAATATATGCATGAAAAGTAAATAAAATATTACTGATTTTATAAATTTTAATTAGATTTTAGAATAATTTTTGCAAGCTACTGCATATTAACTTTGTTAAGTAAAAAGGAAGGATACAGCCATTTTAGGGCAAGTAATAACTAAACTCACAACTTTTCTTTGTTTATTGGTAGCATCAGTAATAGGTTGAAGTGAAAACTTCAAAAGAATCTGTAGTGAAAGATGAAAAATACTCTTTGAAGCAGTGATAGAGGTCTTTTGGGAATGAGAAACTTCACTAATATAAAGGGGCTATCGATTTTTCCTTCAACTGTAAAATTACAATGATGATTAGGTTATTGGTGAGGAGTAAGATAATTGAGATGTGTAAAGTCCTTATGACAGTTCTTGGCACATAATAATTAATCAGTATATATCAGCTGTTAGGATCATTATGTGTACTTGTTACAGAACACACAAGGGGGGGGCCTGGGACGATATACTATTATTAAAAGAAGGCCCCAGGTCTGTTATGTCCGCCGCCCTAGGAAAGACGTCTCTCAATGCCAGAGATTCGTGAAAAGGAAATAAAATGTTTATTTAATGCTATACTAACTTAAAGTAGTGACCTAATGTCTTCACCAAAATCCCAAAGTCCCTTAAAACACCCACAGACAGTCCTTCCTTCCTTCCCCCTTTGCCCAGTCCAGACTACCGTATCTCAGGAAAGGAAATAGAAGTCCATGACTTAGGCAGTCCTCTGGTTCTTTCCAGTTAGAACTCCATCTCGACTGGGGTTCCCGGAACCCTCCGCTGAGTCACCGGGATCTCTGCTAAAACCAGGTGGTGGTTCCCCCTTCTAAAGCTGCGGGGGTCCCCACTCTGCCAGGCCGAGTGGTTCTCTCCTCAGGGCTGCCGCGTGGTTCCCTCTCTATCAGGGCTGCAGGCGTCTCCACTCCGTCAAGTCCTCGTGCTTTCTCCTTCCTAAAGCAGCACGGTTCTCCTTCTCTCAGGGCTGTGCATGGCTCTCCTTCTCAATGGCCACCAAATCTGGGTTTTAAATCCCCGAGGCCAATCTTCCTCTGCAGCCT
This sequence comes from Phyllostomus discolor, assembly GCF_004126475.2. Lineage (NCBI taxonomy): Eukaryota > Metazoa > Chordata > Mammalia > Chiroptera > Phyllostomidae > Phyllostomus > Phyllostomus discolor. The sequence goes on from NC_040903.2 coordinate 101,216,174, forward strand.
CATTTCTGACTCCTCCCACACTCGGCTTCACATGCCGGAACTCGTATCCTTCCAGCTTTACTGGGCTGCCATCATGAGTCTGGGCAGGTGTGGCCCCATGTCCTGGAGCCAGTCCTCTCTGAGCTCCCACGCAGGTGCTGTAACTCAGGGGACTCACCCCCCCATTTACATCTAGGTGGGGAAGTTACTTCCATTCCCCTGGCTTAGAGCTGATCACAGCTACTTAACCTATCTATGCAACCAGCCAAAGGCTATAGATATGTTAAATGACCAACCCAGAGGTTAGCTGCAAGGCTGTTGCTATGCAAAACAGCTCTCAATGGCCCTGCTCCATTTGTCCCTTCCCCCAACCCACACCCTGGGTGGGGGATGGAGATATCTTAAAATCTCCTGGACACCTTGAGTTCTGGACCCCATTTCAAATGCCTATTTGGGGCCCCCCTCTTGGCTGCACCCTGTAACATACTGTTACACTATTATGTGCACTATTGTTCCAAAGTTGTTCCATACTTCTGCTATGGTATATTCTGTTCCTATCATTAGAAAGAATTAGAACTTAATGTTTTATCAGGTCTCTTATTGGATTGGTTTCTTTTGCATTTCATCAACTTTTCAGAATTTAATTATCACAGAACTAAACCAAATAGGATTATTGATAATTTATAGTGCTTTATTCAACATAAACTTTACTTTTTATATTCATACAACATTGAAGATTTTTCCCTGATATAAATTCATCTCCTTTCTTTTGTGTTTTCTTTGATCCTAACTGCTTTAGGATGAACATTTTTGGAAATCAGTTATCATAATTTATTTTATTATTCATATATAGGACTATTAGCACACTTTAAAATTACAGAGTGAGCACCTGTATTATAAACAACAAATAAATTCATTTAGCCAAATATTTATTAAGGTTCTATGCTAGTACATGGAGAGTATAAATAAATTTGAATAATATTCTGTACTAGTCAGACATAGGCACATACACAGCTAACTAGAATACAATTTAGTGATTGTCACTTTTATGTTATTTTTATGGAAGCCTAGGAGAAGGATCTATTATGTCTGAGAGATGAGAGGTGATTGGAGAAGCTTCACAGAGGAGATTATATATTAAGGTCATTCCATGGAGAGGCAAAACTTGTTTATATATTATTATGTTTATTAGTGAAAAATATTTTAAACTATATCTAGCAGCAGTTCTAAAATTATATGGAGAAAGCCTCTTCAGGGCAACAATTTGGTTGGTGAAAGGGCAGGAAGAAATTTTCTTGGAGAAGTATTGAATAGTACTTATAACGTTTAGTTTATATGTTATAAATCAACAAGAGGAGCATTTACAAAAATGCTTTTATTCATGCTTTACGTAGTTTGAGGAAATGTCATTGTCCTTATGAAAGATCGTAGTTAATTTTGCCTCAAGAGGTTAATTAGAGATTATCAGGGTAAAACAGCCCCTTATATTACCTCCTGATTCAATAAATATGTGTTTTATTTACATTATTTGGCTTCTCTTTTTTGAAAGTGCACATTTCTGTGATTTTTGTAAAATTAATGTTTTTTAAAAATAAACAGGATTCTAATATACATTTTCAAGGCTCCACATGTTACTATTTGCTATCAAGTAGAATAAGTACTCTGAAAGATTGCAGAAAAAAATATGTGAACTACTTCATAATATTATACTTCCAAGAGATAGAAATCTCAACATTATTACACTTACAGATATGACAGTTAACTCCTAATAGAAAAGCAGACATATTGTAATCTAATAAAAGAGAAATGGTAAAGGAGAAAGTAATCCTATATTTAACATTTAAGCATTCTATTTTAAGAAGTCTAATAAAATGATCACTCCATTTAACTAGTAAGTCAATATTTTGATTTTTTTCCCATGTTGTTTAGAAGAGGGGTATTTACAATAAAAAAAAAGAATTATTAAAAAAAAAGAAATCTCAGGAGAGACCCCCCCCAGGCCAGAACCACCCATCTAAACTGTTCTCAAATTTGATACCCATAGACTGTATGAGATAATAAATGTTAATTATTTTTTAAAGAGGGATATTTAACTCTTTATATTCCTAGATCCTTATTTATTTGACCTTCAAAATGCTATCTAAATTATTTCCATTGTGTAGATTTTTTTAAATGAATTCAGTACAATTAAGATTGTAGAACAGTAAATATGGCTAGACATTGTGATATGGCAATTCACTGCAAGCTAAAATTGTCTTGCGTTTTAAACATTTAACTCTTCCTTGACCTTAGCAATAAAACACTTTTTTGGCTATTTGAACTCATTCAAATTGGTGAATTATTGAAAAGAAAAGCTATTTACTTTAAAAGGGCAAAATTGAAAGGTATTGAACTGAAAAGTTGGAATACAAGGTTTATAGATGTACATAAAAGGAATCTTGGTTATATAGGGGTTTTTTCCCCCTGCAATCTTCATTTCTGTTCCACTGTGTGTCTTTGGCACTTTTATTTCAGTGTAGTTCTCAGACACTTCAGTTACTGTTTATGGCATAATTATAAACATTTCAACCTAATATACCTTAGTTTTTGTTTTAATGATTTTTTAAAAAAATTGGTATGTTTGTAAAATTATTTTTAACAATCTGTGTTAGTGGAATTATGTAATTAAAACTTAGAAATGAAATGAACCTATGTAAAACAACTGGTTTGCAAAAGATAGTTCAGGATAGCCAGTTTTTAAAAATGTTTTAAACATAGCTAAAATCAATGAAAGTTTGTTTACTTATCAACATATTAAATATTTAGAACATTTATTGCTTTTGAAATTTTATTTTTTAAAAGATTTTTTAAAATTTATTTTTAGAGAGGGGGAAGGGAGGGAGAAAGAGAGAAACATCAATGTGTGGTTGCCTCTTTCACGCCCCCTACCCAGGGGACCTGGCTTGCAACCCAGGCATGTGCCCTGACTGGGGATTGAACTGGCAACTCTTTGGTTCACAGGCCTGCTCTCAATCCACTGAGCTACACCAGCAAGGGCTGCTTTCCAGTTTTGATGAAGCAGATATTCTCAAACACTGCTGGTAGATAGGTAAAGTGGCTCATTGTTTTTCATGGACAGTTTGGCAGTATGTATTGAGAACTGTAAAAATACCTTAAAGTTTTTGATTCATTAATTCTGCTTTTCAGATTTTATCTCAAGGAAATATTCTAAAATGCTGAAAAAAATTTTTCTTCTAAGATACTGCTTTTATTTAAAATATGGAAACATCTAAGTGGCTGATATCAGAATGGTTAAATAAACTGTGTGTTACATCCACTGTTTAGAATAGTATATAGCCAATAAGAATGAAGTTTATAAAAGTTTTCAGAAACATGGGAAAGGGAGAACTTAGGAAACAAATTTCAGGACAATCTCAGTTATGTTTCAAAATGCATAGAAGAAAGTTTAAAGGAAATATGCTAGCAAGTGTATAACTGGGTACAGAATAGGGGTCCCCCAAAATAGCAGAGCATATTCCCCACAAACCTCTATTGGGGGAAGGGAGAGTGAATAATACGGCATTTAAGATACTTTGTATAACAATGGCAAGTTAATAGCTGTGCTATTGCCCAGGGCAAAGGTGTATGTGACTTTAAGAGTGTCTAGTGACCTGTGACGTAGCCAGGGGAAGCAGATGCCACTGTGTCACAGCGAATTCTTGCTCTGACTAAAGATGGCAACTGAAAGAAGTTAAAAAATACAGGGGAACTGGCAAAAGTAGCACATCATAGGAGGGCCCAGATATGAGGTCACATAAGAAGTTCCAGGCTGAGCATTTGAAATTAGAGCAGGCTGAAAGACAAAGGGATTCTGCCATGAGATCTGAAAGAGAACAGGAAGAAACCATACAGGAGGAAAGAGTATAAGGAGAAGGCTGATGGAACTCTGTGGGGACCTGCCTAAACAAGTTTGGATTTGTGAGAGATGTTTGGAGCTCAGCTGAACTGTGACCAGGAATGCTGAGTCGCAGGCTTCTGCTTCTCTAAAGGACTTATGGAGAAGCCACTCTCTTGGAGGCATGTACCTCCCTGGACTCCACCATGACACAGTGTAACATGGCACATGTTTCCCTGATGAACTAGTACATGGTGGCTGAGGACAATGTACTCCAGATCTGGAAGGAGAAAGCTACTGCAAGACGATGGTGACTCTGAAACCCATACCTGCACATTTCAGAGGGGATGGAGACCTGTTTGGACAGCTGGCTTAAGAACAGAGATGTGGGTAACTTCTGGGCATGATTTTGGCTTATAGCCTTTTGGGGAGTGTGGGAAGTGTTAGATCTCATGAGAGAGGAGGGCTCTGAGCAGGAGTGCTTTCAGCCTCCCTGAAGTTGGAATCCTATAAATAAAAACTTATTTCCTTCAACACTAATTGTTGGGTAACGTATCAGGGCGCCACGTGGCTAAGCCCTGGTTCGCCTGGTTACATGTTGACAGTATTTCTTGAGTAAATCTTTTTCCTTTTATTTTTCTCTGCTTTCTTGGTTTTACACATCAAATATATGCTGTATAGGAGGAGGGAGGAGAAAGAAAACTTGAAAAGTAAATGATCTTTTTATGTAATATAGGTACGTTTTGCAAGTCATATCTGATAATGAAATTTTTGATGTTCTTTGTTTAGTTAATATTATTTAATTTTATATCATTTTAGTTCATTTTACCTCATAACTTAGTAGAAGATCATTTATATTTTCAAACAGAGTTTTACTTATTTTTTCATATAGTGTTTCTGGTTGGACCTAAATGTGGTATCAACAATTAGAATTAAGGATGCTTGACTCCCCCTGTTCCCTTCTCCCTGTGTTGAAAGGGAAGTGCTTTACCAATCTAAAAATCATTGTTTCATTTTATTTTGATCCCTACTGGGTAATCTATGGAAAATTGCTCAAGGTTTTGATTTATAGTTTGTATTTCAAGTTTTTATAAAAAATGGGGATCATATTATTAATGTTGATATTCTACATATTTCACAAAAGTTTAAGCTTGGCATGTTTTTCCCTTGAGCATCTTGAATTATTCATATGTTCACTGATTAGATTTTTTAAAAAAGAATATAAATTAGAAAGTTTACTATCATTAATGATACATAATGTAGTATTTATTTATATCATTTTAAGTTGTATAGTGATGTTTATATTTTGTAGTTTGTGTATTTTTCACCTAATTTGAAACATCTAGTCTATAGACTTTGATTTTTGATTCTAAATCTCTGGTGAAGTTTTGGTTTTTTTTGTAACAGAGAAGAAAAATGTAGAAATCAACTTTCAAGAATATAGTGAAACTATATAGTGTCAAAAGAGAATTAATAAAAAGGGTATTCTTTTTGATGTTCCTATTTCATACACAGTGCTCAAGGCTCTTTTTAAAGTTAAGATGGGTATTTATTTTAAGGGGTACATAGGGGTGTGATTGTGTATGTGTGTTTTGTGTGAGTCTTAAATATCCATGTTTTTGTTTATTTGAATTAAGAAATTAAAATTAAAACATACTTACAGAGGGAACAGAATCTTATCATAAACAACATGAAGATAACTTATGGACTATTGATTTGTACAGCTTGGATGAGAAGACAGTGTTAAAATAATGTCTGTCTGAAAATTTTAGAACTCTATTTTATAGTACTGTTATGTAGTAGAATGTTGGCAAGTTGTTTAATCGAGCAGGTATATGCCAGGTGAGATTTACAGATATTTGCATAAAAATCAAATCTCAGTGGTCGTGTGTGCAGATAATTCAGAAAAGGGATATATTAAGGCTATTCTCAAAATGTTTGATATCACATTTTAGATCTCATTAGGACTGAAGTGAATTTAAAAACATGCCAAGCTTTCTACTTTAGTGTAGTTTTTGAGCTTCAGTAGAATCTAAACCCTACCTTATAAATTCTTTTTAAAAATTTAACATAGTATATATGATAGAAATAATCATTTGTTGAAATGTGTGTTATTGCTTTTTCCTCTAAATCAGTGAAAAAAAGTTGGGCAAGGACATTTTTAAGCAAAACCATTTATATATTGTAACAGTCCTTAGGCCTTCTTCATTAGAAGTTCTTATTTTAAAATTAGTTCCCTAGCTCAGTGGATTGAGTGTGGGCTGCGAACCAAAGCATCGCAGGTTCGATTCCCAGTCAGGGCACATGCCTGGGTTGCAGGCCACAGCCCCTAGCAACCGCACATTGATGTTTCTCTCGCACTCTGTTTCTCCCTCCCTTCCCTCTCTAAAAATAAATAAATAAAATCTTAAATAAAATTAGTTCCCAAATAATGAGACACAACTATAAGTGTATTATATAATCAAATGCTACATGAAAACAGGAAAATTGCCAAAACACTACTATTCTATTACTTATACTCATTGACTATTCAATATAAAGTGCTGGGAAAATTGGATACCTACTAGGTTAAAAAGAAGATATCTGTCTATTCAGTACCCAGAACTTCTGGATGGAAATAAAATTGTGGTGTGAAACATTAAAAAAATACTGGAAAAAATACTTAAATACTTATGGGGTATTAGAATGACTCCTATTTCAAGCATAGTACCAAAAGCAGAAGTCAAAAATAAAAGATTGATTTAATTATTTAAAAATTTATAGGGGGGAATAAAATTGAAAAGCACTCTATTAAACAAAAATTTGAAGTATATATGAGACAGATGACTGATACTCTCAATATATGTGTTCTTATAAACAAATTTAAAAAATGTCATAGAAACAAGTTTATAGAAGAAATACAAATAGCCCACAATGTATGAATGATTCAGTTGTATTAGTTAAAGAAAGATAAACTAAAATAATGAGATAATATTTTCACTCATCAAATTGGCAAGTATTTCTTAACAAGTTAATACTCAGAATGTGGAATAGATATTGTAGGTAGACTGAAAATGGACAGTTTAGCAGAATACATCCAAATCGTACCTATTCTTTGAAGCAGGATTTATATTTTTAGGAATTTATCTGTAGGAAATAACGGAATGTAGACAAAGGTTCAGTTTTAATGAAGTTCATTACTGGATCATTTATAATGGCGAATTATTGCAAGCAATCTAATCTTTCAATAATTAAGGTAATGAGATTTCAGTGATTTTATTATTTTTATGTAAAATACATTATTTCAAAATAAGCTGGGAATGATTTTAAAAACCCTAGGTTAAGTCATAGAAAATACTACTAAATATTGACTTATTTACTCTGTGCTTCAAAATTCCCCACTGATAAATTGTGGATAATAATAGTATGTAATCATAGGGCATTGGGACAACTGAGTGAGTGAATGTATATGAAAAGAACTTAAATAGTTCCTGACGTGATGACTATAGTGAATAATATTGGACTGTATATTTGAAAGTTGCTAATGTCTTAAAACTTTTCATTACAGGGAAAGAAAAAAGTGTAATTGTGTGAGGCAATGGATGTTTACTAAATATTGTGGTAATCATTTCATAATATTTACATATATCAAATCATTATGTTGTATACCTTAAACTTATGCAATGTTATAGTTTACTGTATATACATTATATATGTGTGTGTGTGTATGTATACATTATATATGTATATACACACACAGATACATGTATAAAAGTAAAGTGGCTAATTTGGAAGAAGAAAATTACCTGGTTTTAAGAAATTGGCCTAGATTAAAAATAAGTGAAGTGACCAAAAAATTACATTGTTAAAAACAAATATACTCAATTTTTCTGGAGTTATTGTCCCTGGTATATCTGACCCAAAACTAATTATGATATTAAACTGAGTCTCTTTTTGTTTGTTTTGAACAGGTTGGCTCAAAGTTAATCTCTTGTCACAAACTGGTATTGGCTTGTGTTATTCCCTACTTTAGAGCCATGTTTCTCTCGGAAATGGCTGAAGCCAAGCAAACAGTCATTGAGATTAGAGATTTTGATGGTGATGCAATAGAAGACCTGGTAAAGTTTGTCTATTCTTCACGGCTGACTTTGACTGTGGACAACGTCCAGCCTCTCTTATATGCAGCCTGTATTCTACAAGTTGAACTGGTGGCTAGAGCTTGTTGTGAATACATGAAGTTACATTTTCATCCTTCCAACTGTTTGGCAGTAAGAGCCTTTGCAGAAAGTCACAATCGAATAGACTTAATGGACATGGCGGATCAGTATGCCTGTGAGCATTTTACTGAAGTAGTGGAGTGTGAAGACTTTGCAAGTGTGTCACCCCAGCATCTCCATAAGCTTTTGTCCTCCAGTGATCTAAATATTGAGAATGAAAAACAGGTCTATAATGCAGCCATCAAGTGGCTTCTTGCCAATCCTCAGCATCATTCCAAGTGGTTGGATGAAACACTTGCACAGGTAGGGACTGAAATGAGATTATGTGTAAAAATGAACAATACAGAAGCAAATCAACATGTTTCATTTGTCATGAAAGGTATAAATTATCCATTGATATAATACAATGTGAAAATGGCTTTGACTCTTACTCTCCTTTTTATTCTCTATACTATTTAAGGATAAATCTGAATTTGCTATATTTGAATTAGAAATACTATTCTCTGTTCTTTAAACTAAAATTTAAAATATCCCTTAAGATAGTAGTAATGAATACTTTATGGTATTAGAAAATGGTTTTGAGGAGACTGTTCAAAATTAATTCACCGCTGTTGTTTTTAATGAAGTTTCTACCAAATTGCTTTGCTAATGAAAGTACACTTATTCCTAATGCATATAAATTTGATCTGGAAAGAATTACAAGATATCACTTCCCATTTTCTTCCCTCACCCAATTTTACTTTTAAATCTCAGAAATGTGTCTTTATTTTAATCATTTGTGTTTACTGTCAACAGATGTGACTTGGATAATAAGTAGGCCTTAGAATTACTTTGAAAACAAATCTGTCAACAAAAACAAAAAGTTTTATTATCTTTCAGCTATATCTTATTGTGTGTGTGCATGCTTTTAACTCAAAATAGTATTACTGGGTTTGATAATCTCTTTAATCTACTAGAAAATCAATGCTTCTTTAAGAGAGGAATGGTAACTACTTCTACTAAATGAGGGGATACATCCTTCAGTTAGTCTACACAGTGTTTTGCCGTGAATAATGTGCATCCACTTTTTTGGCCCAAACTTCCAGGAAAAAAAATCTTTTAATTTTTTAATTCAATTATTTATTTATTTATATTTTACTTGTTTTTTTGTATTATAAAGGAATTTTTAGCATTCATTTTTGAACATATTATGGTACAAGAAATTTTATGAAACAAATAATTACAAAACACAAGAACCAGATACAAAGTACAAGAAATTTTATGTACCAGTAACAAATTTACAATATTTATGCATCATAGAAGACCAAGAACTCTTCATCACTGTTAATATTAGAGGGATCATCTTCTTCAATTTCTACATTACCAGTGTCTTCTGAAGAGTCACTGTCCTCATCCCGGTACTTTCATTGTCCTCAGTTCCGTCCATAGCATTGTTGATGACACATTTTTTTAAACGATTTCACAACTACTTCCTTCTTGACACCTTCCACAATCTCAGGATCCAATCACAAACCTGGGCAATGGATGCTTTCTTGAGCCTGCCTATAGGGGTTAAACCATTACCAGCTGACTGCATCTATGATGTCCAATCTTTCTTAAAGGGCTTGTTTACTGACGCATCAAGAGGTTGCAGTTGGCTGGTTAGCCCACCAGGTATCACCGCAAGTTGGGTTTTCAAGTCCACTGTGACTGCTTTTGCACTTTGTGTAATGTGGGCTTTGAAGTGATCAAAAACAAGCAAAGCTGTTTTTTTTTAAGTAATCCTCCAAGCCTTGGTGACCAGACTTTGTTAAACCAGAGTGTCATGCCTTATTCATTCATCCTTCCTTGTTCATGCACATGGACAATAACTCCACTCAGAATCTTTTCTTTTGGAAAAGTTTTTCTTTTAAAGATGATCACAGGTGGTAGCTTTGTCCCACCTGCACAACAGGCTAGAACAACAGTGAAATGTGTTTTCTCATGACCACTAGTTTTAACAGCCATGGTCTTTGCTCCTTTTACATCCACAGTTCTGTTGGGTGGCACATCAAATATCAGCGGGACATCCATATTGGTGATTTTCGATAGCTCAGAGTTGTAAGTCTTTTGAAGATTGAACATAAGAATGAAATTCCAAAACTTGATTTTCATAGGCTGCTGGAAGTTTTGGGGCAAGTTTTGTTTGTGTCCTCGTGTTTTGTAGGTGTCCCTGAGAAATCATCCGTTTTTCTCTGTTACAATCCTTTTACCTTTTTGTACCATATTGGTTGAAACAGAGATCCCAGTCTGACACTGCTCCAGAATCAGGTCTTCACCTCCTGCTCCATATCTGGCCATTTTGGAGGTTTCCCTCACATTGCCTTCTTCTGTCTTGGCATCTGAAGAAGCTTTTCTTCCTGTTGCTTCCACAACCTGATGACACTGTCTGCGGGAGGAAGTCCGAAGTGTCTCTTGGCAGCTCTGTTGCCATACTTTTTAGCTTAAAGCTTGCAGTGTACAAAAACTGTTTCAACATTGTCTAAAGGATTTTCTGATAATTTCTCCCGCCTAAAGTATATGAAAAGAAATGTCGTGCTGTTCACCCTATGATAAAAAATTTGGTGTCACCTATCTTATCAAGTGGATGACAATCAGGCATCATCCGTCTTACTCTGTGGATAACAATACATCACTCTTCATTTCATTTTGTTGAATTGTTGGCAGAAACTGCTTTCATTGCAGGTTCTTTGTAAGTTCAAAACCAATTATGGTATTCCTTGGTATTATTTTTCATACAGATATTGTTATTTCTTTCTAGAGTTACACTTTTAATGCATAAGCATAAATTAAAAAATGAAATACATTTATATAGATATGGAATTATTACTACCCATATATAATGAGCATCCTTATTTTTCCCTCAAAAATTTGGGCAAAAAAGGGTGCATTATACCCGGCAAAATATAGTAACTTTCCAAGGTCATTGATTTAAAGAAAACAACACCTGTTTGTTTCAGATCTGAGTGTTTGTGTGTTTAAGTAAGAAATAGATCACATTTTCATATGTTCAGTCTGAGCTTTAAGGAGCATAATGACAAAGAACAGCAATTTTGTTTTGATTATGCCTTTTCTTTAGCAGCGAGGAGCCTTTTCTAATTATGACTATCATTGGAAGTAAGAAACTTGAATGAAGACAATTGAATTACTTTATTTAGTCTACTGATAGCTGCATTTAAAAGGGGAGGATATATTTACCATATAATCTAATTTTGTTAGTGCAGACCTACTGGAAATTGCTTTAGAATTTGGCACATTGTATTTTAATTCTTTATGAAGTAAATGAGTTTTTAAAAGGTAATGTACTGCAGCAGGCCCTAGCCAGGTAGCTCAGTTGGTGAAAACATTATCCCGATACCCTAAGGTTGTGGGTTCGATCCCATTTCAGGGCACATACAGGAGTCAACTGATGAATGTATAAATGGATGGAACAACAAATTGATGTTTTTCTCTCTCTCTCTTTCCCTTCCTCTGCCTATATAAAATCAATATTAAAAAGAATATAATGTACTGCAGTGAAAGTAGAGAATGAGTGATCAGTTACAAGTTAAATTTATATCCACAAATACTCATGATCTTAGGTTCGGTTGCCGCTGTTGCCAGTGGATTTTCTTATGGGTGTTGTGGCAAAAGAACAGATTGTGAAGCAAAATCTAAAATGTAGAGACTTACTGGATGAAGCAAGAAATTACCACCTTCACTTGAGTAGCAGAGCAGTACCTGACTTTGAATACTCTGTTCGGACTACACCAAGGAAGCATACTGCTGGTAATTAAATTACTCATTTATCAACTCTGCTGGAAAGATCTTTGTTGTATTTGAGGGTTGGTTATATATGCCCAGTCTTAACTGGATGATTAATATCTGATTGCCTTAGAATAATAATTGGCAAATAAAGTTATTTATGAATTTTTTAAAATTTTAAATTAACTGCATCTTGGAAATAGTAATAGGGATTGGGAAACACTGGATAGTTGACTTTTTAAATTAAATTTGTTGAGGTGACAGTGGTTAATAGGATCAATATTAAAATGGCTATATAAAATTCACCAACTTACGTTTTTAGAAAATGCACGCTGATATGATAGCTGTCGCAATACAGTCTAACAAAATTATTTCAAATAAAATTAAGGCTGCTAAATGCTACAATAGCCATCTTATGGGGGGAAAAATAACTTTTTGGCCAATCCAATACATTCATCAATTTGTGTATGTTGAATGATCTCATGCCTTTGGAATGAACCCCTCTTGATCATGATGATTGTGCCTTTGGAATGAAAATAGTTCATGACAAACTATTTTCTAAATGTATTTGTTTAGGATTTTTGCGTCTGTATTCATCAAAGATATTGTAGTTTTCTTTTTTATGTGATCCTTGCCAGGTTTTAGTGTCAGGATTCTGTTGGCCTTACAAAACATGTTAGGAAGTATTGCCTCTTCTTCAGTTATCTGGGAGAGTTTGAGAATAGGTATCAAATCTTATTTGAGTGTTTGGTAGAATTCAATAGTGAAGCTACCTGGTCCTGGACTTTTACTTTTTGGGAGATTTTTGATGGTTGTTTCAGTTTCCTTACTGTTGATTGTTCTATTTAGATTTTCCAGTTCTTGATTCAGTCTAGGAAGGTCATATGATTGTAGGAATTTATTCATTTCTTCTAGGTTGTTGAATTTGGTGGCATAGTCTTTCATAATATTCTAGTATGATCCTTTGTATATCTGTGATGTCTGTAGTAATTTCTTTCATTTCTGATTTTGTTTATATGAGTCTTTTCTCTTTCATCCTTAGTCTAGCCAGGGATTTGTCAATTTTATTAATCTTTTCAAAGAGCCAGCTCTTTGTTGTATTAATTTTTTTCTATAGTGTTTTTGTTCTCTGTTTTATTCAATTCTGTTACAATTTGTATTTCCTTCTGCTAACTTTGGATTGCTTCTGTTCTTGTTTTTGTAGTTCTTTAAGAGGTAATGTTAGGTTGTTTACTTGTGATTTCTCTTGTTTCTTGAACTAGACCTGTACTGATATAAATTTCCCTCTTTTACTGCTTTTGCTGTATCCCTGAAGTTTTGCTATTTGTACTTTCATTCTCATTTGTTTCTCTATATCTTTTAATCTCACTTTTTATTTCTTCTTTGACTAAGTCATTTATTAGTAATGTTACTTATATTTGTGGATTTCTTTACTCCTTTTTGGAGTTGATTTCTAACTTCAAAGCATTGTGGTCAGAAAATATGCTTGGTATAATAATTTTAATCTTCTTGAATTTTGTTGAGGCTAGCTGAGGTTAGTTTTGTGACCCAGCATTTGGTTTGTCCTTGTGACTGTTCCATGTGCACTGGAGAGGAATGTATAATCTGATGTTCTGATGAAAGCCTCTGTAAACATCAGTTGGCTCTGTAAATGTCAATTATGTCTATTCATTCTAGTTTCTTATTTAAGGCCAATATTTTTATTGATTTTCATTTGGATGATCTATCAAGAGCTGTCAGTGGAGTATTAAGGTCCTCAATTATGATTGTGTTTTTGTCAGTTTCTCCCTTTTGTTCTGTTAGTTATTTTATATATTTTTGTGCTCCCTGATTGAGTGCATATATATTAAGAAATATTATGTCTTTTCGATGTAGTGTCCTCTCTATCATTATAAAATGCCCATCTTTGTCTCTTGTTCCCTTTGTTAGCTTGAAATCTATTTTGTCAAATATAAGTATGGCTACACTTGCTTTTCTGTGGATGTTATTTGTCTGGAGAATCATTTCTTACCATTTCAGTTAGTCTAAGTTTGTCTTTGCAGCTTACACAATTCTCCTGAAGTAGCATATGATTGGGTTTTGTTTTTTTATTCAGTCTTCTACTCAGTGCCTCTTTATTGGTGCATTCAGTCCATTTACATTTATGGTAATTATTTATATATGAGGATTTCCTATAGCCATTTTATCTTTGTTTTCTGGTAGCTCTGTATCTCCATTGGTTCTTTCCCTTTGTGTTTTTGTCTGTTGTTTTTGTTGGTAGTATTTCATACTTCTTTCCCGTGTTTCCTCTTTTTATCAATAGCTGTGTCTGTTTTGGGTTTTTGTGTGAGATTACCATTAGGTTTATGAAAAAAAAGTTTCATATATGTGTGTGTATATATATATATATGTGTGTATATATACACACATATATATATATATACACACACACACACACACACACACAGTAGTCATTTTTCTTCTGAATGCATCTGATTTCCATCCTTGTTTGCAAATTCAGCCCTTTACCCACTCTTCTTTTATGTTTTTGTTGTCACAAACAATCTCTGTTTATGTTGTAAGTTTGTCAGTGATCTCACTCATTGTTTTGGTAGAATAACCCCCTTGAGTATTTCCTGCAGTGGAGATCTTCTAGTGATAAATTCCTTCAGCTTCTGTATGTCTGGAAAATTCTTTATTTCTCCTTCATATCTAAAAAAATAACTTGGCTGGATATATTATTATTGGCTGGTAATTTCTCTCTTTCAGTAGTTTGAACATTTGGTTCCACTCTCTTATGGCTCGTAAAGTTCTGCTGAGAAGTCTCATGATAACCAAATTGGCTTTCCTTTATAGGTTACTTTATTCTTTTCCCAGGGAGTCTTGAGAATTCTTTTTTTGTAATTAATTATTGACAGTTTTAAAAACAATGAACCTTGTAGAAGGCCTCTTTGGATTAAGGGAACAAGGTATTCTGTTTCCTGCTTGGATTTGAGGATGTAGCTCTTCACATAGTTCTGGGAAGTTCTTATCAACTATTTGTTTGAATAGGCTCTCTCTTCCCTTCTCTCTCTTCTTCTTCTTTGGGTGCTTCTATTATTCTTACATTGCTGTTTCTGATGGAGTCATACTTTTCGAGAGTTCCTTCATTTTTTATGCCCAAGTATCTCTCTCCTTCCCTCTGCATCATTTCTAGATCTCTGTTTTTGGTATCATCATTCTTTCCTTCATCTGGTCAGCTCTATTTCCTCTGCTGTCTAGTTCATTCTTGATATCATTTATTGAATTCTCCATCTCCAGAATTTCTGTTTGGTTGTTTTTTAACGTTTCAGTCTCTTTGGTAAAGTTCTCGTTTCATTTTTTAATTTGTGTTCTGAGCACATTAGATTACCCGTCTGTATTTTCTTGCAGCTCATTATTTTCAGAACTGCAGTCTTGAATTCTCTGTTATTTATATAACCTATTTCCATGTGCTTAAGTTTGATTTCTGTAGATTTTTTCATTTTATTTCTGTGCTGCCTCACTACCTTGGTTAGTCACGCATGGTATTTGATGGATTCCTCTTCTGTCCAGGCATCTGTGTATGAGTGGCACTTCTTTAACAGATTACTAAGAAGGTGTCTTTCTATTATTTTCCAGTAGGTGGCACTAAATCACGAGGTTTTAGCTCAGTGACATTCCAGTGCTCCCCACCCCCTCCCCTCAGCTGTCTCTGGCTGCTGTTACTGTAGCCATGACACATGGGACTGGGTTTGCTGGGGGAACCCAGCCACCTTCTTTGTTTTGCCCTCCCAGTAATGGCGACCTTGAACCTCTGCCGGGTGCCCCCTGCACCTCAACCTGGGACCAGTCACAGAGTACATCCCTTGCTCAGAGAAAATAGTCATTCTGTAGTACCAGTTCTCAGGTTTGCAGACAGTGGTGTTCCACAATCCTACACCAAGGACAAAGGGAGAAGAGCTCTAGGCTGGGCTCTGTGCCTTTGTATCCAGTACCCCAGTGCTGTGTCCTTGCCCATTATCTCTGGGCTCAGCTGTGGCTCATACTGCTTGCTCTTTCCAAGATGCCCACCAAGTCTCTTTGCTCCTCCTGGCTGAAGGGATTGCCTTTCAGAGCCAGCTTCCTCCCTTCTCTGGGCTGAGCCCCACCGTGAGCTTCTGGCTGCAGGGCTGCATCTGTGGCTCAGCCCTTCTCCCCACTTATCTCCTGTTTGTTCCCAGTTGTCCACCTTTAGATGCTTCAATGTGTGGACCTCTCAGGCATGCCTATATTTTTAGCAGGGAATCTTTTGGTGAGTTATAGCTGTTCAAATTGTTGAAATTTTCAGGGGAGAGGCCAAGGGGATTTCTCACACTGCCATTCTTCTGATATCGTCCATGAGTTCTTACTGTACATGATTCAGATAGTTTTACCAATATGCCAGTTTTTTTAAAAGCCATTACATAATACATTAGGGAGATGATATAGAATTGTACAGCTGAAACTTAACATAATTTTATTAACCAATGTCACCCCAATAAATTCAATAAAAAATAAGTTAAAATAAAAATTTAAAAAGCCATTACAAATCTTATGCGCTCTGAAGAGCCTGCTAAAATATGTCTTATTTTGAGTTCTTTCTAATTCTTTAGGCAGAATTAGTTCCTGTCATTTGTACTTTTATAACACTTTAACTTTTTTTTTACTATGTTGCATTGAAATTCATTTATGTAGTATATTTTGAGCTCTACAAAGACAGATAAGTATCTTATTTAGTTTTGTATCTATAGCACCAAGCAAGGAGCTTGACACATAGTGCATTCTTAAATACTTGTGGGGTTTTTTTGTATTTTATCAAATCAAAAGGAAGGTACTAAATCTAATGTTGTATAACAGACTATATTAAACTCCTAGAATCTAACACTCTTATTTTTGAGGAGGCATGCAGTTTCACCTTTATTTGCACAATTTTCAGGTTTTACCTTTTCCCAAGTTCATGTTTACTTAATGTTACTCTTTATAAACACAAAGAATATATGAGGGAGAAAGGAAAATAAATGAGGTCCAAGAATTCAGGTGTCAGTACTCTGACCAGAGACTCCCTGTAAATTTGCTGCTATCTAATATAGTTATTATCAAAGATACCAATGGGGTAGCCTAAAATAACAACAGAAGGCAATATTTGATTATATATATGGGATTTTATCTAGGTATAAAGAAAGTTTGAATGTCATAGATCTGCTCTGGAGTATAGTTATTCTGAATAATTTTAACAGGAAAGGACTGCTGATTTCTTTTTTCATAGGTTGGTTTTACTTTATAATACTTTATAAATTAAATTATTTTACTTTATAATTAAATTATTTTAAAGTATAGATTTATTTTAGTTGTGAATCCTGTTTCGGGATATCAAGGTATTTAATGAAATTCTTCAGATTTAGGTTTGAATTCAAACAACATCTTGGCAGTCTAGGTTATATGCCAAACATAGGCCAACCCTCACATATATGATCCTTTACATGATTGCAGGGACTTAATGAAGTAGGCATTAGTGAAGGATTTGATCCTCATTATGAAATATTTGGTATTATTCCATTTTATGGATGAGGCTAAGAATCAGAGAGGGTAAAGGTATGCTCAAAGACCTACAGAGAAATAGCAGAGAAAGGATTTGCATCCTGGTCTTTTTGCTTCATTATTAGTTTTCTCCCATGTCATGTTCTTAGGTGATCTATGTAGGTAAAATACTGATTTACATTTAAAGAAAATCTCATCAATGATTACAATTACATTCTGGGATTATAATTCCAGCAGTGCCATTAAACATCTGTATTTTGAGCAGATTTCGTATTCTCTGATGGCCTCAATTTACTTATAAACAATTTTGACTGCATGATTTTAAAAGTCTCTTTCAACTTTAAATTTCTCTGACTTAAGATATTGGATTAGTTAGAAAAGACAGTACAAGCAATTCTGATCATTCATTTATACAGACATTCAGCAAACATTAATTAAGTGCCTACTACGTGTTGCGTTCTAGTTAGCATTAGAAATGCAAACACAAACACCCATCCCTATTTTAAGGGAACTTATAGTCTGATCTAGGGAAATAGACATGTCAATAAATAAATGCCATAAAGTATTACAAATTCTTTGATTTAATCATAACATACAGTGGGAAGCATGAAGAAAAGAGTGGTACTTTTCACCTTGCAAGGGTCAGAGAAGGTTTTATAAAAAAGTAAACCTGTCTTGGTTTTTAATAAGAAATAGTTGTTTGTCTGGGTGCCAGTTAGGGAAAGGGTTTTTTTTGTTTGTTTTATATTTATTGAATGCCTGAAACATTCCAGGAACTATGCTAGTTCTTATTAGTGCATAAATACTTTAACACACAGTCTTAACCTAGCTTAGCTTCTGGTGACAAATATCAGCGTAATACAGATCATTTCAAAATAGTGTATTAAGTGAAAGTTGCCAAAAAGTTCCTATCAGAACATCAAGTATGAGCACTAACTAGATGCATGTTGCAGGAGCTTGAAGTTTTAAGAGAAAGAAGGGGAAAATCAGGTTAGAAACTGCAGGGCCTTTATGCCGTGCTGAGACTTTTGTCTCCTACAGCAGAGGTTCTCATAGTGTGAAGGAAGCAGTGGCGCCTGGACCGGTAGCATTAGCATTCACTTGGGAACTTCTTACCTACAACAGACCTACTGAATCAGGAACTTTGGGTGTCAGGCCCCACAATTAGTGTTTTATGTTATTGGGATGATTCTGAACCATGCTGAAATTTTAGTTCCTTGTTAATTGTGGCAAAATACACTTAAGCAGCCCCTATTTTAGCTTTTATATGCATTGGGAAATCAAAGAATTCTTGTGACTGGCTTTATTGTGGTTAGTCTGGAACTGGACCCACAGTATCTCTGAAGTATGCTTGTGTAACACTAAAATTGCCATTTTTAAATGTATAATTTAGTGGCATTGCTAACACTTTTAAGAAACTGTTGATGGAGGTAATGAAAAGCTGTTGCAAGAACCTTTATAATTAGATCACTCTGTTGACAGTCCAAAAACAAAAAGACGACTAAGTGATAAGGACTTTGCAGTAGTGGGCACTAACTGATGAGGACCTCACTTAAGGCAGTGGCAGTGGGAGTAGTGAGGTAGAAGGAGGACACCTCAGGGAAGGGAGAGGTGGTTTAGGTAGGTGAGGAAGGGAGATCCTTTTGAACATGTTGGGTTTGGGTGCCTGTGGGACATCAAGTGGAAATGTGGCTTACAAATATAAATTGGAAGGCTCTGTCATAAGATGGGATTTAAAATAAAGGAATAAAAATCTTCCCGTGTGAGCAGGAAGTATGTAGGAAGTAGGCCTAGGATGAACCATGAAAAACATAGGAAAAAGAGAAATGATCAGACAAAAAAGGAGACTGATATTAGGGAAGCCAAGAGAGTTAAGGAATTTCTCAAAAAACACTGATCAAATGTTGCAGTTGTGTTCAGTATGAGATTGAGAGTTCATTGGCTCTTGTTATGACCTTAGAGCAATTTTACATAGCGGGTAAAGATCAAACTGTATTGTAATGGGATGTTAGCAAGCAGGGGTAGGTTATGTGTCTTATTCTTTGACAAAAATCAAATGAGGAAAAACAGAAAAGAGAGATTTCTAATAATGTAATAACACTGAATGCTACCCAAATAACTCATTTTTTACCATTAATCAAATTTTAACTTCCTAAATATTTTTTCCATATTAATTTTTCAAAAATTTGGCAACTGTGATTTTGACCTCTGTTTGTGACTTTACCTTTAGGTGTGCTATTTTGTGTGGGTGGCCGAGGTGGATCTGGTGACCCTTTCCGCAGTATTGAGTGCTATTCTATCAACAAAAACAGTTGGTTCTTTGGACCAGAAATGAATAGTCGAAGGCGACATGTGGGTGTCATCTCTGTGGAAGGTGGGATCACTATTGTATAAATCTCATCATATAATCATGATGCTCTTTTAAAATATTTGAACTTTGAGAATTCTTTCTATAAGAAAATTGCTTAATGATAAAATATGTTTCAGTATATCAATAAAATATTTGAGTGGTGGTTATTGTTTTATGCCCATCGATGCTCAGTGTACAATCTCTTGCATGCAGTTGCTTTTCAGAAGATGAGTATCAGGGAAAAGAGAGTTAAAATAAGCTATATTCACGAAAGAATTGACATTAAGAAAAATATTTATTGAACCGAGTAATAAATACATATCACCTTTTTTCTATACCCATCTAATTATTATTGAAATGAGATTTTTTTTTTTACTGGTTACTGAAAATGATTAATTGCAGAAAACATGGAAAAATTGTTAGACTTTTTAAAAATCACTTTTACTCTGATTATAAACACATAAATGCTTTTTTTTGGAAAAATACAACATTTTCATAAAAGTAAAAATAATCTGTAACCCAAACACCCAGAAATTGTCACAGTTAAAATTTTGATATGTAACTTTCCAGTTTGTATATTTTATTTATTTCATTTAGAAAAAGTTTGCTCATATTATATTGTTTTATATTTTCTTTATGTTACACAAGGGAATTTTTTTATTTTACTAGATATTCTCTGAAAGCATTGTTTACTGATATTACCTACTATAAAAATGTTGCGAAACCTAAGAGAGGGATAGCATTTGAACATTTAAATAGCTCCATGTAGAACAGCACATTCCAGGCATTTTATTAAGTAGAAACATACATTTGTTTTCACTTGAATACAAAAGTGACATTGATCATAATGTTGGCCAAAAGAAAACTTGAAAATTTTTATGCTGTTTTAATTATACAAGATCTGTGCAGAAGGTATCCAGCCATATAATATGAAAAATAGAGACATTTAGAGAAGAAGATACAAGACATGAGAAACATTGTACATAGGATGGTGATACCTCAGTGCCCTTCAAAGTAGGTACCTTGGGACCTCACACAGTTCTCCCAATCTCCATCAGCTGCCCCATCGTATTTTCCTGAATCTCATCAATGGTCTGAAATCTCTTCCCTTTCAAAGGTGATTTTAGTTTTAGGAAAAGCCAGAAGTCACAGGGTGCCAAATCTGGGCTGTAGGGGGCTGAGTCACCTGAGTGATCTGATGTTTCACAAAAAAACTCTGCAGGAGACATGATGTGTGAGCAATCATATTGTCATGATGAAGCTGCCAATCATCAGTTGCCCATAGCTGTGGCCTTCTGAATCATCTGAATAGTTTCCTTGGAGGAATGTTCAAGCTTAACACAAAATTTGATACAGGTTCGTTGCTGTGCTTGCTCAGTCATTTTGAATGTGATGGCCACACAGTGTACAGGATCACTGAATGGTGTCTACTACTCCCACTGACTAGTACAGTAAAGTTGCAGTGTTCACACATGTGCATTGCAGTCCACTCTCCTTGGCTGCCAGGTTACACCAATGTCATTGGAACTGTTCTTATCATATTAACAATGGCTGGACTTTTTCTGGACAGACCTTGTATATTGATTATATGTAAATAACTAGGTTTATTTGGAATCAAATGAAAATACTTCTTTATTTGACAGGTAAAGTGTATGCAGTAGGTGGACATGATGGAAATGAACATTTAGGTAGCATGGAGATGTTTGATCCTCTCACTAATAAATGGATGATGAAGGCATCAATGAACACAAAGAGGTAGATCAGCATGGACATTTATTTTGATTTTTTGGTAGAAAATAGAGCTGCTTTGATTGAAAGGGATAATTTTTTACTTTTCATATTTTTAGAAGTTTTAAATATCTTCTCGCATACATTTTGTTAAAGCATCCAATGTGATGCTTTATTATAACTTCTTTTAATTTTCTTGAGAATTAAAAATGTTTCCCTAATAAGATAATGGCTTTAGAATTAAGGTAGATGTACTCTAACATGATAAGAAAATATCCCACTATTTCTATGAATTGTTTATCATTATAAGTATTAATATTTAAAATCTTCAACTATAATAAATTGAAACATATGTTGATAAATGGATCAGTCTAAAGGAGAGGGAGGTATCTAGTAATGCGACTTAGTAAATGTTGACTAACCTGTTCAGAATTTTCAAAATGAGTTAAATACCAAATTTTTAGATATGTGACAAAATCAGAATTCAGAGATGTAGTAGACCAAAAATGTACTCTAGATCTAGAGGCAAAATGTAAACATATTAAAATTAGAGTTATAGATTAAAACCTGCTTTACATAATTTTTAAAAAAATCAATTATACCAGTACAACATAGTGGGATGTCAGGTTTATGATTATGTTTCATATGGAAAAAGTACTTGCACAGCATTTAAAAAAGAGAGAGAGAGAGAGAGGAAAATAGCAAATATAATATAGTTGCCTACGTTAAAAGAATTGAAGCCTTTCAATCAAAGGAGATTAGATTGCAGTTGCACTGTTCTTTATGCTGATCTGTCTGTATCTATAGCTCTGGTCTCAAAGTGCCAATATGCAGTATCAGTTGGGGAGTGGGAATAAAATATGAGACTCTGTACATTTTTAATTGCATCCTTTGAAATTTATTTTAAGTGGATGTTTTATAATGAATATAATCTGTTAGTATGTGTTTATAATTTGAAAATAGTTATGGTCTACAGGGGTGCACAAACATGGTTATAAATGTAGACTGCATGGAAGTACAGACTAGTAGGTAAAAGATCTGAAAACCATGTCATATAAAAAATTGTTGAAGAGTTTTGGTCTGGAGACATAAGCACTTAAGAGAGTATCTAGATATTTTAAGAGATGTATGGTGTCTTAGAAGGAAGGAACAAATATTTACAGTTCAATATAATAATAGTAATAATAACAATAATAATAATAATACAGCACACTATAATACCTCCCAATGACTGGAATTATATATGTTGGAGAGATAACATTTTTTGCACCAAGTGGGAGATTGACTTACCTATTCTTTCACTTTTTAAATTTAAAATTCAGCAAATAGGGTGAGGATTTCAAAGACTGAGCTTAATAACTTCCATAAACCCAGCTACCATAATTCTGCCTCTTTGTTTCAGAGTGAAAATGTAATAATGGGAAAAAAAAGAGGGCTATCTGAATAAGTATCCAAAATAATGCTTAAGAGTAGCTTTGTATAGAAACAGAATCAAAACATCTCTATTATAATTTTATTTAAAAGAAAAACACCTATAAATGAAACCTAATCAACAAAACAAATAAGCGAAATACAACCAGAGACATTGAAATAAAGAACAAACTGACAGTATCCATCTCTAGGAGGGGGAGAGGGATAATGGGGGATAATAGGAGAAGGTTCATCAAGGAACATGTATGAAGGACACATTGACAAAGCCAAAGGGGGTAGGATTGAGGGTGGGTGGTGGGGATGGGTGGGGCATGGTGGGGTGAAAATGGAGACTACTATACTTGAACAACAACAAAAAAATTAAAAAAAAAAAAAACAACAAACTTCAAACCATCATGGCCAATATGATTCGTAAATAGTAGCAACATTCTATAAGAGCTAAAAATGACTTGTTGTCCACACAAGCAATTTCAAGTTGAACTGCGCATGGGATACATTGCCATATGATTTTCTGTACTCTGCCAATTTAAAATGAAGTGTTTTTAACTGGGTTTTCTTCATGTGTTATTAAGTATGAAAGATTAGATGAAACTATGAAAAGAGTTCTGCTAAAAAGAAATTTTTAGCCTTTTTTTTCCTCACAAGGCAAAAGAATCCTAGGGGAAAAAACTGATCTTAAAATACACAATTACCTCCCATTTATCTACAAGTGACATTTTAATAGTTCAGTAGGGTTTGATTTATGCTATATGGTAACTACAAATAGTTTAAATTGTAGTACATGAGTTAAAATGAGGGAGAAAACCCTGAAGTACATTTTTAATCTTTATATTCTTGCCTCTTTATTATGCTAAGCTGTTTTTAGCCAAGAATTGAAAGTTCTCTAGCAAATAGCAGTTGAATTTTGTTAACCTTTTAAAATATGCCTTGAGGACTTTACAATAGCTACCCAACTATATAAAGAAATAACAACTACAATTATTTTGTCATTATATGCTTACCAACTTGTATTCTCCCAAATCATTTTTTTCAGTATGCATTCCAAGATCATATTCACATGTAAAATAACTAGTTTTCTTTACTCCCCTCCCTGCTTTTTCATCTTTCCACTAAAATGGACACTGGTGTTTGTTTAACCTGTGGTTTTATTGAAGCCCTTTATCCTAACAGAGCATCTCTAGGGGTTGATTTATTTATTCAACAAAGGCTGGTTAAGTGACCATTGCAAGATATACCAAGGGTCGAAGATACAATAATAAGACAGCCAAAGTCCCTGCTTCCATAGAGCTTACATTCTAGAACATAAAATATAAATAAAGACACAATTACACGGCAGTAGTAATGTTAGCACAGGGTGAGTAAAGGGTGCTGGAGAGTGGAAAAGATCTTAATGAAGTCCCATTTAACCTAAGACCTGAAGGGATAGAATAATTTAGCCTAGTTAAGTAGTAGTGGGTGGATGAGTAGCATGGGGGGTGCAGAAAGAAATGAAGAGTCCTTGCAAATTGGGAGGTTAGCCACAGCAGAATGAGGGCCTTTCGGGTTTGCCCAGATTTATTTTATCTAGTGGGCTTTGAAATACACATACACACATGTACTTTTTAATAGTGTGGGGATGATGTAATCATGCTTGTCATTTCTAACATCCTCTGCACATGAAATAGACGAGGGATTTGAGAAGGACCAGCTTGAAAACAGTCTGGGAGGCCAAAAGGATTATTGTACTATTTCAGTCAAGGAATAATGGTGACTTGGACTAAAGTAATAGAGGGTGGGATAGAGAAAAGAGGACATATTTGAGAGAGAGTTCAGAAGAGTATTATCAACAAGATAATTAGGTGTGGCAGCTAGAAAGAGCAATAAGGTAGAGGCAAAGATGATCCTTCAGTTTTTGGTTTAAGCACCTGGATATGGATAGTGATGCAACTTTTTTGCATTAAGCAGAACAAGACAGGAAAAAAATAAAATTTTTGTTTGTCTTGTGATGGGTCTGCTAGTATTTTATTGCTGTGTAGCCAATTACCACAAACTTAGTGTCTTAAAGCAACATCCATTTTTTAGCTCACCATTCCATAGGTCAGATGTCCAACAGGTATGACTAGATTTTCTACTTAGGGACTCACACGGCCAAAATTAAGGTGTAGATTGGGCTGAGCTCTTATCTGGAGGCTCTGGGGAAGAAGCTTTTCCAAGGTCCTGTAGGTTATTGATAGGATTCTGCTCCTTATGATTGTAGGGTGGAGTTTCTCATTTGTACTGGCTATTGGCCAACAACTACTCTCAGCTCCTAGAGACTACTCAGGTTTTTGCCAGGTGTTCTTCTCTATTGTGAAACAAGCAGCGGCATGCAGAATCCACCTCATTCTTTAAGTTTCTGACTTTTCTTCTGCTACCAGCTAGATAAACCTCTCTGCTTTTATAGGGTATATATAATTAGAGTAGACATTCAAGCAATCTCTCCTTTGCCATATAATGGAACATATCATAAGCAAAAACTAGAGAGTGAATATCCTGGTGGGGGCATCTTAGAATTCTGCCTGTCATGGAGAAGTAGACAGTGAATTTCATGCACACTATAGTGAAGGTAAAGAGCCAGCAAGACAGATTGGAGGTAGAAGTTGGATATATGTCTGGATATTAAGAGTTACCATAAATCCATTGAAAAGATGAGATTGCCTATAGCGAGAAATGATAGGGTGAAAAGAGGCCTTAGGGAACTTCATAATTTAATGAAGGAGTAGAAAAGAAGGCACTGATAGAGGAAGCTGAAAAGCAACCAGCCAGAGATGTGGGAGGGAACTCCAACATGCAGTGTCACAAAAATCGAGAAGACTTTTGAGGAATTAAGAACTAGCCAATGTCATGTGCTCTTGTGCTTTGGTGTGTGGGGAGGGAAATTACTAGGCACACTTATTTCTGGCATGATATAGCACCCTTGTGTTCTAGAGTACAGACATGTGTTCACACACCTACACATTTTTATGACCACAATATTCTATTATTTTTAAAATTTAAAATAATTTTTTATTGTTGTTCAAGTACAGTTATCTCCATTTCCTCCCCACCACTCCCACTCACCCCACCTATGCCCACCTCCCACCCTTGATTCTACACCCCATTGGCTTTGTCCATGTGGTCTTTATACAAGTTCCCTGAGGACCCTTACCCATTTTCCCCCCATTATCTCCTTCATCCTCCCCTCTGATTACTGTTGGCTTGTTCTTTATTTCAGTGTCTTTGGTTATATTTTGCTTGCTTGTTTGTTTTATTGATTAGGGTCCACTTATGGGTGAGATCATATGTTATTTGTCTTTCACTGCCTGGCTTATTTCACTTAGCATAATGCTTTCCAGATCCATCCATGCTGTCATGAAGAGTAGGAGTTTGTTCTTCTTTCTGCTGTGTAGTATTCCATTGAGTAAATGTGCCATAGTTTTTTGATCCACTGATTTACTGATGGGCATTTATGTTGCTTCCAACACTTGTCTACTGTAAATTGTGCTGCTATGAACATATTGGTGCATACGTTCTTTTGAATTGGTGTTTCAGGATTCTTAGGGTATAATTCCAGCAGTGGATTTGACAGGTCAAAAGGCAGTTCCATTTTTAGCTTTCTGAGGAAATTCCATACTGTTTTCCACAGTGGCTGCACCAGTCTGCATTCCCACCAACAGTGCACTAGGGTTCCCTTTTCTACACAACCTCACCAGCACTTGTTTGTTGATTTGTTTATGATGGCCATTCTGACCCATGTGAAATGGCATCTCATTGTGGTTTTAATTTGCATCTCTCTGATGGATAGTGATGCTGAGCTTCCTGTCATATGTCTCTAGACCCCTTGTTTGTCCTCCTTGGAGAAGTGTCTGTTCAGGTCCTTTGCCTAGTTTTTTAATTAGGTGGTTTATCTTCCTGGAGTGGCGTCACGTGAGTTCTTTACATATTTTGGAGATCAAACCCTTATCCAGGGTATCATTTGCAAATATATTTTCCCATGTGGTTGGTTCTCTTTCCATTTTGTCGATGTTTTCTTTAGCCATGCAGAAGATTTTTAATTTGATGGAGTCCCATTTGTTTATTCTTTCTTTTGTGTCCATTGATCTAGGGGCCATATTGGTGAAAATATTGCTGGGTGGAATATCTGAGATTTTCCTCCCTATATTCTCCTCTAGGACTTTTATGGTGTCACAAATTATATTTAAGTCTCTTATCAAACACCTTCAATTTATTTTTGTATATGGTGTAAGTTGGTGATTGAGTTTCATTTCTTTGCAACTAGCTGTCTAGATCTTCCAACACCATTTGTTGAAGAGGCTATTTTTACTCCATTTTACGCTTCTGCCCCATTTGTCCAATATTAATTGACCACAGAGACTTGGGTTTATTTCTGGGCTCTCTATTCTGTTCCATTGATTTATGTGTCTGTTCTTATGCCAGTACCAGGCTGTTTTGATTACAGTGGCCTTGTAATACAGCTTGATATCAGGTATTGTGATCCCTCTCACTTGTTCTTCTTTCTCAAAATTGCTGCAGCTATTCAGGGTCGTTTAGGTTCCATATAAATGTTTGAAATGTGTGTTCTATATTTGTGAAATATGTCATTGGTATTTTCATAGGGATTGTGTTGAATCTATAAATTGCTTTGGGTAGTATGGACATTTTGATGATGTTAGTTCTTTTAATCCATGAACCCGGTATGTGCTTCCATTTGTTTGTGTCTTCCTTAATTTCTTTCTTCAGTGTTGTATAGTTTTCTGAGTACAGGTCTTTTACTTCCTTGTTTAGGTTTATTCCTAGATACTTTAATTTTCTTGTTGCTATACCAAATGGGATTTTTTTCCTGATTTCTGTTTCGGATATTTCATTGTTGGTGTTCAAAAATGCTTTTGATTGCTGAATATCAACTTTGTATCCTACTGTTTTGCCAAATTCACTTATTAGGTCAAGTAATTTTTTGGTGGAGTCTATAGGATTTTTTGTGTTCACTGTCATGTCATCTCCAAACAATGACAGTTTTGCTTCCTTCTTTCCAATTTCGATACATGTTATTTCTTTTTCTTATCTGATTACTGTGGCTAGGACTTCCAATACAATGTTGAATAGAAGTGGTGAAAAAGGACATCCTTGTCTTGTTCCTGATCTTAGTGGGAAAGCTGTTAGTTTTTGTCCATTGAGTATGATATTGGCTGTAGGTATCTCATATATGGCCTTTATTATGTTGAGGAATGCTCCCTCTAACCCATTTTGCTGAGTGTTTTTGTCATAAATGGGTGCTGTACCCTGTCAGATGCTTTTTCCTCATCTATTGATATGATCATGTGATTTTTGTCTTTCATTTTGTTTATGTGATGTGTTACGTTTATTGATTTGTGAATATTGTACCATCCTTGCATCCCTGGGATGAATCCCACTTGATCCATGGCATATGATCTCTTTAATATATTGCTGGATGCGGTTTGTGACTGTTTTGTTCAGGAATTTAGCATCTGTATTCATCAACGATATTGGCCTGTAGTTTCTGTCTTCATTGTGTACTTATCTGGTTTGGGGATTAGGACGATGCTAGCTTCATAAAAAGATCTTGGGAGTCTTCTGTCTTCTTGCATTTTTTGGAATAGCCTGTGAAGGATAGGCATTAGCTCTTCCTTAAATGTTTTGTAGAATTCTCCTGTGAAACCATCCGGTCCAGGGCTTTTGTGTACCGGGAGTTTTTTGATAACTGCTTCAATTTCTTCAGCTATTACTGGTCTGTTCAGACTTCCTGCTTCCTCTTCATTCAGTTTTGGAAGTTTTTTTTTCTAGATATTTTTTCTAGAAATTTGTTCATTTCACCCAGAATTTCAAATTTCTTGGCATATAGTTGTATAACCATAATATTTTATGAGTCATTTCTTTATACTCAAGAGAAAAGAGGTTAAGGTGACTGAAAATGAATGATAACATTATCCTTAAGAATTCTTTCCTAGGATACTGCTTTGGCAAACTTAGAGTTAGAATCTCAGTAGAACTGCTGCTCTCACCAATAATAGGTAATACATAGCACTAAATATGGGCCACTCACTGTTCTTAGTGCTTTGTCTATATTAACTCATTAATATTAGCTGTATCTTCTCCTGTCTCAAATGGGTTACAGATAAAGAAGCAAGGTAGGAGAGATTTATAAAATACACTACTTTATGTAAACTACATACCAAGTCAGTGACAGATAATAGTTCTAGAATAGTTCAACTTTTGACTACTGTAATGTGTTTTTTAAGAAATTTATGTGATCTTTTTCTGATCATTATTACAGTAATTTAACATGGGGTAAATCTCTTTTCCAAGAAGAGAAACAAATGTCTTATATAAGTAAAGCAGTTTGATATAAAATTTGTAATATAAAAATTTTTGTTCTTTTGTGCAATGTAATGAAATCCTGCAACAAAACATGCTCTGCAAATTACATGAATTTAGAAATGGCATTGACTTCTGATCTCCATAATAAATCATCTTTCAATTCGTCAGCCTCTCAATTATGCAACCGTGTTTTACTAATTGACTATTTTGGACTCCATTTATAGTATTTTGTTGGTTTTTACCTTATTACTTCATTTGAATTTAAAGTAACCTGTATAGACTATGCATCATAAAACTCCCAAGGCACTGTTAACATAGACGTGCACATTTGGCAATACTGTACCATCTGTTTAAAAGCGTTGATAAATCTAAATACACGTTGAAGTTTAACATCATGAATGACTTGCATTGGCACAATTGTTTTTTTGCTACCTGTTTTCTGAAAATAAAACCAGATGCTAAAATGTGTTTTATCAACTTTGTAGGCGAGGAATTGCCTTGGCCTCCTTAGGAGGCCCAATTTATGCAATTGGAGGGTTAGATGACAACACTTGCTTCAACTATGTGGAGAGATATGACATAGAATGTGATCAGTGGAGTACAGTAGCACCAATGAATATTCCCCGCGGAGGAGTTGGCTCTGTGGCTCTAATAGTAAGTGATATGGCAACTTGCTCATTGGATTGGATTGTATCACATTCCTAACCAAATAAGGAAAGATCTGGTATATTCATATTTTCAATGTGCACATATCAATTATACTCCATATTATTTCACAAAATGCTGCTTGCTTTCAAGATTCTGGTATACCATCAGGATAATATATAAATAAATTCAAAGTCTAATGTGATATGTTTTTATTTTCTCTTAGAACCATGTTTATGCAGTAGGTGGCAACGATGGGGTAGCTTCTTTATCTAGTGTGGAGCGGTATGATCCACATCTGGATAAGTGGATAGAAGTTAAAGAGATGGGTCAACGAAGAGCAGGCAATGGAGTTAGTGAGCTCCACGGTTGCTTATATGTTGTTGGTGAGTGGATGGTATTTCTCTGGTCTAATTTTTTACAGGGTGTGCAATAACAGTGTTATAAAAGAACACAATAACACAAATTATAATACTTTCAAATAGATTCATTAATGCATTCATTAGGTTCAAATGGAATCCGTCCTAAGGTTTGCTTTTGAATTCTTACAGTTGACATTCATGCTTTTTTGTTTATATCTTTCTGTTTTATGTTTGAAACTTCTACCTCCATGGAGAAGTTTAGATATACTTGCTACTCCATACTCCTAGCAAGTATATCTAAACTGAGGGATAAACTAAACTCCATCCTAGTATGGAGTAGCAAGTGTATCTAAACTAAGGTATTACATTTAAATAAGATACATATTTTTTAATCTAAGGGCAGAAATTGAATGTGCTTTGCTAAAATCTTTAAAGATCTAAGACATGTTTTTTGCATCTCAAGAGAATTATGTTGATTACGTTAAGCTATACAGAATGGGTATTGGCATCATTATATTAATTTGTGACTTGCAGAGTTGGAAGGAACCATAGGGCAATGCTTTCTCAAACTCTGATATGCATATGAATAATATGGAGGTATTGTTGAACTGCATAGGAGGGGCCCAGATTCTGTATATTTATCAGTTTCCTAGTGATAATTGATGCTACTTCTGGTCCACTCACTTCCAATAGTAAGGCTTTAAAGGACTGAGAGATGGGAACAATAATGCCTGTCTTTCCAATTGTTTTAAGAATTAGAGGTAATATATGTTAAGCATCTCCAATTGCATCTGGTGCTTTGTAGTTACCCAATAAATAGGTAGCTATATTGGGATTAGTAATTTCTTCCTTTACAGAGGAAGAAACAAATTCAGAGTTTGCCACTAGCACATGTCATACTTATGTTGATATAAATTGTTTGGTGTTATATAACTTAGGGTTTTTGAAAAGAGAATGGGATATTGTTAGCATTTAAATATCTGCAAGTAATAAAAGTAATGCTGAATCTTCCAGTGCTCATGTGCGTTAAAGAAGAGAAGAAATAACATAATTTACCTTCAGATCCTGCCTGATCACAGCAGTTCTGTGAAGGAGTCAGTCTCAGATGAGTAACTTACAGTTACATGCCTAAACAAGTGACAAAGCTGGAATTTAGACTTGGGTCTTTGAGAAACCAGAGTTTACAGTACACAGTTGCTACCTCACAGCTCCCTGTCCAGCATAGGCATTGTGTATGTGTTATGTCAATAAGAGTATCATTGTTGTTGTTACTTTTAAACCTAACCTTATAGTTGGAACAGAAATGGTAAGAATAAAACTGACTCAGGTTGAACATTAAAAAACCCCCTCTAAGTCTTCAAATCCTACTTAGATATAATTGTTTTGAATAAGAAAGCTTTGGAGGTAACTATGCACATGTCTGACAAGCTGTTTGCATCCTCTTTCCTCTGCTTTGAATTCTTTCTTATATATATGCATTACCCAAGGAAATGATAGGAAGCCAGTGCAAAAGAGGGCTATGAAAAATATAACCAATAAAAACTTAATCTTTTACATTAGCATGAACAATAAAACTAAACTCTGTATTATAATGAAAAGGTGTTCTATGTCATGGTGTTGATGACAGTTATCATTTGCTGATACATTTGTTAAAATTTGTCAAGTTATGCACATAAATTTGTTGAATTTTACCTCAGTTGATTACATCAAGTTAAAGCCATTAGAGAAGTTACCTGTTGATATTCTTTTTACTGACCTTGTTTCTAAATAGGTTGATCATAATATCAATACTTCCTGTCTTCAGGAAAATAGGGTTAGTCACCAAAGAAAACTGTTATTCATGTAGACTGACATAGAGCCTAAAGAGGGACATTTACTTATAAAGGAAAAAACAAGCACTGTTAAAATAACAGTCTATGTTTAACCCTCAGGGATGTTATAAGTAACATTGTTAGAATGATCTGCAGACAGTACTGTCATCACCTACAATATTGTAGCATGAGGATGTAGTTTTGGCAAAAATTGGTAAGAATTCAATCCTAGTTTACTGTTTCTAGTTATGATGGCAATTATAGTATTAAAGGAAATCGCTGGAAAACTTTAACTTACATCTAAATGAGTCAAATGACTTAATGTAGTATATTTTCTTCTCAAGCCTTGTTACTGTTTAAAAATATAATACATGTACACACAGAGGAATCTCAGTGTTGTCTTGCTTGCTCATAGGAAGCTAAGGAAAAGTTGTAGGAATGTCTGTTGTTTTTTTCTTTTCTCTTAAATTGTATTCTTAGATACAGGGACTCTAGTGTTTCCTTCTTTAAGATTAAGTGCTTGTATTGCAATAAAATACTATTTCAGTTATCTTGAATTGTAGAAAATATCTAATAGGAATTGGTAGTGGTTATAGGTGTTGAGGTGAATTTTTTTTCCAGATTTTCTCTTTTCTCTAAAATGTTTTTAAAAGATTAGGTTTGTTGAAGTTGTTGAATTGAGGCTTAGCAGTTAATTTCTATAAAATGTAATGCTTTTAAAATTTTTCTCTCTATAGGTGGTTTTGATGATAATTCTCCTCTTAGTTCAGTTGAGCGGTATGACCCTCGAAGCAACAAGTGGGACTATGTAGCAGCACTTACCACTCCCAGGGGTGGAGTGGGGATCGCAACAGTGATGGGCAAGATCTTTGCAGTTGGTGGTCATAATGGCAATGCATACTTAAATACTGTAGAAGCATTTGATCCAGTGCAGAATAGGTAATTTTTGTTATCTGCTTTAATGGGATCTTCCAGTAACTGATTACTTCACAGTGCTAAAATGCTGCTAGATGTAGTTAACATAAAACATTTAGGATATCTTATCTCCCTAAGAAAGCTTGGTGTCTTTTAAAACCAGTCCCTTAATAGGCAATTTTTATCTTGTTGATATTTTGAGTAAATCATGCTTTGTTTCAAGATAACATTCTTTCTGCTCTTTCTTTTCAGATGGGAGCTAGTTGGATCTGTGTCTCACTGCAGAGCTGGAGCAGGTGTAGCTGTGTGTGCCTGTTTAAATAGCCAAATTCGAGATGTAGGTCACGGGCCCAATAATGTGGTTGACTGCATGTGATTTGAGTTTCAGCCGACAACGATTTAGTCCTGTCTGATAGTCAAGAAAGACGACCCGGATTTTGTATGACCATCTTTGAACAATTTTAACTACTACTAGAGTCTTATTTAAATGTGAACTGTTGTCTTGTGACTAAGTGAAACTTTTGGAATAGTAGGTAAAGAATTATTAGTAATTAAGTTAAATTTGGTTCTTCCTACTTTAGCAAATAATTGAGTAGGGAAGGAAGACATTGTAACCTAAAACCATACCTGCTCTGAAAAAAGGTTTAAAGTCATGCCAAATGTTGAAATCCCCATTTTAAAAAGTGTGGATGAATCAAAATGTAAAACAGAGTCATTTGCTTAGTTTTACAACTTCTTTTGCCTAAAGGTATTAACCTTAGGCAGTGGATTTTTCCTAGAGGGCAGATTAGAACCTATTCATCAACACCAGGATATCAGGATAGGTAAGAAACCTCCTTTTAAAGAGCATTTCTATTTGGTGCTGACGAATGTATGCCTTGCTTTTTTCTAGGTGTTGATTTTTCAATTTCTTGGATATTTACAGAAGTAGAAACAAATGTGTCCTCTTTCTGCATGCCACTTGGCTGCATTTTCAGAAACTTATAGGAGTGTTAGAAGATCTTAATTTCAGTTTGGCTTGTTAAGACACCAAGAGACCTAGCTGAACTAATTCAACCTGAACAAATGTACACTTTTATTTTTTCATCTCTTACAAAAAGGAATTTTTACATAATAAGCAAAAGTTGAACTAGAGTAAATATTAGAGGAAGGCTTTAGAGTTGATGTTACTCTGGTGCCCAGTGAAGAAACCTTGAGAAAAAACAGTACAGCTTATGTGACTCTTTAATGAGGGGAACCTAAAAATATGTTCAACACTCTTTTTTGACTTAATTGTTTGATTCTGAACTCCCTATTTTGCTATTTGCCACCATTCTGGTGTTTCTAACTGTACAGAATCTGTATTAATTTATTATCAGAAAATGAATGCATTTTTACAGAAACCTTATATAGACTGTAGTTTACTGATTAAAGTCCATCATCACAAATAAAAGATATTGTTGGTAAAACAGAGAAATATTTTTTCCTGTTTTATTTAATCCCCTTTGGTATATTTATTGAACTTTAATTGAAAATCTTTCTGTACCTTAATTTGAAGTCAGGATATTTGTACACCTACTGATTTAACAGCTTTTCATGGTTTTAACCAGCATTATAAAATGACCTACCCTTTATGTATATATTTTTATAAATATTTATGAAGAATATTAAATATTTTCTATTTTGTATTTGCAGTGCAGTTTGATACTTCTCTTCTAGGCCTTTCTAAATTTTCCTTTAGTAATGCCTTAGAATTTAGTATAATTCACTGCTGGTCAGTCTTCTGGTTCACAGGGAAGCAGGGGAATGAAGAACACTAACCCCGTCTAGCCAGCCCTGAAGTGCATTGCCTAGTTAGTAGCTCTGGTGGTCCTCATTAAAGGATAACCTGGGCTTGTCCATGCAGTAGATCAAAAAGCCACATTACAAAAGCTAGTTAGGTATAATAGACCCTCCAAAAAAAAAAAGGCAAAATTGTAGGAGAGCTCAGCATAGCATAAAAAGGTCTTTCATGAAGCAGATTTAAAATTTCCCAAATTATGCCATTTTTTTGCTCTCAGCCTATGAGCAAGTCTATATGTCATTGCTGGATCTGACCCAGTGTTGTCTTATATAACTATAACCATATTCAGTCAATCCCCAGAGCATTTAACTCTGTAGTACTTACTAGACTGGCTACAACAGGCTGGATGTAGAGAATAAGTTTCAAAACCTGGCTTCAACTGTGTATTTGTCATATCTAATGGCGTTCTTGTATTACAGTGCTTGCCGAGCTGTAGTTACCAGTTTATTCTATTTATTTGGTGGTGAAAGGGATTTTGATCTTATTTCTAAGATTAAAATATTTTTCCTTAAACATTTCTGCATTCATCATGTGTATAGAATTTAGGAACATAAAGATGTTACATTTCCAATTGTGATTTTTATTTTACAGTAGTCACCTAGCATACTAAGTTGGTACCCCAGCTACCCATAAAATATGAACTACTCACAAGAGAAGTCACATGAAGCAACGGAACATGTGGCTGACTGGCACATTGTGTGGGCACAGTCAGAAGCACAGCCTTGAAGGACCCGGCAATGGTTGAAAAGATAAATAGTGGAATCATATGCACAATCTCTTTATTAAACACATATTCTTTAAGATATGAAATGAGAATCAGGCCAAAGGAATTATGCAGTTGAAAGATGATTATATTCATAGGTATAATGAGATGAAATATTAAAAGATGGCTCCTTAATTGTGAGGCCTGTTACTTTCAGCTCAGATGTTAAAATGCCTATCAAAAAGTGATATAAAATAGAGCTAAATTTTGAAATTGTACATGGAAAAAAGAAAAAATGAAAATTTGCATATTATTTCTTCAGGATATATTTCTAGGTGCTTTTGTGTGGTTTTCCCATTAGTCATTAAAGCCACTGCTTTACTATTATTGCACTGCCACTTTAAAAACAAATTACTCAATATTGTTTTTGACTAATTTCACTATATTTTGTGTAACTAATTGATTATTTTTTAGTGTTTGAATAAACTCTATTTCCTTGGAGGAGTTATCATTCATTCTCTTAATTACCAAATGTATTTTGAACTTAAAATGCTATTAAATGTCTAGTTAAGAGATTATTGAAATTGCATGAACTACTCTCACAAATGATAAATGTGAAAAATTTGTTCCCTTTTTCTCTGTGTAGAGAATGCATTTAGAATCTAATTCATGTCTTATCAGTTAAGAATGTTTTCTGTGATTTCTCATCTCAGACTTTTAAAGAAATTACTATTGGGATGCCATTGGCTCTGTCTCTTTTCCCCTTTATGTGGAGTTTACAGGTGGCAATAAAACTTCAACATAATATTTTCTTAAAACCATGTGTAAATTTGTGTAGTACTCGAGAGCAAATCAAAATAATAAATTATATATACTATCAAGTACTGAGATCAAAGAGTTGGGTTTGTATCAGTGCTATTTATTAAACTACATTGCATGTATCTATTATAAATAGGAATGTCTTTCTGTATGGTCGATAAAACTTTACTTCTCTGTTTGATTACTTTTATGAATCTTATCAAAACGATGTAATTATTTTTCTCCATCACACAAATACAAATCAATTTAGTAGGTTGGCTGCAATATTTTTCTCATAAAAAGGATATTTCTGTTTAACCGAAAATAGGAAGATGTTTGTTACCCTTACAAAAGTTACAGGTAACTGATATAATCAGCCACTAGCAACTGTCTCTTCAGCAATTGCAGACTTGTACTGTATAGAAATGAGATTCATTATACATTAAGATGAATGTTGTCCTTATAGGTAGTAACTTCGTGAAACTACAGTTTTGTTTAGCTGTGCTGCCATTGCTAAAAACTTATCTGAAACTCCTCTTTGAAAAAACAGCCTGAAGATCCCATTTGTCATCTGAGAGAACTGGTCTCTTGAAAGTTGTGTTGATTTTGAGCAGGGTCTTAACTTGGTTATGGTCCTGTGTATTTTATTGATCATACTGGATTCAAGATATTTTATGCTTATCACAGTTGAAATCTACCCACAAAGAATATTTTCTTTCACTGGAAAAAACTTTTTCAAAAGTAAACAGTTTTAGTGGAAGAGTGCTAAAATTACCCTGAGCAATAGCACCTTCAGTGAATGAAGTATATAGCTTCTTTGAGGGCAAACTTTACTTGAATGCAAAAATTCTAGTTGTTTTTGTTGCTGTTTTAACAAATCACTCTTCTATTATCTCGATTTAAAAAATAGTTTCAAAGACATTAAGTATTTCAAGATCCACAACTAATCAGTGGTTGACCAGTGTTCTTTATGATTGAAAAAGTTAACTGTTCCACCTAACCAGCTATGAAACTCTGCTTTCACAAGAAAGTCTATATGCTTTTAAAGGAAGATGATTTGTTTTTTCACAGTCTCTTCTTAGCAGTATAAAAATATTTCTGGTCACTATATTCTTTTTTGTCACTTTCCTATTATTTTATTGAGATGTAATTGACATATTAGTTTCAAGTGTACAGCATAATGATTTGATATATGTGTGTATTGTGAAATGGTCGCCACATAAGTCCAGTTAAACATGCATCACCATCCATAGCAACTTCCAAATAGATAATGCAGTATTACTAACTATAGTCACAATGCTGTACATAACATCCCCAGGACTTAGAACTAGAAGTTTATGTCTTTGCTGTCCTTCACCTGTTTCACCTACTCCCTACAACTAGCTGCCTCTGGTAGCCACCGGTCACTATATTTCTGTATGTATTTGATACATATATAAATATATGCAACATGGATATTATCAAGTGTACTGATAAAACACTCGTATACCTACTTCCTAAGAACTAGAATATTTCTGGTAGGATTGACTCCACATTAGTGTGCCCTCTCAATTCCAATTCCCACCCTACCTGAGAGGTAAGTATCCTGAATCAATCATTAGTTTGTTTTTTTTCCTTTAGTTGTTATACATATATCCCTAAATTACATATTGTTTACTTTTGTTGATGAGCTTCATAAAAAAAAAAAATAGTATCGCCCTGGCTGGTGTAGCTCAGTGGTTGAGTGTGGGCCTGCAAACCAAAGGGTCACAGGTTCAATTCCCAGTCAGGACACATGCCTAGGTTGTGGGCCAGGTCCCCAGTTGGGGTCATGTGAGAGCAACCACACATTAATGTTTCTCTACCTCACTTTCTCCTTCCCTTCTCTCTGTCTAAAAATAAATAAATAAAAATAGTATTATACTGATATGTTAGTCCTTTTTCATTCAACAGATTTATTTTTGTAATTTTTTCAAACTGTATTAGTCTCTTTATTTGTATGGTAATCTCTTCCAGTTCTGTTTGTAGGTAATGAAATGTCTAAGAAATCCACTTCAAATGTTGGCTCTTCTGTGAGCCTCGTCTTTCCCTTTACTTCAACCCAGAATTAAGACTTTTGATCCTTGTTTTTTTGTATTCAAGTCTCAAGAGTTGTTTTCACTGTAGAAATTATCTGAAGACAGTCTTATGCTTTAGTAGTGGTGTATAACCAGGCTTTAGCTTCTCCAGGAATTCTATACAGTATGAATTTAAATATGTATTAAACTAAGAGACATTCTCTCAAATTAGTTTAATGCATTTTAATTTTAGACAGCATACATGACATCTTTTTGTTAAAAACAATGCCTCCACCCCAAATAAATCAAGGTCAAAATAAATGAAGAGCTCAAGATAACATCAGTCCCATTTGTCCTAGTCCTGGTGTGTGGCTGAAAAGCAGCAGTTACGATGACAGGTGACAGACCCAAATTCCAGATTCTTAACTCTTTTCCCTCTTTAAACCATCCTTAAAGAGAATCATATGTGGGGTTGCAGCATCTTCACAGTACTCCCACAGAGCAAGCACACCATCTGAATTCAGGTTTTCATCAATCAAGAACTGGGAGTTTTGAAATTAGCAAGGATATGCTCAGTTTGTTCTGTAGCCCCTGTCAAAAAAGGCTTTGTTCTTGCAGGTCTCCAAGTTTCCCTTTGACTGATTCCATGTCATCTTTGATGTACTTCTCATAGGCTTTTTTTGTGAAGCTTGTTTTCTGCAAATGATGGTTCATGACAATATCAACACCAGTGATGGCTGTGCTTTCGGAAAC
Source organism: Phyllostomus discolor (assembly GCF_004126475.2). NCBI lineage: Eukaryota > Metazoa > Chordata > Mammalia > Chiroptera > Phyllostomidae > Phyllostomus > Phyllostomus discolor. The sequence continues at coordinate 101,255,207 of NC_040903.2, forward strand.
TTTGCCCTCAGGACCTTCAGTGGAGACATTGCCACCAATGACTGAGTCATCAATGTTATTCTCTGCCCACTGACCCTCTTCCCCTCCCCTCCAGGCACAGCCTGACTAATCTTCCAGATGTAGATATCAGAGAACATCTCATCCTGGCTGATGAGGTTGCCGGCAGCTGGAAGGAGAGGAGGGCTATGCTAGCTTAAGTGGAGCTTGGGGGTTGGGGGAACCTGGTGGAAAAGCTGTAATTTGTGTTGGATATAGTTTTCTTTTTCTTAGCTTTTATAGCACTAAAGTGAACAATCATATTTCATATAGTTTCTTGGTACATGTGTGCAAGGGTGATTTTAGAGTATATGCCTGTAAGTATAGTTAGTTGTAGGTATGTGCTTAGTTAGCTTTGTATCAGTTTTATAAATAATACAAAGTTTTTTTCAAAGTGGTGTGCCAGTTGACGTTATGGTTTACCACTCACTTGCTATTGTAACACCTAATTCTTGCCAATCTGGCAGGTATAAAATTATATTTCATTGTGGCTTTTTTTCCTTATTGATTGAATATATTTCCTTGATTACTAGTCATTCCTGTTTCTTCTGTGAAATACTTCTTGATGTCTTTTGTCTATTTTTCTATTTTTTCTATTTTTATACTTAAGAATTCTTCATAATGTATTCTAATATTTCCATTTATTTTTATTGCACATATCTGTCCAGTTTGTGGCTTGTGGCTTATCATTTTGGTGTTTTGGTAAGAAAGTTAATTATAAAATATTCAAATGTAGTTCTTTTTGTGTCTTAAGAAATTTCTTACCATCTCTTCTAAAAGTCAAAGTTGTAAATTGAACCTGTGATGCAGCAATTCTTATCTCAGTATATACTCAATAGAAGTGCATGCATGTGTGCAACAATCATAATAGTGAATTTTCCTTCAATATTAAAAAAATGCTTAAATACACTACAGTATGGTCATACGATGGCATAATATGCAATCAAGAACATAAAGTATTACTACACAAAATATAGAGAAATCTCACCAATCCAGAAACAGAATAGTACATTATGACTGAATCAATTTATATAAAGTTTATAAAATAGGAAACAGAACACCTGAGAATGTTGAATATGTATGGACAACAAGGATTGGTGACTGGCAGTGCGAGAACTAGAAGCTGATCTGGGGATTCCAAAAACTACTATGCCTGAGATTTTGATGCAAGGTCTTGGCATGAAATGTGTTTGTGGCAAAATTTGTTCTGCAGCTTCTGCTACCAAAGTAGAAGGAATTGTCGTGCTGCAGTTGCTAATGACTTGATTCAAACCACTACTCATGAGCCAGATTTACTCAAGAAGGTCATAACTGTGAGGAATTGTGGGTCTATGGCTGTGATCCAGAAACAGTCTGTCACCCTACTGGAAGTCACCTGGTTCTCCACGCCCAAAGAAGGTGCAACAAAGTTGCAGCAAGATCAATCCCATGTTAACTGTGTTTTTTTATTGGGAAGGTGTTGTCTATCATGAGTCCACCCCTCCAGGCCAAACAATGATCTTGTTCAGAGATCATTGAACTACCTCAATGTTCTTCGTCAGTTGAGAGAGACAATATGATGAAAATTGCCACAGCTGTGGGCAGCTGGTGATTGGCTGCTTCATTGTGCCAACGTGCCTGCTCATGCATCATGTCTAGTGCAGAGTTTTTGGTGAAACATCAAATCACCCAGGTGACTCAGCCCCACTGCAGCCCAGATTTGTTGCCCTGCAACTTCTGGCTTTCCCCACAACTAAAATCACTTTTGAAAGGGAAGAGATTTCAGACCATCAATGAAACTTAAAAAATATGATGGGACTGCTGATGGTGATTCCCACAAGGGGTTTTACACAGTGTTTTGAACAGTGGAAGAAATGCTGGGAGAAGTCGTGAGGTCCCAAAGTGTCTATGTTGAAGGGGACTGAGGCATCAGCGTCCTATGCGCAATGTTTCTTCTATCTTCGATAAATGTCTCTCTTTCATATTACATGACTTGATACTTTCTGGACAGACTTCATACTTCAATAAAACACATGGAGACTACCCTGGCTGGGTGGCTCAGTTGGTTAGAGCATTGTCCTGATACACCAAGGTTGGGGGTTCAATCCCCTGTCAGGGCACATGCAAGAATCAACCAATGAATGCAATCAATGTATGTTTCTCTCTCAAAAATCAATACAATTCAAAAAACAAAAAACATGTGGAGACCAAAAAAAGAAAGTCATATGTGTTTAGTCCACCTGGAATTGATTTGTGTGTGATAAGAAAAATTTAATTTATATAGATAACCAATTTTATTCTATTTACTAATTCATCCTTTCCTTGGGGACTTTAGATGGCCAATTTCCACATAAGTAAACATGTCTTACTGTTTTTGGACTTACTGTTCTATTCCATTGGTCAATTTGTCTAACAAAGGGCTAAGTGACATTATTTTAATTGCTGTAACTTGATTAAAGTTCTTAAGACACAAGTGGCAGACACAAGGTCCATGGGCCAACTTCAGCTCTCCACCTTGTTTTATCTGGCCCAGCACCTTGTTTCTACCCAGCAGCAGCACTAAGCTCCTTGCCCCTAGTTAAGGAGTAGTTACATTTATACAGCCCTAAAATTACATTCAGCCCTTTGAAGGCAAGCGTGAGGCTGATGTGGCCCCAGTGAAAATGGGTTTGACACCCCTGTCTTAACACAGGAAAGAAAAGTCCTTATTTATTTAAGTTCTCTCCTATTTTTCTTAAGGAGTGGTCTTGGTCTTTTGCTCTTTCATTACATAGAATTAGTTTGTCAAAGTGTTGGGGAAAGAGCAATTTAAGTAGATTCAAAAAATAGAATCACATTTAACATGTAAATTAATTAGGGATTATTGACAGCTCTACAATATTGAATCTTCCTAAATTCTGCTATTCTTAATTAGGGCAAGAAAATTTCAAATACAGGTTGAATTTTAGAGGCTGCCTTTTTTCATCTTAAAGTAAACATGGTTTTTCTACTTTAATCTGGTAATGGGGTGAATTACCAGAAAAACATTGGAAAATGTTTTTATTTTACTGTCACTTTTTATAAAAATTTTTTTAGCTTTATTAAAGTATAATTGACAAAATTGTATATATTTAAAGTGCAAAATGTGATGATTTGACATGAATTCTTTGTGAAATGATTGCTACAAACAGGTTAATGAACTCATCCATCACCTCACATCATATCGATGTGTGTGGTAAGAGTGCTTAAAGTTTGCCCCACACATTTTGAGGTCATAGCACTTATTGTTATGCTTGATAGTTTTACTAGAGACAGTTATAGTTAGTTTTGTCTTGATATTTTGAAGTTGTTTCTGGTGTCATGGTTTCCTTTGTATTACAAGTCATCTCTGATCTATGGGGTTTGTTTTTTCTCTCTGCTGCCTCTAGGATCTCATCTGGCCTGTAGTTTCACTAGAAGGCCACCTGGATGTGTCTTTGTATTTGTCATGCTAGTGTACATTGTAATTCTTACATTTGTGATGCTTTCTGCTCTGAAAACTTTTGCCATGGAAAAAAATTTGAATATTACCGTTCTCTTTTTCTATTTACTAATGTTCATTTCTGTATAATCTGCCTTTAATTATTGAAGTTTTCAACTACAATGTTTTCATTTCTGAAAGTTCTATTTCATTTTTTTTACATAAGTTTGGTTGTTTGATGTACTCTTCTTTTTATCACTTTCTTTCAGCATTTTCATAATACTTCATATCCTGTGGCTGATAAATCCAGTATCTTGTCATCATGACTCTAAATTTATTTATTGTTTCTGAATTTTTCCTTATGGTGCTATTCTTTCCTGAGTTTGGTGACATTATTTTGTAAACCCACATACTTAGTTGAACCTGTAGAAATCCAGAGATTCTAAATTGGGCACATCCTCTGTGACAGGTTTTGCATTTGCTTCTCCAGGCCAGGAACTGCTCTTGGGACGTGTTAGCTCTCCTCTGACCTAATTCCCAGTGCTGGGGTTTGACTCCTTCCCTTGACTGAGGGTTCAGTGCTCAGTCTCCCAGTCTCAGCGTTGACAATGGCCTTTGTCCTCAGAGCCACCGTGGTCTTCTGTCTACTTACCACTCCTGTTCAGGTTCCAGCTGATACATAAATTGGCCTGGGGTGTTTCCTTGTTTGTTGTTATTGAGAATTCAGTATTTAAAAAGAATGTTGTTTATAATTTATCTGAGAACTAACAGTGATAGGACAACCTTTACATTATCTGGACATTCACAACCCCCAGAGCAGAATGTTGCCAGTGCCATTCTATAGATCCCAGAAGGCAGTTTTATCTTAATATTCACCTACCTTTCTTTTATGCACTAAAAGTCCCTCCGTGAGAGTTATTTGTTGACTATCTTAGTAGACCTTAACAGAATGATCCCATATATTTCTCATACTTGAAGCCTTGAATAAATTTAGTTTATGAAAGGATAATTCATCACATGTAAGATTACTTGGCATAGATGTGTCAGTCACTTTGTATGTGTGCCCTGAATGTCTCAAGTATCAGTTACTTTATATACACCTGTCCCTTGGCACGTGGTGTGTTCACCAAATCCCTTTGTAAGTATGACTCCCATACACTGATGTAGGTTCAGAAAATAATTGCCTGGAACTTTGCAACTGTTGTTTGTTTTTAATTTCTGTTTTGCCTGTTGGCCAAAAATAGTAACATTTTTACCTGGCCATAAATTTCCTGATTTCTCCCTATTCGTCCATAAACAATGATCATTGTTCCTGCTGGAAACCAGAGCTCGGGGCTGAATGACACAGTGGCGTTGTATTACACACAGACACAGCGCTGTACTTTTCCTTCTGTCCGTCTCACTTCATTTCTCATGCAGTACTCGGTGTGCTTTTTTGGAAGTCATTTTTATTTTGACATATAATTTATACAAAATTCACCCACTGTGTTTTCAGTTCATGATTTAGTGCCAACATTACAGTAACCCAGCATTGGGACATTTTCATCATCCCCTCAAAATTCTCAGGAGCCCTTACAGTCAGTCTCTACTTCTACCCTCCCTGCCTCCCCTCAGAGGCAAGCAGCCTTTGGGAGTGTTCCGTAAGTGAAATAACACTCTACAGTCTTTTACATCAGGCTGCCTTCACTTAGCAGGTTTTTAGACTAATTTCACCCATACTGTAACATTTTTATTGCTGAACAGTATTCCATTCTATGGGTAACCGCATTTTATTTATCCATTCACTAGTTGGTCATTTTGATTCTTTCCCACTTTTGGCTGTTATGCCTAATGCTGCCATGAATGTTCATGAATATGTCTTAATGTGAGCATGTTTCCATTTTTCTTGGGTAGGATCATACAAGTGAATAGCTGGATTGTAATAAACTTTTAAAGAAAATACCAAACTTATCCACAGTGCCTATGTTACTGAACATAGGTCTGGCTGCCTGCTGCTATAAAAGCCGAGACTTGAGAGGCAGGTGCCGATGTAAAGGAAAGTGGGTTTATTTTCAGGTGCCAGCACCCTGGAAGGTGGGGGACTACTGTCTCAGAGCCCATCTCCACTTCTCAGTGGAGGCAGAGGTTTTTATAAGGAGGGAGAGGGAAACAACAAAAAGATCAACAGTGGAGGGGGGTGCAAAGTTCTCTATGCACAGACAAGCAAGGTCCATTCTGATGAGGCAAGTGGCGGTCCAGTGTGCGTCATCTGCGTTTAGTCATCCTGGCTCCATGGATGGAAGCCAGCAAATCTGAAGCAGGGATGCCTGAAGGTCAGAGTCTGTCTCTCTTGAACAGTTAGTTCCTAGGACTCTCATACACACATGCTATTTACCTGCAAGCTACGTATTAGTCAAGACTCAGCACTTACAGAAACAATGTTAAAAGAATGGTGGGGTTGCCAGGACTGGTGTGGCTCAGTGGGTTGGGCATCATCCCAGAAAGTGAAAGTTCGCTGTTTTGATTGCCAGACAGGGCACATGCCTTCTCTCCCTCTCTTCCCCCCTCTCAAAAAATAACATCTAAAAAAAAATGGGGAGGGTTACCATTTCCTACCGTTAACAATTCTCCACTGTCAACATCTATACTATATTATATCCCTACCAGTACACTATGAAGTTTCGGGTTTTTCTCCAATACATTGTTTTTCTGTGACAATAGCCTCTTCTGGGTGTGAAGTGGTATCTTATTGTTAAATCAATATGTTTCCTACAGTATTTTTTCCCTAAAGGAATGGTTGCTCTCTAGTGGTGCATTCTGCACATTACAGTTGGAATAACAGCACTAATGAGAAGCCTAAAGCTAAAACTTGTTAAAATTTACATTCGTTCCACGTTGTGACTGCATTGTTTAGCCCACAGAGTGCAGTTGGAGGCCTGGTAATAATTTCCGTGTTAGCTCTGCTAATCATCCTCCGGAGCTGGCTTGTTCACTGCAGCGTTTAATCCCTGGAGGTGCACTGTAGTTAAAACTAAGCCTCTGTGTTTCAGATCTCATCCATTTTCTGCCCTTAGAGCTTTGTAATAAGGGCTTACGCCTGTAGAGTGGCTGATGCCTATGAAGGGGAGAAAAAGCCCAGAGAGTTTTGTTGACTCAAACCTACCACATCCTTTCAAACCAGAACCAGAGGAGTAATTAATTCTTACCAGTGGAATGAATGTAAATTTTTTTTAATGAATTGCACACAAATGGTATGTCTGGTGGCTCTTTGGTATTCTTAGCTAACACTTTGTAAATATGCCCATAGAGAGTTGTAAAAAATTTAGAATGGGTCTCAGCTGCCCCTGGGCTCCCAGGGCTCTGCTGAAAGTAGAGAGCACTGTGCACATTAAAAATAGTGAACTGAAGAAAGTGAGCTAAGGAAGGAATCTGGCCAGGGATTTAAAGAGTGCAAAAGAGGTGAGTGAAAGAGATGTGGCTTCAGGAAATTAGGTAGTAGAATCAAATATTTAATGGTTTAAAGTAAGGACCTCCAAGTTTTGCTTCAAACAGGATCTCACTTATTTTTTAGAAAGTGGAGATGTACATACACGAAGTTTTCCTAATTTGCTGTGCCCTAGCACAATGCATTTACCCAACAGTAAGTTTGACTGTCCTATGTCTATAAAATACTCATGTCTGTATGTGTATGTACCCATATGCACACACCAGTGCTTGAATAGTAGAGCACGTAGGGTGGGCCCGACCATGGCTGCTTTACTGCTCCAGTCACACAGAGGCAAGAGGAAGAAGGCCGAGCCATCCACTTCTGTGGGGTATTTTTGGTATATAGTAATTCCACTCCACTGTAAATATGGTTCAGTCCAGAGATATAAGGTTTGGATAGGAGAAAGTTGATTCAAAATCAGGATAAGCATTGAACATGAGGGAAAATGGAATTGAAGATTTTTAACATGTAGAACTTTTCAATGTTGCTATGATGAACACTGCTTTTTAAGGAATAGGTGGACATTTCGATTAATCCAGTGATTCTGCCATTGCTACCAGAATGGACAGCGCTGTTTAAGTCTTCTCATAAAAACTGCCACAAAGCATTGAGTGTGTACACTTGCCCGTCTAGTTCTGCAGATTTGAAGTGTTATAAATTGTTTTGAAAAATGCAACAAATGTTCAGAGCACCCCCCTCTCCAGATTTTAATTTTGAAAGTGGTCTTTTTAGTAAGTTCTGTTTATTTAACACATCACTGCTAATATTTTTACTATGTAGACTTTAGGATATCATATATACTAACCACTCCTTTTTGTTAAAAGGTGCAGTACAGCACCAGACATCCAGGTGCCTTGCACAATGTAAATGATTGTTGCTTTGCCTTCCCGTTGATAGTATTGTCCGGACACTGCGTGGTGAAAGTGGCGAGCACCCCGCTGGGACCAAGGCATTCAGCCTTCAAAGCCACGTTTCTGAGCTAGTTTCTTTCCAACCCTCTACTGTCCAACTTGGGGGAGGACCCCGGGGAACTGCTGTCTGTGGCCTATTTTAATTATTTTGGATATGCTGAGAATTTAACCTTTAGAGTTTACCTTGTTCATGACTTTAAAATTTTTGTTTTATGCTATTTTCTTTAAAGGTTTATTCCACAATTGTAATTACTCCTTTGAGATGCCTGTAATGTCCTCAGTTGAGATCCTGGGTACCAAGTCCTACCTGCCGGAGGAGCTTCTTCAAAGCCTCCAAGATGGAGCTGGATAGTTAAAGGCATCTCTCTACAGCCCATGCAGTTGCATACAATTTGTTTTCCATGTTCAGTAGTATCCATAGGTGTAGAAGCCTGTGTGCACACACCTGTTTGTGTGTGTTGCTGCTGTTGCATTTAGATGATAATTTACAGAAAGACTTAGCGGTGGAGTTATAAGTCCATAATACTTTCTGCCTCCCACACGTGAACTAAGGTAAATGAGAGGTTAAGACTGGTCTCAATTATAGAGAAGGGTGATTTAAAGCACTTATCTGGGGCAGGCAGGCAGTCTTTTAAATCAAAAATGGAATCGTCTGTTTAGGAAGTACTTCTAGGCCGCTCTCCAGTCTATTAGAAGGGTGCAGGTCTTTATTATTAGAGCCATGGTGTTTCACTACAGTCTTGCTTTCAGCCAAGTTTAAACAGGGAAACCACAAACACTGAAATGGTCCTGTTCTAAGACAAAACGTACAAGACGGGTGTAGCTTTCTTACCACAACCAAAGCAACAGCTGCTAAAACGCTAAGACCCATTGTGCTTCAAAGTCGTTTGGACTTGACTGGAGGGTTCTGAATGCCACCAAATGTCCTGCTTAAAAGGAACCTAGATTATGACATTTTATGTTCCCAACAACCCTGGCAAGCATCTATTTAGGGAACAAGTATCTATTTAAATAATTCAGGCTCCAAAGTGCCTAAATACTTGCTTATAAAAAGACTGAGGACATGACTGGGAAATTACTACTTACCTCCGAGTTGTCAGTGGTAGTGACCCTGACTCACACAGTCTCTGGGAAATAGCCCTTACCTACCTAAGACACCAAAGCAGAAACCACGAAAGCACTGGTAGAAGTCGACCTACTTAAAAAACTGTAAAAAAAAATGTCATAATGAAAAGCGAAACATAATTTGGAAATATTTACAACATAGTAAGAGGGTAATATCCTGAATATATAAATCAAAAGTAAAAAGGTGAATAGACTGGATCTTTTTTTTTACTGCTCAGCATCCCTTTTCCTCATTAACTGTACCCTTCCCAGAGGTGAACTCATGATTGAGGTGAAAACCTTCTTCACATCTACCAAGTTAGACACTTGCAGTGGGTCTGCCTTATTAGTTACATAACCCATGCACTGCAAATGGCAACTTGATATGTGACCACAAAAAATTACATATATATATATATATATATATATGTTCAGCAACATAGAAATAATGTAAATGAGAACATCAGAAGACACTGCTTCTCACCTACCACATTTGGTGATTCTGTCCCTTGCATTTTCTGAACAGTACTGAGAATTGGCAAAGGATGGATTATCAGTGCATGCTAAAATCAATAAGTGAAGGGTTGTTGAAACAGGAAAAAGCCTGTGTTTACCACAGAGTTCTGGTGATCACATCTCAACCAAAGACGCAAGACTTAGCATCATTAACAATGATTTTAGGTGCCTCTGAAGTGATGTAATATGAAGCTCACAGACCCTGCGAAGTATTCTTGCCAAATATAATCAAGCCTCTAGACCTAACCCAGTCTGCAGGAAATACAGGACATAGAGCAATTGTTTTAAAAAACAAAGATTTTTTTGTTTTTCTGGATGAAGACTAAAGAGACATAACAGCTAAATGTAATACATGAAATGACTGAATTCTGGTTCAAAAATAAGCTGTAAGACCTTTGGGGGGAACACTACAGAATTGTGAATATGGGCTAAATATTAGATGTTGAGAAATCTTCTTAGGTGGCATAAAGGTATTGTGGTTGTGTTGGAAACTGTCCTAGGAAGTGCATACTGAAATTTTCAGGGGTGAAATACAACTCAGCATAAATACACACATGCATACATTTACATAAATAAGGTAAAATATTGTATCTGCTCAAGTAGTTTGCTTCAGGGGATGGTCGCAGAAGCATCCTTTACAATATCCCCAAAGTAGAAATAATCTCAAAATGTATAATAACGAGGTTGGTTAAAACTGGTACTGCCACACGAAGGACAACTATTTCTGAAAATCTTTAACAAACAAGATATGACATGGAAAGATTTTGTAAAAAAGATGAAAGCCCAGGAAAGATGTTATAACCCATCTTGCAAATGAGACCTCTTCCCTATAGCTTCATCAGGAATAAAATACTCCCTTTTCCCAACTTGCCAATACATGCTTGTTATTGCAACTTAACTGCAAGCTTGCCAAAGCTGAGTCCCTATTTGTTCATTAGGACCAGTGAGTATAAGTAACCCTAATGTAGGGAAAAATAAAATTAAAGAGGAAGAGGTGGGTTGTGAGGTCTTTATGAGTGTTTAGTTAGAGGCTGGAGGGTCAGATGTTGGGGTTTTGTGGTGCAGTGAGGGGAGGGAATAAATTTAAATAGCCAGTAGTTTCTAAATGTTTACTCCATGCACTATATGCTAAGCACTCTTCACACATCACCTAATGTGATCCTCCCTTTTACTGGGTAGACACCAAATGAACAAAGTTTATAAATGAGAAAAGACTAGGTAGGTCACATAGCAAACTGGAGACCCAGGATTCAAATTCAGGAAGTTCAGTCCTTTCCGATTTCATAAAACCATTGGAGCAGAGCATTTCTTTCAGAGTGGCAAGGGGAGGAGAGAGCAGATGGCCTTTAGATTCAACACCAGCATTCTACATCTGTCTACCCAGCAAAGAAATGGCAGATAGGCACACTTGGCCACTGTTGCACCTGGCACATATTGGAAGGATTAAAAGTCACACTTGTGGTATCAAGCTAATTTACATGTGACTAAGATCTTGAAAATAAACTGAACAGAAGGATAAGCTAGCCATTGCCTGCACTTTTCCCATTTTAACAATAAATACATATTGTGACTGAGGGTACATTGTTCCATGTGAGCCTTTCCTTGGCTGTAAATGGTAATTAAATATAACAATGTTAGGGATTTTTTTTTATTCAGGCAAAAATGGAAACATGATTCAACCCAATGATTTCTCTAAATTTTTATTAATTTTTTTTTTACAGCTCGATCTTCTTGTGAAAAGAATTTGAAGGTGAACAAATCAAGTATGTTTTTTTTAACAGAAATTAATCCTCATTACAGAGAACAACAAACAAAAGATCTGTGGCACATTCTCTTTGGAAAGATCTTTTGCAAATATATCTCCTAAAAAAAAGGAAAACTGTAATTTTCATAGATCACATGTCTCTTTCAAAGGTCTATACAAGGCAGCTAAACTGTATTCACAAAAGCCCAAGATGCAGCTCCACTGCTGAAGTAGATAAAGTACACGGAGTCCCCTTCATCTGTGTTGCACGTCTTCCCACGGAGAGCATCACTGCTTCTCCCTCCTACATACAAAGTCACTGTGTGGACTACACAGCTGGCACATTATTCCACAGTAATTAAAGAAAATCCGTATTATTTTAGAGACAGACCAGTGATCCTCATATCAACTGGACAACTTATTCCTTTTTAAAACAATTTTAATAATACCAAGATTTGACTTTAAAGTTACAAGAAAGCAAAAATATAATATAATATAATATATGGTAATAAATTAAAAAAAGGCAACCCTGCTCAGGTATCATCCAAACGTAGTCGCATTCAGAAAAAAAATAAAACAAGATTTGGGGGACGCGCGCACACACACACACCAACATGAACAGTGTACACTTGTATTGAGGGGGATGTGCAGTAATTTAACAATACACGTTGATGGCCTGAACAAAAGGAGAAGTTAATACTGCCTGTGTTAAGCATCGCTTAAACATCTACTTTTAAGCAAAGCAAGTTATCTTCTTAGGTCAGCCACTGCCTGGTCTGACCAGTGCAGCCTGGCCAGCCTCTCTGTCAGTGGTCTTATTCCCTTGTCATTCCAGGCCAACAGAGTAACGCCTAGGCTCACAGAGAGCTGTATGTATCCTTCCTGCCCTTCTAGGTCCAGAAACATAGGCACTTCCCTACCCATCACAGTACCTGCTAATATCTGGCACACAGTGAAACAATATAGTGTGATTTTTCTCCAGGACAATAGGAAACTTACAACTACCTTAAGAAAGGTGGTATATGGTGCATATCAATGCACCATGAAAACTAAAGGATGTGGCCAGTGGTCAGAATTCATTCTCAGTTGCTGAGAAACCAACACAACTAGACTGAGGGTTTGACATTCACATGGTAGAAATACTACATCGCAATGTTTGGAGGAAAAATCCCCAACACCATGCTATCCTGCCTCTCTACCTCCTGCAAAAAAAAAAAAGATAAAAGATTTAAAAAGGCACAGGAAAAACCTTACATCTATAAAATCTAAATAGGACCAAAAACAAGAGGCAACCCACTAAAGAAAGGGAAAAAGGAGCAAGGACTGCCATATCCTGACACCCCTCCACAGCCAACAATTCGTAACTTACTTCTAGTGAGCAAATCTTGTGTCTGTGTTTCTAAAAGAAGCCCAAATATTCTTGCAAGATTTAAATGCTGCTAATCAGTGGTACAGAGTGTAATAGATGAAGTGGCAAAGATTTTTACAAAGATTTTATGTAGTGTCTGGGAAAATAAATCCTTACAAAAAGTAGAATTTGTGGTGAGAGGTAGGGAATCAAGCCTTATTTGATTCATTTACATTAAGATGCACAAATACACCAAGTTTCATGAAGCAGGACAGCAAAAGGGGCAAGATCCACACATCTTATAAAGCCATGACAAGACAAATATAGTATTATCCCCAGGTTAGGTTTGGTCTACAAAAGGCACAATAAATATGTCCAATTCAACTAGCCTCTTACTCCATGGGTGTACATATGCACCCACACATCTCCTTTCATGTATCAGAACAAGGAGTTTTTTACGGCTAAAAATTAAGCAAGAACCATAATAAAATAGTAAGCTCTTGATCTTACTAACATTAATATTTAAGGGACCAGTTAAGGCAAGTTTTCAGTCAGAAGTGGGTATTTTTTTTAGCTTTTAAATATCCTGAGATCTGGAATTAAAGGATATAGAACAAGGGAGAAACATGTAGTCCAATTTGTCTAAGGGAAATAGCCAAACATTATGGTCAAAACAGATCTTAAAGGTTCTTTTGTTCAAAGAAATCAGATGCTTTTCCCATTCAATATTGTGATTAAATCATATTATCAGGTAAGTCATTCTGCCACTGCGGTTCTAGTCCTGCTGGCATGCCTGCTGGACACTCTGACTGTCCACTGTGGCTGGCACATGGTAACTTGGTAAATTTCAGGGAAGTGTTTTTCACTGTTTAGCAGGGTCCTTAGTCTGGCTAAAGCCTCAAGTTTAGTCATCATCTCCAGAAAGGGCAGAAACATGCAACATTTTAAAAAGTAAAACCGTGTTCTTCCATTTTCTAACAATGACACATGAAACTGTAGTGGCAAAAGCAAGATTTCACACTCAGTTTTCACTCCAGATGTTTTGCATTGCCTCACTGTGAAGTGCATACTGTTACTGCTGTAAGAACTTCACATAGTCAAAGGCTTAATTTTAAAACTAGTCTTTTCAATTATCTACCTCAGTACACATTCTTTCGAAATGTAAGCATGCAGTGAAAAAGTGTAAAAGATTTACAAAGCCTTTTGATTTCTATATACAACTGTAACAGCCAAAAAAAATCCGATGAACATGAAGGAGTCATCAAGTCACCACCTTTTACATACTTATTCAAAAAGTAGGCACTAGGTGTTCTCTTTGAGGAAGAATGCATGCTTCAGTCCGTGATCAAAATAAGCTGATCTCTGCAAAATCATTCGTTTTCCAAGGGACAACTAAAATTTAACGTAAAGGTCAGGGAGAAAGAAAACACCAAGCTTAAGGCCACTGCAAAAGCAACCACTTCTTTTAGTGTTCGCTGAGAAATCAAGTTGGAAACACCCCGGCTAAGGGAGCACCGTGGCTCACTGACAGGATACGCTCACTCTGGCACAGCCAGTGCAGATAAGCACCTGTCCCAGAGAATACGTCCTTCCCAAATGACAGGTAACATACACCGGGGAGCACTGGGGTGCAGGGGGCAGGACTGGCCAAGGGAATAAAGGGAAGAAAAGGAGATGTTCAATGATTACATGTGCCTGGTTCTGGAATCTTGTCTCCTACATACAAGAGGGTGCACAATGTCACAAGCATACAACCTACCAGTCAATTATTGCTCATTTAATCACAGGTTGCTTTTTAAATGAGTAATTTAAAAAGGACAGTGGCTTTGCTCTAAAATGTTGAGACCACACATGAAGTTCTTATGCTCACAGTTTACTACTACTGTTAATTCTCTGGTTTAACCTAAATATGAAGTAACAGACCTCGGCCCTAGTTCGTGAGACAAAACAGGCTGAGTAAGTCAGTGAAGTAATAACAGCTTCACACAATTCATGCTGTGGAAAACAAGAGTCACTCTCATCTTCTATACATCCCTTTATATATTTGCCAAATCACCAAGAAAATTATTATATTCATTATATGGACCTTAGACACATTCACTCCCTTCTTTCACTAATAAATAAATAGGAAAATGTCAAACATGCTTAGTAGAAAACATGTAGAGGGGTAGGATGGGGTAAAGGGAGAAAAAGAAACCAATTGTAGAGATAACACTCAGTCCTCAATTTTAATGTGTGCAAATTCTACTTCTAAAAGGGGTAAAAAAATTGGCACTCAAAATAATGCTTCCAATAATAACCTTCAAAGTGTCAATGAAAAAGAAAATCTGTGCTTGCGGATATGTGGGATTCGGATCTGTTCTTTCAGTTTAGGTCACTCGAAATGAACTTGGCTTAATGTATACAATATGGCAACAACAACTGACGGGAAGGCCACAGTTCCTCTTCAGTCTGTCAAAATCTAGTTGACTGAGAACACTCTGGAACGAAGGCATGTGGCGGTGATTTTTTTTTTTTTTTTAAGTCTAATGAACCATCCCAAATCTCCATATCCTTTCCGGGAGTTAATTTCCCCTAGACAATTAAGGGCTCTGAAAGTCTAGTTTTGCTATAAATATAAAATAATTCGTAGCAGAAAAATATAGCCTCTCTAAGTAGATCTCATTTGTCTGTGTTCGCTGACAAAACTCTGAGTTGGTAAGACAACGTGAGTTACTGCATAACTGTAGACCACAGATCAGCACCTCAAATTCCAGCTCTCCTTAAACAAAACTTTAAAAGCCCTTTAGCCAACTGGTTATGTATAAATGTTGGTTCCCTTCTTCCCCAAGTAGAAAATTCAGAATATAGTCATTAGAGATTGCTTTTTGCTGAAGCTGGGGGTGAGAACGACAGCATCACGTCCTCTGATGGCCTCCATGTGTGCTGCAGCGCCTCCTTCCACTGCTCCAACTCGGGCTGACTTTCAACACAGCAATGAAGAAATCAGGGCTGGGGTGGGCGTGCAGTACTCTAGGCAGTGGGAGGGTTGCCTTCAATTCTCTAAGTTACAACAATACTTGGTATCATCAGAGCAACTGTTCACTGGCAGAAAGTGGGGTAGATTGGGGTCCTTCACAATTTATATTTTACAGATGGCTGTTAGAATTTACTAAACAAATATTTTCCAAAAAAACTTAAAAGAAAAAAAAATCATCCACAGAACCCTACACCACCAAAATTCATTGTTAAAAATACTTCCTTCTGGGAATGGACTAGTGTGGCTACTGAGATGACGTGAATTCGCTTTCAGAGTTGAAACTGCTTCTCATTTCATTTGCAATTTTCATCCTGCTGGTTAAAAAAATACAGAAATGTTTCTAGACCATTCGTATACCCCTCTTAGGCTACATTGCACTTCTGTCCTTTTTTTTTCGAAAGGCAAAGGTCATCTCTGAAGCCAGTCTCCTCATTCCTACTTCTGCATAACCATCGTGCCCAACCAACGACCACATCATTCTTGAGAGTTTAAGTGGACAGCTGTCCTGGCCATCTCATGGTGCTTCTCAAGTTTGGTGTCCTGATGAGACAAAGGTCTGGACCATTTTTGAAGCTTCCAATGTGCAAAATAGGGCCCAAGGCATCAAATCAACTTGGGCCTCCGTTAAGGTGTTTTGGTTCCTTGTTTGAGCCACTGAAAACCCTGTCTCGTGTAGTGCACCAGATCCACCAAACTGCTGTTCAGAGCCAACGTGCATGCGCTTGTGCTGAGCTGAGCAAAAAACTCTGCGAACAAAGCAAAACCAAAACCAGGTAAACACTCTTGCCCACATGAAAATAAAAATGGCAACAAAACATTATTTTTGGGGGGGTTGGTTCCACAAACAATCCCCAAAGAAGTCAGTACTGCATCTAGCACAGCAAAAACTCACAGTCTACCATCATAATGGTCTGTTCACTCCCCATAAGCCTCCACTAGCCTAGCAGGGTAGGAAGTAGGCACTGGATAATGCCAATGTATACTTTTGGATCAATGGATGCATGAAAGAAAAAAAAATCACAACATGTTTAAAAATAATCATTAGTTGCTAAGATATTAAGTTTTTAGAGGATGTGAGGAAATTAAGTGGCCATGGCCAGGAAAAAATATGTCATGGCGTGAACCCACCATTCACATATAAGCACTGGCTTAGTAGTCACTGACACCAGGCAATTCCTTAAATGGCTCCACCACCTCCTAAACTTTGGAGTTCCCCCAGGGCCTTCGTCTCACATGAGTTTCAAGAATGTTTACTTATGCTATGCTTCGTGTACTGTCCTAACCATCTTCCTTAACACACACTGAAAACAAACACTAAACTCAGTATTTAGGTTATGCCACTTCATAGCTCAACCCTGCTGTGCCTACGGACAGCCACGTGACCTTCCTTCTGCATCTGCCTCACCCTTTACTACCACTCCAGGTCAGGCTGAAGTGCTGGTGCCAGAACTTCTGCAGGGGCAAGGTGCTGAAGCCACGCCCACTCCCATCTTGCTAAGATCTGGCTATGGAAATTCAGCTCCATGCCACAGAGCTCAAGAAAGAATCACAACTAGGTTTTGAGGTGGAATGGAGAAAATGTGAGAATAAATAGGTCAAATTTCTTATTCTTCAAAAGACTGAACACAAAATACAAACACTATTCCCTTCCAATCCCACACCCCAGTCATGACCACCCCAGAGCCATTTACCTTTATTCTTCCTTGTGAGGATCTCAGCCTGCTCCCAAAGATCAAAGGCGGTAAAAATGTGGGAAGTGATGGTGATGTAGGAAGAGGTCATGTTTTGGATAGCGGCAGGCATCCCACTGCTCCCCACACTGCCAGCACTCGACTGGGACCCTGCGCAGCTGGCAGAGGAAGGCATTGGAGAGAGAGGGGATGGTGTGCCTGTGCTTCTGGAAGGTGGAAGATCAGAGAGAACTGGTCAATCACCTAAGCTCCCAAACGACCGATTTCCTGCCTCTGAAACTGTAGGCCAAGTCACCAAGTTTCAGTGTGTACTTGCCAAAATGACAATCACTTCTACAAGGTCAAAGAGAAACACTTCGCCTTCAGTATTCTAGGAATTTATTTCACAAAACACAGTGAGATGGGCCCCACCAAGCGACGGAAGCCAGGTGTCCTGCACTAGATGTAGAATGTGGTGGGCAAGTCTGTGCCAAAACTGCTTTCCCACACCATTCACATTGTCTACTCCTTAGGCTAGAGTCTACTCCCTTCCAACCCCCACTCCAACTTCTCCTAGTAAGACAACACTGCCCTGTGAACATGGTCATTATCTCTTACATATTAATTCTTTCATACACTCAATAAACACAAACTGAGCACCTACTCTGCACCTGGCACTCTTCTAGACACAGGGGATACATCATGGTCCTGTCTGCCACTGAGCTTTCCCCCTTGCATTTGTTTGTTTGCTTACTCATCTATTGCATTTCTCACATTCCACACTTCTTTTTATTCCTTTCTGGGTTAGGAGCACCTTGAATGTAGGGGCCATTTGTTATTTACCTTTGTATTTCTAGCACTTAAGCCGAATAAATGCTAAGAGTAGCCCCTAGATAAATATCTGCTGAATCAATGACTGAATGACTGTAGTACAGTCTACGAGGAAACCAGAAGACGAAGCATCAGCAGATTCGTAACCTTCTCTTTACTCTCCCCTCTCGACTATATACCTGTTCATGCAAGTTAACAAGTGCCTCGATGTGGGTCAGATGAGAAACACAAGTGAAATCACTTACACCTAATGGATATAAAATGGAAAGATGTGGCTGAACCTGTCGTTTTTTGGTAAAGGAGTTATCTAAAATAATGTGATGGACAATGTACTAGCTTAGAATAATATTGCAGAGGTGGGAGTCATGAAAACTTTCAGAGGTAGGAAGTTCTCATTCAGGATTTTTCCCCCCCTGAGATACCACATGGGAATCCCTCTCTTTGAATGTACTGGAAATAGGGCAATCTTCTAGGTGATATTCTTAAAATAGAAAAACCTATCAGAACTGGAACTTTCAAGGGTTATAAGCAATTAAAAAAATACTAGGCAAGTACTATAGGGAAGAAAATCCTATCTTCACTTGCACAAGGATTGTTTTTCAACAACTTATGGCATAGATGAAAAATTTTAGGTCAAGAAGTTGGTGGAAAATTTAACTAGAGATAATCATTTTTATTCTTAATATCACTATTACGGATCCTGGAGAAGGTTGAGGGCCTGTGTTTCTGGAAAGTTCTTGTTTACTGAAACTCCAAGATGGTAAGGACAGAGGGAGAAAGGACTTTGATTCTGGTTCTCTTGCCTTCCCCTCAATACAGTTTGTGGTGCTATGCCTATCTAAAGATCCTCAAAGGTCTAACATTTTGACTGTATAGTTTTTTTTTAAGATTTTATGTTATTTATTTATTTTTTGAGAGAGGGGAAGGGAGGAAGAAAGAGAGGGAGAGAAACATTGATGTGCAAGAGAAACAATGATTGGTTGCGTCTTCCACACCCCAACTGGGGACCTAGGCCACAACCCAGGCATGTACCCTAAGAATTGAACCAGCGACCCTTTGGTTTGTAGGATGATGCCCAACCCACTGAGCCACACCAGTCAGGGCTTGGCTGTACAGTTTTTGCAGTTGTCTTTTTAAGTTACTCAATCAGGAAATGCCTTAATTTAAATTATTCCTCATAAAGTAGAAACATGCAAATAACTTAGCTAAAAAGCAAATCACAAATGGATATATACAATCTTTTGAAAAGCCAAAGTCACATGTATATACAAATGGCTGCAAAAGCAAGAGGCAAATAATGACCCAATATTGGAAATTATTTAAATGAGATGTATCATTACCTTGCAATGCATGGAGAAGGTGCCTGTGTAACTTTGGAAGAGCTCTGGAAGTGTTCATTAAGAGTACGAGAATACTTTATTGCTCTGTCTTTTTTACAACGAAACATCGCCATGTTCAAAACTGACTGGCAACGCATGCTGTGAACAGAAACAGAAGCTGGGCGTCACCACTGCAGACAGAGAGCCATCTAACCACCTAGTGGACACACTGGGTTTCTTCACCGGGGGAAGCATCTCACTGCCCTGCTCACTGCCATGAAAACTAAACATTGGCCAAAAACACAATTATACAAAGAAATAATTCAAGTCACTAGACCAAAACGGTTACTGAGTCATCAAATGGCAGGAGGTGCCATTTCATAATAGCTAATGATCAGTGGGATCAATCCTGACCTTAATCTTTTAGTGATCACCTTTCACTTTTCAATTTTTCCCCAATTTTCATGCTAAGCAAACAAATTTCAAAATCTTTTTTATAACATCAAAATATACAAAAACAAATGTGATACTTTTCAGATAAAGAAAAATGTACTCACCATAAAATAGCAAATATTTTCTCTTGTGTTGATCCTGTGGGGTCTGTGAAAGGCTTTAATGACATTATGAATCTATGGGAAAACATAAAAACAGATTGGGTCAAACAAAGTGGTTGGAAAATCCCTGACACAAAGACATCTTACTATGTTTGTCTCGGCTCTACATTGACTTCTTCCTGAGGATGTGAAGATGAGAGCAATGCAGAGGCTTTACAGCAACAATGCAGGCCATTCAGAAAACTAGGTGAGGACTTGTCTCTTCTCTGGCCTGACCACCTGCGTGAACCCAAGCAGACTGTTGTCCTGACTGAGTCCCTTGTTGAAATGTGGATGACAAAGGTGGGAACTTAAACCAAGATGAGAGGGCATCTGATAAGAATGCCAAACTGGAAAATCCAACCTCCGCCTGAAAGGTTTGGCATTTCACAGTGCACTTGGCAAATGATGTAGTTGGAGCCAGCCTTTCTGTTCTAGCATTCATCTAGAATATAATTTTAGTTCAGGCCAAAAAAAAAAAAAGTTCCTGGATCAGTAACTTTTTTAAGGTTCCCCTTTATTAAGCTGTCTTTGTACTAAGGTTCAAATGGCTTAGGGCAATAAAGGTGAGGAAAGAGAAGTACTTAAGAAGATGGCAAAGCGACTTGGCACCTACTTAATGAGGTCTTCGGTTTCAGAGTACACCGAGTAAGCTGACTTGGACGCCGGGCTTTCAGACTCCATGGCAATCCCACACTCGATGAGGGACAAGGCGGCTTCCAAGTACTTAAAGGCCTTCCCAACCTTGTCCGTCTGTGGAAGAACATGGTCATTGTTAGGCCTAAGACAGGCTTGTATTTAGTTTCTCACCCACATTCTTCACTGTAACTTCCCTCCACTGTCATAGTTTAATTAAGGCTACAGAGAAGTGTGAGAGCAAAACAACTCAAAATGATTAATGAAGCCTATTGGCTCTGACCTACTGAAAACATCTTTTAACACAAATTTAGTACAAAACAAGAAAACAATTTTGTAATAGGACAACGCTCTCAAAACCTTAAAGCACATATTCAAACTAAGGCAATGAGTACATAGTCCCCTTGTTACTAATTACTTATTATGTAATTTTCCTGAGAAATAGATTGTTCTGCCCATCTAGAATAATATAGACACAAATTTCTTTGTATGGGTTGAAATTTATCTTCCAATAAGTAGAAGATGTTATGGTTTATGAGAATCTTAGACATTATGATAAACGATAATCATTTTATGTACCTTACAACACAACGGATTGTCTAATCTCCTTTGGAAGTCAGGGCTAAGTGTGCAGAGCTATCCCCTGGGCCAACAGGGATGAAATCCCAGTCTTTTGTTTTTTTGTTTTTTAAGATTTTATTTATTTTTAAGAGAGCGAGGAAGTAGGGGAGAAAGAGAGAGGGAGGAAAACATTGATTGGTTGCCTCTCATGGGTGTCCTGACCAGGGACCGAACCGCAACCCAGGCACATGCCCTGACCAGGATTGGAACAGGGGACCTTTCTCATTGCAGGACAGTGCCCAACCACCTAAGCTACACTGGTCAGGGCAACCCCAGAGTCTCAGAGGGAAAACAGAAATATAAATGAAATCAGATATTGGTGGATACACATTTCATCTCTTAACTCTCTTCTCAGTAGAATACAGCCAACTCAACAGAGACTGTGACGAGCACTTCTTTTTGCTTAACACATGGTATGTGAACCACATGTCCCAAGAGCAACTGATGAACACATTTCCAAGTTTGTAGTTTTTGCTAATGCTTTCAATTTGATGATATTAAAAAAGAAAGAATGAAAACAGTAAAGACGCACGTGGAGTATAAAAGGATAGCAACATATCAGCAAAGATGGTTTAGAGCTGCTTTCAATTTTTTTAAATAACTTGACTTTAAAATATTTTTTTCTAGAGAACCTATCCTCAGAAAGATGGTGACAGAATGAAAAATCAAACTAGCATGGCCCAATTAATCAGCAGTACAAGGTCTTACTGGTTTATTTCACTGTTGGGAATTTAACTCTTCAAATTTATTTTTTCAATACTATATCTTTCATGGGATTTCCAAAATTTATATTGACTTTAGGTATAAATAAAAGAAACAATAATAAAGCAAGCTGTCATTATCCACATGGTCAGCTTAGGTAGGGAGGAGATGTGCAATTGTACAGATTAAAAGTAAAACAAAAACAAAGTTCCCTGAAGAATACTTCCTTTTGCATAATGAAGGAATCTAGTACATAAAGTGCCCAATGTCAAGGCAAGTTTTAGAAAACTGGCTGACAAAAATACCAACTATTCTTTTTCAAAACTCAGAAGATTTATATACTGCTAGCAACAACCTTGGAAAGTTGGGGGGAAGAAGACAGAAAAACTGCCACTGCTGGGCATGGTCTAAATCCTCTCAACTTGACTCAGGTCACCCTGGCCCAGGGTCTCTTTAGGCTTACAGAGGCTTGTCTTTGACCCCCTTATAGCATCTTCCAACATTTTGTCCCAACAAACATGGACTGGATCCCAGGGTCTCAGTCCAGCCCTCTCTAGCCTGAGAACAGATGCCGGTCTACAGACTGGGGCTGCGAGTGCCGGGCCACACAGCCCTGAAGGCCGCTGCGGACGCTCCGATTCGGCTCCCTGTGGGCCCCTAGAGCTTGCGCTCAGGTATGTGTGTGAAGGAACAACGGTGACCCGCACTCCTCTCCTGTGGTGCAAAGTTCAATGTAAGGTGTTTGTCGGGGTTTGGGTTTGGGGAATATATTAAGTTTAAATGCTTAATTATGACAAAGGGCAAACATTACTAATTACCGTGCAGTGGAGATATAAAAGCATATTTAAATATGTATGCAATTAAGAACAAAACCACCAACTTCCAGAAAGTCCACCAGGTAGCAAGTTCACACTTTTAAAGCACATTTACCAACAGTGCAATCATCACCTTCATCTGAAAATCCCCTCTGATGGCGTTGGTCTGCTGTCCCCTTGGGCTAACCTCTCAAAGGCTTTAAGATAATTTTGGAATGCAAATAGGCTCCTCACCTTTTAAAACATTTCAGGGTGAACACAAATAGATGGACTTCCAATAGTAGCACTCATTTTTTATATCCAAAGAATTGATTTCAGTGGCACAAGGAAGCACTCATGTATTAAATGAAACACTACCAGGTACATCAACTTTCATTCAGTTAGACATAAAACTTGTGACAAGGTACTCTGTGTATTTGTTCATGATCATTAATGGAGTCAAAGAAAATAAATTCACTAAGAATCCCTTATCCCTCACCCATTAAGATCCTGCCAATCTTGCTTCCACTATGGCCAATGCCAGCACCCCCTCCCACTGTAGTTAGTGATATGGAATACATCGGAATGAGATTACAAATATTCTGTCAGAAAACATTCTACCA
Organism: Phyllostomus discolor; assembly: GCF_004126475.2. Lineage (NCBI taxonomy): Eukaryota > Metazoa > Chordata > Mammalia > Chiroptera > Phyllostomidae > Phyllostomus > Phyllostomus discolor. Next base: position 101,278,558 of record NC_040903.2, read on the forward strand.
AAGGGATAAAGGACCAAGACTGACCATTAACTCTGCTCTTTGCTTCAACTTTTTTGCCTCCTTCATGTGAAGATCTGCTTGTCTGAAAAAGAAGAGAAGATCAGGGGGGCCATAGGAACCTGAAATTGTAGGCTGGAATGGGATGACTGAAGAAGACCGAGAGAGTGAAAAAGGATGGGAGTGGACAGAGGGCAAAGGAGGAAGAAAAGAAGGGGAAAGGAAATGAGGAGGAGTGGAGGAGGAAGAAGAAATGGGCAAATAAAGGATAAGAAGCATCTGGAATCTTACCTGTCAAACTTCACTTGAGGCTTCCCTGGTTTTGAGTTACCATTCGGCAAAGAAGGCACTGGAAAAGGATTTGCAGTATCTCCAGAAGATCCCTTTAAAAAATCATTATAAAGATCACACTCCGACCTGGCTGGTGTGGCTCAGTGGATTGAGCACGGACTGCGAACCAAAGGGTTGCTGGTTCGATTCCCAGTCAGGGCACATGCCTGGGTTGAGGGCCAGGTGCCCAGTAGGGGAGCCCTCAAGAGGCAACCAACCACACATTGATGTTTCTCTCTCTCCTTCCCTACCCCTCTCTCTAAATATAAAATAAATACATCTTTAAAAAAAAGATTCCTTAAAAAAAAAAGATCACATTCTAACATTTAAGGTCATTAACCTATGTATACCACCCCTTTAAAATAGCCCAAAGTAGTTTTAAAAAAAGGAAATCAAACACTGCACAATTTAGTTCTGTCAAGTACTTTCCCAGCTAGATTTAACTGAAATCATAGGTTCTGACTATACTAGGGACTCAGAGAGATGTAAGACAAAACTGTCCATGAAAACAGAGAATAAACAAAACCCTATGTAACACCTTCTTTTAGCCAATACACATGCACACCAAATACACCTACACCCTGGTTAACAGGAAGAAGAACATGTATTTGAGAAAAGTGGATAGTGTTTTGCCATTACCATCAATAACGGAAGTATCTGAGATCAAATATGCAAACCAAGAACTAGCCAGGGTAGCCATTTCTTACTATAAAACATCTGATAGAAAATTAACACAAAACATCTATTCTGATCATTTCACTTCTTTTCAAAACACCTGATTTTTAGATAGAGAGAAGAAGGGGTGTAGTGGGGAAAGAGGGGGGGGGAGAGAGAGAGAGAGAGAGAGAGAGAGAGAGAGGGAGAGGGAGAGAAATTTGCTATTTCACTTATTGATGCTTTCACTGGTTGTTTCTCGCATGTGTCCTGACTGGAGATCAAACCCGCAACTCCTGCATATCGGGACGATGCTCCAAGCAAGTGAGCTACCCGGCCAGGGCTGATATTTCACTTTTGAATCACTTTAGGAATAAGCTGACACCTAAATGTTCATATACTATTAACTACTTTTTACTCTCTCTCTCTCTAAAGAGTCAGCTTTAAACACAAACAATTATTGCCTTAATAAAAGTGGTGAATAGTTCTGAAGTGTCATTAGGAACTTACCCAGTTTGGAAACTTAAAGATATATCAATATATCCCATTTCATGCAACTGCAGCTTCCCCTACTTACTTTGTGTTCTGTAGAGCTTCCAGAGCCCTTCCCCTCTGTTTTTCTGCGCCTGGGGGCAGGAGAGTCCTTATGGTTGTCCTTGGTATTACTGGCACTTTTGGGAGGGTCCTGGCCACAGGGGTGTGCTTCCCGCCTTGGCCTCTTTTGTGCAGGCTTAGCTGGCTTCTGGGAGGATGAGGATGAAGAAGAGGAGGAGGTGGACGACGACGATGACACAAGTGTGGGGGGAAGCATTTCCTTCTTTGAGGGCTCAGAGGAGGGCCTGGGTGTTCTGGAATGAAACATCATACAAAACTAAGTTAAAATAGAACATGAACCTTGTAACTTAGTTGTCTAATTAAAAGGACACAATGGCTGAGAAAAACTAAAATGTCAGAAAGTGTGTAGTCCGTATCTATAGAAAGGCCAAATTCTAGGGACTTTCTGACGCCTTTGAAGAATCAAGTCCAACTGATGAGTAATAGATAAAGCTCTGTGATTTGTGTCTAAGCTTGCTGAGTCTGCCAGGGGTCTTAACTTTTCTGAACCCAGTCAGCCTGCATAGCCACTCCCCAACTTGCCCCTCCTCTGACAGGCAGGCACCTTTCCCTCTGACTCCCTTCTGTCAGACCCCCCACATGGTGACACTGTGCACTTGGTTTTGCCATGTCATTTTATGAAGCAATTTCTTAAACAAATCAGAGAAAGTAGCAGTTACTTTTTGTGACTTTGGACAAGCTGTTGCCTCTCTTTGTGCCTTGGTTTCCAATTCTGCAAAGCAGGGACAATAATGGCACCTTTCTTATTTTCATGTAAAAAATTCCTTTAGAAAGAAATTAATTCCAGGTTTTTAGGAGATTTTCCATTATTAAACACTTTTGATAAATCCAAGTTTGTTGCCAAATAACCTGTTAATCTCTCTAAGGTCCTTATGGATGAAACCAAAATGAAAAAATTACCACATCATCAAAATGAGTCAGATCAAGTTCATTGATCCACTCATTCTATGGCAGAAAACATTGCGCCATGTCAAGACCCAGGAAGACTTGATCACCTTTCAAGGCTGTTCCTAATCTCTGTACTCACTTTGTTTTAGAAGATTCTTTGTGGGAAGATGAAGATGATGACTGCGATTTAGTGTCTTTCTCCAGTCTGACTTTCTTGCTCTCATGATCTCTTTCTGCTTCACCCTATAATTGTAGTATAACAAATACAATAGTTACCAACACAATTGTGTAGGCAAAGTAAGAAAAAAAAGATACATGGCAAACGCAAGGAGAATTAGACTTTTGGAGACACCTATTTATACACACACAACCTTCTAAGTCCCTGCACTATGTGAACATGTTTGGGGCAAGGGAGGCAGGAATCTGGATTTGCTGTGATCTCTGTGCAGACCGAGTGTTGCATGAGGAAGGACTATCCTTTATATCCAGGAGAGGGAGGATGTCTAAATAGGTTACAACAGAAGAATAAGTAGTAGACTTCAACACATCATGTGTTTTTCTAAATATAAAATAATAAAACATGCATACTCACATCAAGTAACAACAGATGATTTTATGGTTAAGGTTCCCCTGCTGCTTTCAAAAGAACCATCCATTTATACCCATTAATTTATTGGTCATGTAAAATTAGGAATGAAGTATTTAAAGCTCGCCCTTTCCTCCCTCCCTTTCTTTCTTAAGATTTTATTTATTTATTTTTAGAGAAAGGGGAAGGGAGGGAGAAAGAGAGGGAGAAAAACTTCAATGTGAGAGAGAAACATTAACTGGTCGCCTCTTGCATGCCCCCAACTGGGGACCTGGCCCATAATCCAGACATGTGCCCTGACCAGGAATTGAACCGGCAACACTTTGGTCTGCAGGATGACACCCAACCCACTGAGCTACACCAGTCAGGGGGCTCAGCTTTTCTTCTAATGAAAACACAAGTACATTGTTAAAAACAAAACAGCCTACAAAATCATCAGTCTAGATGGTTTAGAGATAGGTGCAGAAAGACACAACAAAATATGAATAGTTGCTCTGGGATTCCGGTGAACTTTTTCCTCCAATGATACCGTTTTTAAAAAAGTATTGTCTATTTATTTTTCTCCATACATATAGACTCATGTTTTTATTTTTTAAGACATTTGATAGAAAATGAAGAATTGCAAATATGATTTCAGTGAGATGGGATATTTAATTCTATAGGAGTTAAGTGCCTCAAAACATCCCTTTTAAACCAACTAAAGTACGAGATAAATACAAAAAATCATTAAGAGAACAAAGAATTCTTCATGGTGTAAGTTTTTCACGTTCCTGTGCTCACCTGTCAGCATGCACACCAAGTTTACAAAAAGTTCACCACGCCGACCCAGCGACTGCATGGTGGCCTCCTTCCCCACTGGTCTGGGCGCAGCCCCACCCCCTGGGGAGAACGTGCCTCTCCAGCACGTGACAATGAAAGGACTGGTGGGAGTCCTTCAATTAATTCTGATGCACATTTAGAATTAAACTCCTCCAACTGCCAGTTCTGAGATACAAATCTGGGACACCATCCGTCAATCTAGGACAATCCCTTAAAAGCCTGAAGTCCTCCCTTAAAGCCTTAAAGGAAAACACATTTTTCAAACTGCTTGTAGGAGGCCCCAGTTTCCACCACTGTCTCTCTTTTGTTCCCTGAACATCTCCAAGAAAAATGACTAAATTAAGATGTATAGGCCTAAGCTCTGCCCAGTTACTAATAGCAGTCTGGCCCTGCTCAAAAGAAAGGCAAATGGAGAAAACATGCCCTCCTCCTTGCATTCCATACTTGGGAAGTACCAGAGTATGCATTTCCGGTCAGCCCTTCATCAGCTTCTAGGGAAAAACATTTCATTTCTTGCCTCAGAATGGACCATTTCAGGTGGTTTATAAAGATACTTGTTTTTAATCTCTTGGTGTGCACATGGCAAGAACATTAAGTAGGAGGAAGGCTTGTGCCTCAAGAGGACTTCAGCTCTGCACTGTCCTGCGCCCTCGCTTGGCCGCCTCGCTAAGTGAGTGCTTGGACGTGGCTCGTCCCAAGTGACAAGTGACGTCAAAGACTTAGCACAAAAAAGGAAAATGTGATTTTTATTTTGATTAAACATTAAAGCAATATTTTAGATATTAGCTAAAATAAATTATTAAAATTATTTAACTGGTTTTCTTTTTATATTTTTTATATATTTAATGTGGTTGCTGGAAAACTAAATTATATATGTGGCTCACACTTTATTTCTCACAGACAGCGCTGCTCTCCGCACTCTGCTAGAGGAGGTCTGCAAACTGGGCTCTGAACTCCCAACCTGCCAACGTAAGAAGGAGCTATACAATGCACAGGGGAGGTAAGAAACGAATCAGTTCCTCAAAAACATGACCACTCATTACAGAAGACTGAAGAAGTATCTCAAGAGACCTAACAAGGAGGTAAAATGTGACGTAAATAAGCACAACCTGAAGGCCCAACTGAAACACACCAGGAACTGTCACCTGCCGTTCCTCCAGTGGCTTTCAGCCGGTGGGAACAGAGTCCTGAAGCACCATTCAGAAACACATGCCTGCAGGCCACCCCCAGCAATCCATCCTGGTGACACCTGGGAGTCAGTCGGTGTTGGCAGAGAAAAAAAAAATCAATTGGAAATGACTGGGTCAAGAGAGGACCCCACTACCGGGGGCACCCTCCTCATCACTTAACCTACTGTGTCCCAGGGGCTCTGCCAACAGTGGGCCTAGTGAGTTTCAGATTGAAGGCTGTGAGGCTGGCCCAGCAAGCAGTGCAAGAAGATGGAAAACTTACCTTTGGGAAAAGCCTCAGAATTTGCTAAAATACCCAGACACTGTATATGAGGCAGTTAGTAAATCACACTTTTTGCAATGGAAGGTATTGCTAGGCACGTAATGATACATAAGTTCCTGAGGAAAAACTAAGCATAAACTGTCCACAAGGTTACTTCCTTAAGAAAATACCAGACCCCAGGGGTGGAATGAGCATTAACTTGTTTGTGTATTTTCATGCTGCTTAGGACTTGCTAATTATGACTGTAAATCAAAGTGGCAGACCTTCTAAACCACATATGAAAATAAGACTCATAGTGAGTCATTCGTCACAAACTGGTTGTTGTAACCCTGGCTTGTGCCAGTCAGTGACTCCAAGAACAGCCAAAACACAAGAAGTCAGTAAATACTGATTTCAAGGCTAGCATTAGAACTGTTGGCACTTACTAGAATAATGTGCTTTATGTTGACATGTAGCAACTTAGAAGCTGATGATATACAGTAAGCTGGTAGAAAGTAAGCCATTAAACCAACTAAAGCAAAAATCCTCTTCTGTTCACTTTGCTCACTTGACCGAGTTCAAGCCCATGGGCTTGAGGTTAGTATTTCTGTACACCGTGCACTTGGAACCCTGTCATCTTCCATCTGGAACAGTCACAGCAGCTTCCCCAGAACAGGAAGTTAGTAAGTATTTGTTAACTGGCACGGAAATGAAGTTCAGCAGCTGAAGGCACGGCTGAGGTCCCTGGATGGTTTTAGGAAGAGAGAGCCTTGCAATACTGGGTGGCAGGAAATGCAGACTTGAATTTCCAGACTGGAAAACAGGAGGCAAGGAGTCTTTGAGATTTTTCTAGATCAACGAGCCATTTGAAAATGAGACGAGAGTAAGGTACTTCTTCTCTTAAAGAGGAAAAAGACATCTCCTCTGCCCTGTGGCTCATCCCCCACTTCAGGGAGCCCTGTCTGAGGTCTGGGAGTCGGAAGGTACCTTCCCCAGGAGGGTGAGTGTCTCAGTGGCGCTTGCACCTACAACAAAAGGAGGCCGCTGGCAGCCGACCTGGTCCTAACTGACTTGTTTGCTTTTCTTAACCTGTTGGGTCAGGCAGCCCTGCATTATCTGCCAAACATGCCCCACCCACAGAGTAGAGCAAAGGGTAAGAATAAAGTCCATAAAAGGAAGAGCTGGGACTGCGGTAGAACAAGGTGGTTTCTGGGAGAGACCGCTGCCAGGCAGCCTGCAGCCTGTCCCACACCTGGCTCACCATCTAGGTACTACCTGTATTGAGGCAGGGAAATGAAGGCGAGTTTTTCAGAACTGACACTCATTTTAGGCTGTAGTGTTTCTAACAGGTGTTAGGATAGTGTACTGGGAACTTGGCTGTGATGGAGAGAGGTGAGGAGCATCTGCAACAGAAAGTGGAGAAGGAGTGTGGGAGTGGGCGGGGGAGGGAGTACCAGGGTGTGGGCAACAGAGGGATTGAGCTAGGGATGACATTGTAGCTGCCAGAATCAGTATAATGGTCTGGAATTATGACCTTGTGACCCTCCAAGGTACCTTCCCCCACTAGACACTTGTGAAAGAAAATAACTGGGAGGATACCTGAACTCCAAATCTTTTACTAAGCAGCTGAGTGATGTTTGAGCCTCTTAGATCTCATCCACATCAGGCAGCGGCTGAACAATTGACCGATCAGGTTTCGGCACTTAAATTCTAAGACTGCCATTTTCTCCCACAGGCAAGCGAAGGAGCTTGGTAGCATGAAAGCAAAGGAAGTGGAGAGAAGCGGCCTGTGGGGACAGGCCTTCAGGCACTTCTCCAGGATGCGCCTCTGCAGGAGGTTCGATAAGAAGATGACACAGCAGATGCCGAGTCCAAGTCAGCACCAAGAAGGAGGGCAGGACTCATTGAGAAGACAGGATATATTCACTGGGATAAGTTCTAGAGGAAAGGAAAATTAATCTACTTTCTTCTCCTCTTTAAGGTGAGAGAATAGACAGGCATGTCTTAAAACAGTCTTAACAGGCATATGCTTACAATGTTCTTAGAGTAACTAACAAGCATGAAGAAATTAGATTCAAGTAGCTTCAGGAAATTATGACTGACTTTTCAAACCCTTGATTTTCAAAGATAATAACTGAGAATGTTATCTGGAGAAAAATCCAAGAAAAGACAGTCAAACCTTGTATAGAAGAGAAGGACTGAGCCAACAACCATCGTCAAGCAGTAAAAATACACATTTCACTACCACATCCCGTAACTTCCCCTTCTCATGCCTCAAAACACACAGAAACAACGGCACTGAAATTTGTTCCCAATACTGTCAAACCTTCTTGGTTAGTAAAGTGATTATTTAGAAAAAGGAAAAGACTTGAATGAATGTACCTCCTTGTCCTGTTATAGAAATGACTATTAAAACAGTATAGCATTTTTTGGAAAGGCAATTTATAAAATGATTGGATTAAATGAGCTATGAGTTATAAAAGTGCCGGATCCATGCTAAGCGCACACCTAGAGCCGTACGCACACCGTGCACATTTGTAGAATACTTCCAGTTGCACTGGCCTGACTGCATGTTATATTGTCCTTCTCAACTTCAATTTTTCTTTCAAATCTAGAAAACATAATCTTGGTATAAAAATTATTTAAAAGGAAAAAATACGTTGTACTTTAAATTCTAAACTATAATCAGGATGAACTTCTGTAGTTTATGTATAGAGCACTATGTGTGTTCATGCCTACTAACCCTCACGATTTTCTCCACTTTTCCTCATGAATTGTTCCCTACCCACTCCATTAAAGTACTACAATTATATACATATTCATGTGTGTGTGTATATATATATATTTCTTTTAATTTTTTTAATTGATTTTAGAGAAAAAGGAAGGGAGGGAGGGAGGGAGGAAGGGGGGAGAGATAGACACAGACAGACATCAGTTTTTTGTTCCACTTCTTTATGCCTTCATTAGTTGATTCTTGTACATGCCCTGACCAGGGATCGAACCCACAATCTTGGCATACTACACGATGCCCTAGCCAACTGAGCTACCCAGACAGGGCTGTGTGTGTGTGTGTGTGTGTGTGTGTGTATACACACACATATATACACACATATATATATATTTCTATAGGTGCCACATCTGATGGCTTCATGACAGCTATAATCACCTTTAACTCTTTATGATCATCTTCTCACACTTTTAAATCTAAAATGGCTTTAAGGATCTGTTTACCCTCTGAAAATGTTTGCTAAATTTTATGCCAGGAGAGGAGCAGATACTAATGGGTCTTTAGATAAAAACGCTAAATTCTACTAATGTCAAAGATCAGGCACATTCTTCAACTACTCTCACTACACTCTCAGAGGGCTTTCTCTAGTGATCACACTTAAAATAAAGAACACACACCAGTCTCTACTACCCAGGTAGGGGGAAACGCCCAAACTTACAAAGAGGACAGCCCTGCCTCTGCGGCAGCTCCCAGGCCCACAGGCTGGGCTGCCCCAGCCAGAGGGTTCAGTGTCCTGACAGGAAGGGGGAGCCCACCCCACACAGGGAAGGGTCTAAGGTTAATCATGTTCAACACTATACCTGGAGCCCAGTAGGAAGTAAAAACAAATGACACATGATCCTCTGATCATAAAACAGGTATACAGTAGCTGATTTTTATATTTATCTGAAAGCTTCTAAGTAACATTTTTAACTAATGACATATTGGGTTAGTCAAAAATCCATTTAGTTTTTTTGGTAAAACAAAAACACAGTTTTCATTTTCACTGATAACGTTATTGATTTGGATATTGTGAATACGTTGGCCATCTCCCAAGTGGTATAATGCTGATTGTTCTCAATTAATGTCTCGATTTGATCACTATCGACTGGTCTACCTGACCATGGAACATTGTCCAATGAGAAATCTCCAGTAAAAGTTCACAAACCACTTCTGACACATTCGATCAGTCACAGCACCTTTTCCATATACTGCACAAATCTTTGCGTTTCAGTTGTGTTTTTACCTCTCTTAAAATAATGAAGTATAACAGAGCAAAAATGTTGCATATTTTCTTCCATCTTCAATATTTAAATGGCCACACAGAAATTTACCAATTTTGGTATAAGTTTTTTTAAAATGCACACTGATATGACAGCTGTCAGAATACAGTCTAACAAAATTATTTCGAATGAAGAAAGACAACCAAGTGCTACTGAACCATTGTATGGAAACAAACAAACTTTTTGGCCAACCCAGTAATTAAAGCAAGGGACTCCTGGTTGCCTAGGTGATGATGCCTAGACACAGCACTGGAGGAATTTCTCTACCCAAAGAACTAGCTTTGTATGATGCTGGCCCCATAGTAAAGCTCTGCTGCAGGGGTTCCCAGGCCCTGAGACATTAGGATTGACTAAGAGTTTTAAAATACCAATGGGGGTGAGGGGTTTCAGGGTGCATTCCTTCCCATCAGTACTGCAGGCTCCTCAGGGGACCGCAGTGACAAGCCAGGGTTTGCAACTGCTGGTTCTTACCCTGATTCCATCAATGCCTCAGCAAAGGGGGAGACTATTCCCAGGGCCAGAGTACTCAGCTGCTTGCCAGGGCTTTGGAGAAAGCATCCACCGGACTGAGATGAGGGGCTGGTTATTTCTCCACACTCCAAACAGAAAGATACATGAGCTGCCCCAGTGGAGTTTAGCCAAGGGCTGGGAATGGCTGCTGGAGGGCAGAGTTCACATACTCAACAGGGAGAGCTGAGGTTCCCTTTCTGGAGCTGCAAGCCATGCTTCTACATTTGCAGAGAGCATGGGCTAGGCTGAGACCTGTCTGGGGAAGCCTCTGATTTCTAACATTTTCACCTGGTTAGGAAGCATTTTAGAAGCTAATACTTCTCACCCCAGCTCACGCAGAAGATTAGTGTTGGGAACAGGATAAGAACAGGGTAGATGGAGGGATAAGTGACAAAAAGCTCTCTCAGGAGAGGAAGGTAAATGAATCTATTTTTGCAGTCTTTTCAGGTACATTAAATGTCGGTAACTTTTTCCAAGCCAGGGCCACCATAACTTTCTCCATGAGGTTTTGCACCTTTCACACACAAACACTGTTTTAATGGCTTTCTGTCAAGAGGAAGAATGTGCCCTCTTCCAGCTGGAACAGCGTGGCCAGTGAGCACTCGGCCCCACCCCACTCACTGGCCTGCTGCAGTCCCGGCAGCAACGCCCTCAAGGCCCCTTCGACAAGGTTCTGCAGAAAACAGTCACCCTTACTATTTGTTAAAGTCATGTTGTATTTTTAACCTAGTGGAGTAATCAGCGGCATCACAGACATGACAGCAGACTTCATGATCTTTTTGTCCTTTGTTATTCTTAGCTCAACTTCTACAACTAAGAAGTTTCTTCTGTCATTATAAGAGTGTTACAATTTTTACTCCTCCTCAGCGGGAAATAGGTGGCTCTTCCAGGGCCTCTCACTCTGAATCTGAGGCAGGTCGGCTTGGGAATGTCACTGGGGAAAAAACTCACCAATCTTTCACCAAGAAACAGCAAAAACACCCTATCAGGGGCTCAATGATTAAGAATAAAGGAAGAAAGGAGACTGACCAAAATAGTAATTTGTCCATGTAACTGAGGGTCTAAGTAATGCAGAGAGATTTTTTTTTACTATGTTCCTTTTTAAAGTGAAACTTCCAAAAATTGTAATAAATAAAATGACAGATTTTTAATACTTAACAATGTACCATTCCTACCTATATGAGTCAACAAGATATTATAACCATAAGTTTAATACAATAGCTCTAAAACCTTTTAAAATACACTTCTGCCTATTAACAGAAGTCAATAGTGGAGGTCACGGGTTCTAAATCTGGTGTTCAACTCAGTGAGGTGGTACGTGGCCCTGACGCAGGGTCAGTATCAGAAACATCATCCTGCAGGAGTAAAATTTAGTGTAGGGCAGTGCATTCAGGAACTCAGAACACTAATTAACATTTCAATTCATGTAAGGTTTATAATTTCTAGAGAAAAATCAAATGAGCCAGGAAGTAAATATTGATATTATTAGAATAAATAAAGATGTACCCCCCCAATGCTATATTATCCTAAAATAAGATATCCTTTTCTAGGAGTGCCTCATCTTTCCCCAGACGGGCGAGGCTGCTGACGGCATCTGGCATGTGGTGATGCATGGCTGGAGAGTGGGAAGCACCCAAGTCTGCAACAAAGGAGTAACTGGTTTAGGAGCAAAGCCTATCTCAAATCCAAACAGACACTTCCAGCCTCTTCTAAGACAACTTAGGGCTGCAATCAAGGGCTAAGCACAGGCAGCCCTAAGCCAACAGCAGGTACAGGCTACACTATAGGGAAAGGCCAGTGCCCCCTACTTACCTTTCTCTTTTTGGCCAACTTGCTTGAGTTGTCTGAGCTTTTCTTCTCAGAATCCAGTTTCTTCCCTGCCGATGGCTGTTTGTCCTCTGGTTTCTTCTGGTGGCTGCCCTTCCCAGGTGGCTGGGGCACCCAGGAGAGGAGGTCGAGGGTTATCTTCACCATCAAGCTTTGTGGGGGAGGAGTGTCCCTGAGTGGGGAGAGCAGCTTGGTGTCTTTCAAAGGCACCGGGAGTTTGCCCTTCCTGCGGTCCTCCTGCACCACCACTGCCCGGCGACAGCCACTAGTCCTGCCACTAATGCCACTGTCGTGTGTGGGACCCTGGCTCTGAGTCAGGGGAACGAGGGCCAAATGCTCAGGGCTTCTGTCCTCCACATTGTCATTTGTGGGCTCAGGACCCAAGAGCACCTTTGAGGGGGCCGGGGGCCCACCCCTGTGCTTCTTCTTTTCACTGGGGGTTGGCACGGCTGGCTTAGGCTCTCTGCCGTCTCCAGCACGGGGCCTCCCTTTCGTCTTCACCTTGGGCTTTTCTTTGGAAGGCTGGTCCTTGGATCCATGGGGAGGTCCCGGCTCACTCTCTACCTGCAAGCTGGCCCGAGAGTCCGCTGGGGCAGAGGCCTTGATGGGGTTTTTGGGTTGTTTGGTTCCGACAGTCTGCCTCTGTGGCAGCTCCTGTTGGGCAGGGGACTTCTGACAGCTCCTCTTGCCAGTGTGATGGCCTTCAGGAGGGACCCGTGGGGCTCTGCCGGAGCCTTTGGGGGGAGGATCTTTGGATTCCGAGTGCTCGTGACTAGTGGTGCTACCATCACCACCCTTGCCCTTCTCATCTGGGTGCTGAGGTGGTGGTTCTGCGGTCCCCAGGGCTTCTGGTGGCACTGCTGGCTGGCTGACTTTGGTCAGCCAGTTGTCTAGCTGCCATTTGTTTGTCGTAGGAGGTTCAGGCTAGAAACAAGGAAAAAGAGAAAAGTGCTAACTGACCAAAGGTTAATACAATAACCAATTCTTCCCTTGGTTACTCACCCAATCCTACAGTACTGTCCTGGGAGACATAATTATTCCACACTTAAGATCAGGTCCTTTTTATCCTCCTCAAATTACAGGTGACAATCTATAAGAATTGACTCTTAAACCCATCTTTCAATTTGTTGTGCTACAGGAGTTTTGCTTTAGTAGGTATTGACTAACAATAGACCATTAAGTATTGACCAAAGCAGACCACTGACCTGCTGAGAAATCTTTGCAACATAAATATTTTGTTCTAATGGTAATCACAGTATTAACGCAATTAATATTTTGCTTTAATGGTAATTAAGTTACATAAACACAACTGACACATTTTGGCTCAAAAAATATTCTATCAGAAAATAATAGGAAGCAAACAACATCTAGCAATGCTCAATAAATATTTTTTAAATGAAAAAAAGAAAGAAAGAAAGAAAATAATAGGCAATAAAAGAATTCTTTTTCAAGGATTTTCAGAAGAAAGCTAATGAATAAACTAAGTCTTGGTGATCAGCTATAGTTTTCATGCTTTATCCTTTTCTTTACACACTTTTCAACTAAAAATTACATTCTTCAGACTAGATAGCATTTCTCTTATTTAGTTAAAAACATTATAAGCACTTACCTGTAAAGAGTTTTCAGTATATTAAGATAGATACTGATTTTCAAATTGAACACATTAATAAAAAGAATCAGGTGAGGGCACATTAGATGAGCATCGTCCCATTTGAATTCTTTAAAAATCAAGCATTATGTCTCTTGTCACAGGCAGTGTGAGCTGAAGTGGCCCTACTTTTCTAAGACACACAGGCAGGTTTCAAAGCACACAATTCAGAGCAATGAGATTATAACGGTTACCTGTGCAACTGATTTGGCAAATAAACAGAAGTCCCTGACACCTCCTGTTACCTCAACTGTTGTTTAAATCTTTGCTGTTAACTGATGGTTGATGCATCCCACTCTCTCTCTCTTCAACTAGGTGTCAGGATTTATTAACAGAATGAGACCTTTGCATCTCCAAGTTTCACTGCTGGGTCTCACATCCAGTGGTATACATTGAGACAGTTACTTGAACATTCCTATAGGTGTATGACTGTGCCCATAAATATGCCATATAAAAATATTAGTGTCTAATAGGGTAATCAATGAGTACACTTTTTTAAAGAGCAGCACCTCATTCATGCTGTTTTTCTTTCATCTGACAGGTAGTTTATGGTAATGACTAAAGCACATACACAATGCACCAGAAAGTTAGCTGAAAGATATTCCCCACAGGATTTAACTGATTCAATTATGGATAAGGAGGTCACTCCAGTAGGTGGACAACATTTTACAGGGAAGATTGCTAACAATTTTCCCAAGTGAAATGTCCCAAATATTCAACTCTAAAAATGTATGTGAACTTAATACATACAAGATATATGAATATAATTTAAAGGCTTTCAGGCCAGAAAAAAAGGTAATTAAGTATGATTGAAACAGGATAGAACTAACAGGAACTTTAAGGAACCAGATGAGACCATGCTTCAGCAGAAAGATGGCTATATAACTGCTTTCTTCTGTTCACCCCATGTTGCTGCTTAGAATAGCACATCTCCTTCTCAGTTCCCTTGACCTACACCAGCTCCACACCCAGGCTCGCTTTTGATTTTTCAGAGCAGGGAGGAAGGGAAGAAAGAAAGCACTCTTACGTGCCAAAAATTTTGTCATGGGTAATCTAAAACTGTATTCAATATTCTAACAAGACAGGATGACTGTTAAGGGTGGAGAAAAGATTAGCACACAATACCTACCTGTCAAACACTGTTTCCTGAGAAAGCTTGAGGGTGTGGTAATACTAGTGGTTAACTGGGGACAAAGCAGTGGGAGATACCACGTGACAATCACGTCAGGAACCAGGCCCTCCAAACCCTTTCCTGGGAAAGGTATGGCTACACCTCGCCAGGGCTTCGTGTACAACTGCACTCCAGCCACTGACATGCTACACAGAAAAGTATGTATGTGGGAACCAATGAGAAAGGTTAATTCTGGTAGAGATATTATTTGCCTTTTCTCTCCCAAAACAGGACAGTGTAAGATACATTTAGTAGTCCCTAATGGAACGTCCTGGTTACAGAAATAAAACACATTTTCTTCCACTGCAGTCCTAAAAATGTCCAGAAGGCAGGCATATGGCCCAATTGCACAGTCAAATTGAGTTGGTGTGCCCAGATGGAGGGGAAGGGGTAGGGGCAATCCTTCCTGTGTACTATAAAGATGTAAAATGGATAGAATTCTTTCAAGGTCAGGTATTATTTCACTGTTGGAATGGGGGAAACTTTTACATAAAGGGGCTGATTACAAATAGATTTTAAAATGAATTTTAAGTGTGCAAGTGCTGGACAGGATCGAGATTTGAGCTTTTGTTTCTCCCTCTGCCTTTCCCCATGCCCTGTCCCCAACCCGCCAGGGCTGCAGTAACTCACACATTGCACACTGGAAGTGAAAAAATATGATATATTTTCATTAATCATTTTAATAAATGTTTGACCATATGTCCCTTTCTCTTTCCTAATTTTTCAAATTGGCAACAGTTCACATATTTTAGAATGAATTATGATTTTTGTATAAAAAGCTTTGAGCTATGTACCATATATGCCTACTTTTCTAGTAAAATATCATAGTTGTGAGGGAGTATGCATCCAAGAATTAAAAGAAAAAAGAGTAGCAAAGAAGGAAGGAGAGAAGCAGCATGGTATAGCAGAAATAAAAAGGCTTCAGAGTTAAAGGGCTATGGGTTTGAATCTTCAGTGCTGCTACTTTCTTTACTGGTAAAAAAAAAAGCTATCAACCTTTTAGGGTTGTGGGAGGGTTAAGAGCCTCATAGGCAATCAACCAAAGTCATTAACTACCAAAGAAATAGACAATGAACAGATTAGAAAACTAAGCATATCCTTGAATAACAGAGAACAAAATCATCTTCCCCTTGAATTTACTGTTTTTACTTAAACAGTAAAAAGGTGAGGTGTCCCATATATTTTCAAAAGCTGAGGATTATATTTTGATCCCTTCTATAAAGCAAACACCGAAAGTCTGCTTTTTCCCAAGTTCACACCAGCTCATTTGGCAGGCATGTAACATTTCAGATTCCCATAAGATTACTAGAGTGCTTCATCAAATGAATTTAAAATACAGTCATAAAAAGCCAATTCCTTAGTATTAAAAATAGAATTTAAAAAAGGGTAAAAAAGTAATAACTAGTAACTATGGCCTGTTATGTGTAGAATTCATGTTACTCTCAACTAATATAGGAGATTTACAATAAAGAAACTATTCATTTTAAAAGAAAAGGAAAGTAGTTAAATACCTTTAGGAAAATTAAAGGTTTAAAATCCAGGCAAAAACAAAATATTTCTAGGGAAGTAGAACCTCAGTATAAAACATACAAACCACACCAAGTTAAGACTTGCACAGCAATACAAAAGTACAAATGTGAACCTATTCAGTAAGGTAATTTTTTAAAAAAGTAATGTAGGCTTTTCCCTCCCCACCCTGACCCGCCATCTGTGGTGGAATTGAAGCCAAGATGCAGATTTTTGTGAAAACCCTTACGGGGAAGAACACTCTCAAGGTCAAATTCTCAGGTACAAGAGAAAATGTAAATGCCAAGATAAAGGATAAAGAAGGAATTCCTCCTGATACGTAAAGACTGGTCTTTGCTCGCAAGCCACTGGAAGATTGACGTACTTTGTCTGACTGCAACATTCAAAAGCAGTCCACTCTTCGTCTTGTGTTGAGACTTTGTGGTAGCGCTAAGAAAATGAAGAAGTCTTACACTACTCCCAAGAAGAATATGCATAAGAGAAAGAGGGTTAAGCTGGCTGTCTCAAATACGACATGGTGGATAAGAATGGCAGAATTAGCCGCCTTGACCGAGAGCACCTTCAGGTGAATGCAGTGCCAGCGGCTGTATGGCCAGACACTCTGACAGACGCTACTGGGGTGCATGTTGTCTGCCCAGCTGCTTCAAACAACCCAGATGACAAGTCATTGTATGTCAGTTAATAAAAGACATAAACTAACATTTTAAATAAATAACAATAAAAGAATAAAAATTAAAAATAAAGTAGGATAGGAACATTTATTTATTTTTTATCTGAGTCTCTATTTCAGTAACCTCTTGAGCAAAAAGGCATAAATGTTTCACTAAATCAAATTCCAGATTAATCTTTCTTTAAAATTTCAACTACTGCCATTTCTACTTTATTTGAATATAATCTTATTATTTAGTTGAATTCTGTTCCTTCTATAAGTAACATAAGGAGCATGTTGATTTTTCTTACTGAACCAGGTGAGACACAAAGCAAAAATCTTATAAACATTAACAGTGAACAATCGCATAATTTGTCCACCGGGCATATTCAATATCTTTTTCCCTGGGGCACAGAAAGATTATTTCAATAGCAATTAGTATCACACAAGGAAACAAAGAACCCCCAGAAACAGAGAGTAGTTTCTAAAATCTGAAAGGCACTCCAAGTGCAGTTAATGCTGATCTATGATTATTCACTCCAAAATAATATTTATTGAGCAATTACTCTGGGTCAGTAATAATTCACATCTAACAAAAAATGACACTCAGTCATGCTGTCAGCCTCCCTCGCCCTCAGACATGGCTCTAAGCCTCACTCCGTGATTCCGAGATTGAGCCAGTCACTGCTCTGGTGGAACTAACTGCCTTGCTTTCTAAAGAGCAGACACAAATACTGAGAACTTTAACACTTTCTTAATCAGAAATTTTCATTTTCCAGAATGCCCATCTTAACTATGTGGAATAACTCTCTACACAAGCTGGTCTAGGTCACCCAAAACACCTTCCCTTTTCACCAAGTAGCCTTCTCCAGCATAAGTTTTACATTGCTACTCTAGGTCTCGAGGGCATTTGGCAACCCTATTAGCTGTTACTGAATTTCTTGTGCATCAACAATCCAGCAGGTAGCATAAATCCTGTAGAAAAATGTAGTGCTTGAAATTTTCAATCTCATCTGTTTACCTTTACAGTATTTCCCAAGGGCGGTAACAGGCAAACACAATTATCACTGTTTTACATGGGGCATAGGGTGCAAAGAAACTCAGCCCTGGCAAAATCATTTCACCATCATTTTAATGGCTTTTAGTGAATCAAAAATAGAACCTCTGAAGACTCATTTGTAGTTCATGTTCCTGCCCTTTGCTAAATCAGGCTGCCTCCTTTTGCTTTCCTTAATTTATGCATTCCTGAAATTTCAAAAAGAATCCTCATTAATATTAAAACAGCAGTCTACTAAAAATGACTTTTCTTCTCAAAAGAAGGGAAAAGAAAATGGTGTGCCAACATTCTTAATGAGCTGCCCTTTAAAACACACTAGCAACAACAGAGAAGAACCTATCATTTTAAACAGGAGAGAGAAGACCTCTCTCCCAAACCTCCACTGCCAAACGTTTGGTAAGAAATAAGTAAATAGAAACAGCTGGTTCCGCACAAAGTCAGAGCAGTAAAACACTGCCCCAGGGGACAAAACTACTCAGTCCCATGGTCTGGCCCACAGTGGACTCTAGCCCCAGAATGCTGCCATCTTAAGATGGTCTTTTGGAGGGGACACGGTACCTCAGGAGCCGGGGGTTCATGGGGCTCATTCTCCTCGCTGTCACTTGAGCTGCTCTCACTCTCCGAGTCCGAGGAGCTGTCTGAGTCACTGGTGCTCTCTGACTCTGCACCACTGGAATGTGCTGAAGCCGCTGCTTCTGGAAGCGACTGTGGAGCGCTGCAAAGCAACCAAAAGAGATCATCTGAAGACACCACGCAAGGTGGATTTTTTCCCTCTTTATTTGTTTCCTGCTTTGCTTATTTTTCTGCTACTCAAAAGAAAACGCTTCAGTATTACCAAACATTACTAAATTAGTGTATCGTCCAGTTGACAGAAAGGACTATCAAGGCTCAAAAATCGGCAAAAAAAAAAAAAAAAAAAAAAAAAAAATCCCTTCAAATAGCTCACCTGATAACTTCATAAAAGAGAAGCCCGCTCCTGAAAACATTTCAAACTATACTAATTTCACTTAGATGCTGGGTGCTTTCTATTAGGGGTTGGTAAACCATGTCCTGGGCTGGCTGCCTGTTTTTCTAAATAAAGTTTAATTGGAACACATCCAAACCTATTATTTCATGTATTATCTATGTCTGCTTTCACACTGCAAAAGCAAAGCGGACTAGCTTTAGCACATACTGTATGACCCAAAAAGCCCAAAACATTTACTTTCTGACACTTTAAGTTTGTTGACCCCTGCTACAGGTAATGCAAACAAGTTAATTTAAGAAAGAATAGCAAATACATTAATATCTCCCTCTATATAGAGAAAGTCTATATGAGAACTGTATGGTTGCCAAAGACTATTGAATATAAATGGTGTCGTACCTTTGGAAAGTGACCTCAAAGGCAAGCCAGTCACACTCTTGGGCAGAATTATAAAATAGGCCATTCTTTACAAGTGGTTTAGGATAATCCACAAATATCAGCTGAAGTAGAGATTAACCACTCCAAGTTTCCAAAATAGGACAATAACTCTACATCAGCAGAGAAAACACTGCTGGGCATAAACAGAATTTCAGAATACATCTGAAAACCTTGCCTTTGATGCAATTAGCAAAAGCAGTAAATCTATACCTATACTCTCGAGAGCCTTCAAATTTACCTAAAATATTAAATTTATCAAATAAAACTATATTAGGATAAGTAGAATTTTAAAAATATAACAAATAAAATTACTAGTTGAGGTCATTTTAAAACAAACAAACTATACTATGACATAATTTCCTCATATAAATGCTGCCTCAAGTTTGTGGTCATTTTCACACTGGCAGCTAAAGGGCTTAAGTCAGTGATGAAAAACAGAAGGATCATCACTTTCAGTGTTATTCCTGCCTTTGATTTATCCTCACTTTGTTTTTTCTATTTTCTTTTCCTCCACTTTCAAGTTAGGCTACTCTGTCATATTTAATGAGTCATTATAAGCCACTAGAAATTACTGAACAAAATGGAATATAAATAAGTGAGCAGAGCTTATAGATCCATAAGACCTTGCACAATTACATGAGCTTCCTCCACATTAACTGTAACATCGCATGTACGCGATGGTCTTTATTGCTGAGCTTGTCTCGGAATGGACAACCGCATCTCAAGGGAGTCAAAGAGCTATGGTGCAACTTAACTCTTCTTTGTCTGTAAGGTCAGGCACTGGCAAATTAAATCATTAAATTCAGTACCAGGGGTAGTTCAGATAGTTTCCATTTCCAAAAATTAAAACATAATGTTTTCTAAAACATGGCGAAGCTGTTTACTAAATGAAAACAGTGCCATTTCCATCACACTAAAATGTACTTACTGCCAGTCCATTTACAAAACAACTTAACAGAAAATTCATGACTAAAAAAACAGGCACTATGGAAATTTCAGCTTTATAATTTTTGAAAATACAGCAACTTTTGTCACTTGCAAAGAAACACTGGGCTCTTCTGCATAACTTTTCAAATACTGGTTACATAATACTGATGAAAGTGATGTGGGCTTATTTTAAATTCTCAGGGATTTTAACCACCCAAACTGATAGTTCAGGTGGGTGCAGGGGCTCTTTCTCCTTTACAGAGTTACCCACCCTCCAAGGTTGCTTGAGGCTTCCAAAACATTAAACAGGTACTTTCTTTTAACTGTGATCCTCCCTCTCCTTCCCCATGAAGAAGTTACCAAAGTACTAAATAAGGCTGTGTTTTTTCCATTTTGTAGGAAAATGCAAACGTTTTGTCAGGTGAGGAGAAACCCGCACACGGTACCTTGGTGGTGCAGATGCAGAAGGAGGCTTCTCTGGGGTCTAGGCATTCACAATAAGGGGAAGAAGGACAAGGAAGAGAACAAAAAACAGGTTAGGATAAGCAGATCAGAAATGTTAGACAGATTTAAAAGGATTCCTGGTACTACAGGATGTACAAAACTTACTTGTTCGATCTCACTGTCCTCACTGTCACTGAGCTGAAGGTCATCTTCAAGCATGCTAAAACGGGCAGGGACACAGACACTGCAGAATTTAGAATAATTTCTAATAACTCCTTTTAACATATAAACAGAAAATATGCTTAATGATTAAAATAAGGGATGGGACAGATGAGGACTTCAATTCAAAATGGCAGCATAGGTACAGAGACCACCTCTGTGAATAATCAAATCAAAATTACAACTAAATTATGGAACCACCACCACTCAGAACCATCAAAAATCAAACTGAATGGAAGTCTGAAAACTACGGCAGTAAAGAAAAAACATCCATCCAGACTGAGCCACAGAGCTGGCAGGTGGCTGACATATCTGAGACTCTGTCAACCTAGCTAACACTGTTTGCCCTGCCCTGGAGATTCCCTGAGACTCCATTCCATCCAACTTACATGCCTCACAAACTGTTAACAGAGATTTTTCCATATGAAAGGCTGGCATTGGCTCATGTTTCACAACTTCCTAAATCCTCTCAAACAAGCAACAGGCAGCCTCACTTAGGCCCCTGAACTCAAACCTCTTGCTAATGGCCCCAGGCCTGGCACTAGCAGCAGCCAGCCTAGATTCACAGCTCGGCTTCGATGGGAATTGACAAGTCCAGCACAAGCAGCAGCCATCTCAGACTGCTTTATACCCCAAGCAGTGTGACCCTGGGCAAACCCACTGGGGGCTGACTTTGGCCTGTACTACCCAGGAAACCCCAGCACCTGCGCAGTCAGTGGACAGCTACACACCATGTTGGAGCACCACCACCCTGCCCTCACAGAGCTGATCCTCCACAGAGGGCAGAGGTTGGTGGACAGTGGTCACAGCCAGTCCTCACAGTTGACTGGCCTGGGTAAATCCGTCCCACTGACCTGCCAATAGCAATCCATCTCCACTACAGGAGGAGGGTGTACTCAGTCCACACAAGGGGCACACCTCATGTACCTGGCTTAGGTGATAGGGGAGGCTGTGCCACTGGACACTACAGAACACCTACTACATTAGGCCACACTACCAGGATAGGGAATCATAGCAGCTGTACCTAATACATAGAAACAAACACAAGGAGGCTGCCAAAATGAGGAGACAAAGAAACATGGTCCAAATGAAAAAAACAAATCAAAACTCCAGAAAAAGAACTAAACAAATAGGAGATAAGCAATCTATCAGACACAGAGTTCAAAACACTGGCTATAAAGATGCTTATATTTAGGATATTTAGTGAGAACCTCAACAGCATAAAAAAGATCAATTCAGAAATGAAGGATACACTAATTAAAATAAAGAACAACTTACAGGGAAATGACAGCAGAGTGGATGAACCCAAGAATCAAATCAATAATTTGTCACAGAAGGAAGCAAAAAACCACCAATCAGAACAAAAAGAAAAAAGTATTTAAAAAAAGGAGGATAGTGTGAGCAGACAGTGGGGCAACTTCAGGCATTCCAACATTCTTATCATAGAGGTGCCAGAAGGAAAAGAAAAAGTGTAAGAAATTGGAAATCTACTTGAAAAAATAATGAAAGAAAACTTCCCTAATTTGGTGAAGAAATAGACATGCAAGTCCTGGAAGCACAGAGAGTCCCAAACAAGATGGATGCAAAGAGGCCCACTCTAGGACACACCATAATTAAAATGCCAAAGATTAAAGATAAAGAGACAATCTTAAAAGCAGCAAGGGAAAAGATGTCAGTTACCTACAAGAGTGTTCCCATAAGACTGTCAGCTGATTTCTCAAAGGAAACTTTGAAGGCTAGAAGGGATTGCCAAGACATATTCAAAGTCATGAAGCAGGGACCCACAACCAAGATTGCTCTATCCAGAAACGCTATCATTTAGAATCAAAGGGCAGATAAAAAGGTTCCCAGATAAGAAAAAACTAAAGGAGTTCATCATCATCAAATCATGATTAAATGAAATGTTAAAGAGAATTATGTAACAAAGAGGATCAAAACTATGAACAATAAAGTGGCAATAAATACAGATCTATCAACAACTGAATCTAAAACACAAACTAAGGAAACAAGAAGAACAGAGACAGAATCATGAATACAGAGAGGATTTTGATGGTTGCCAGATGGGAGGGGGTCGTAGGAGAATGAGTGAAGAGGTGAGAGGACTAAGAAGTACAAACAGGTAGTTACAGAATAGCTGTGGAGATGTAAAATACAGTATAGGAAATGGAGAAGCCAAATAACTTACATGCATGACCCATGGACATGAGCAATGCTGTGGGGATTGCCTGAGGGAGTGGGTGGTGCTGGGTGGAGAAGGGCAAAGGGGGAAAATTTGGGACAACTGTAATAGCATAATCAATTAAATATAATCCTCCCCCTGCCAAAAAGGGATGGGATATGTATAGGATTTATTTATTCATCCAATCCTTTATTTCATGGAAATATAAGTTTTACAATTATAACACAGAAACTAGTTCAGTCCAAAGCTCCTTACTATCTCAAAACTGAATCTTTCACACATCTGAACATTAAAGGCAGAACTACCACAAGACAGGGATTTGTTGTCAGCCCGAAGACTGAAGTACCCATGTCCACGTGGTAGGAAGATAGGTAGGTAGGTAGGTAGGTAAGTAGACAGGAAAGGAGGGAGGGAAAAGAAAGGGAACACACTCAAATTATTTCCTTCAATATTCTCTAAGAACTAGAATAAATGATTAGCCATGGAATGAATTAGCAGCAAATGAATGTGTACAATGCTTAGAACACTTAAAAAGTGCTACATATAAATTAAATATATACACAGTATCAGGCAATAGTCACCAGAGAATGCACTTATCCCACACTTTTGTCCAAAGGACATTATTACTATTGAACTTTACTTTTCATACGTACAAAAGTCTCTTTTGTCTGCTTGAACACTGATCAGTGGAAAGAATAGTAATACAAATGATATCATTGTCTAGAAAATGTTTAACCTCATTCTGGTCCCAATAAAAACTCAGTTCACTTCCCCAAAGTTGTATTAATACTCATCTCTAGGTAGTGTGGTTTATGATGAACCTAAATATTAAAAATGAACACTTTCCAATCTGCACATGAACTCACATCTTAGCCCCTTCCTTATCTCTTCCCCTTTACCTTCTTTCATGGGCATGCCTAAATATCAAAGGAATAAATTAGTAAATGCTCCTTCTACCCAGCGGCCCCCCCACCAATTTATGAGCATGAGTATTTCAGGAAATGTTATTAAGTGAAAGTGAAAAAAAAATAAGTCTGCTTCAGTATTATAGATGCTCAAAAAGCAAATTGTATTAGAGGTTACAACCCTTCAGTATTTCTAAAAATACCTCTTCAATAATCTTACCAACTGTTTTTACTGCAAGCCCAATACCTGCCACTGAGACAAACAGGAATCATTATTTTGGCAATCTGTGGTAAAATCACTGTATTTTCTAATAAAAAAAAATTATAAAACTTGGCTCTTTCATAATGACTGTCTGCATGCAGTGTTGTAATTCTTCCAAGAAGTATTTTCACCAACAAATGTATTAAAAAAACATCCTATGTAAGTTTCTTAAAAACATGAAAACAGCTTGTAAATATACATTTCACTTAATATTTATCTAAGGAAAGCTAAGTTCCTATTTTAGCATGGCTAGAAAACACAGCCTTCAGATGCAGGACTTGGCAGAAATCACAATGGTAATATATGGGAAAGTCACCCAACAAGTTTACTGCTAAATAGTGGCTTGGCTGGGGCACACACAAGCAAAAGATAAAAGATATAACTTTGGAATAAATATAAGAGAAAAATCTCACAAAGTGTATTCAGTATTAACCAACAACAACAAAACCACAGTAAATGAACCTCTTTGTGTCTACAGTCACTGGATTTGTTTTGTATGAAACTGATTTGCCTTAATTTCCTGAAACATCAATGGCCATGCAAGTCAACCATGCTTCCCATTGTAAGCAAAGGGCTAAACACCCCGTAGGTTGTTTGCCAAGCTACTGAATGCCTAGCTTCCATGAATAGATTCTCCTAAAGCCAATCACAAAGTATGTGAGATATGTTGAGTAAATCAGAAAGTGTATGTTGTGACTTTTAGCTCTACTTGTTGTTAAGGAATAAAAGGGGCCAAAAAAAAAAAAATGCTGTTTGAGATTCTGAAAATTTCCTCTAGAGAGCATTAAGTAGAGGACAACAAAACAGGCCTCCAGGCACGAAACTTACTGGGGACCTAGCGGCTGAGGGGCAGCGACCACTGGAGGAAGACTGCTGCAGGGTCTCCAAAGAACACAGTCAAAAAGCGATGAATGATACACCAATAAAGTCAAACAAAATCTATTCATCACATGGGTTGTACTAAGCATTTCACGTAATCAAAATTCATGGGTATAATTTATCTGACACAAAAATTAACATGCATGCCACACTGTCAGTGTGTGTCCACTCAGCCAACAGTAATCAGGGACTCCTCCAGAAACCACAGTTTACATCATCAGAGTTGGCAGCTTAACATAAACCAGCAAGCTCATAGTGGGGAGAAGAAATCTGGGTCAAGAGAACCTAAGGCCCAAGGGATGTACTCAACTGTAAGGTTTTCTGAGGCAGTATCAAGTCATTTGTACCTTCTTAATTTCTATATCTAGAACTTGGCAGGTACCCTAAAAACCTGGCTGAATGAAAAGCACCCCTTTTGCTGAAAAAGGAATAGTACCACAAAGTTGCACCCACTCTGTGATCAGAAATTCACATGCACTCCCTTTACTCACAACCCCGTGGGCTGGCTCTGATCATCCCCTCAGGTTCCAAGGATGAGGCAACAGCACAGATCCGCCACCTAACTTGCCTACGATCGTGAAGCTGGTATATGCTAGAGCCAGGATGCATAAGCCATTCCATCTGACCCCATCCCCTTGCTCTGGCCCACACAGGACCCAACGGCTAGAAAGCCTGACTGGTGCAATGGAATCTAAATTCCAGCACCCACAGATAGAAGACTTTAATTTAAAAGAAAATAACTATGAATAAAAAGAGAAAGGACAAATAAATAAAATAGCTATCTTGTTGGAATAAAATAAATTTACTATTTTTCCTTTGCAAAAGTCAATGAAGTTTAAACCTTATATACTTTTTAAACTGGTCAAATAACTCATTTTACTTTCAAATGCTAAGACAAATCAGCTATTTCAAAGCACATGGCACCATTCGCCCTACCTTGGCACTACTCAAGAGGCCAAAGGCTCAGGTAAGGCAACTCTTTGAACCACCATGTAGATCTGACCACATTTTACACTACTGGTTTGGTGAACTTTTTACTTAGAGGTAACAAACAATTCTCAAGCCCCTTTGTACAAATGCATTCTTCTGGCAGCTGTTCCATGAAGCTCAGAGCCAAGCACAGGTTCCGCAGGCACGCTTCAGTGACTCCAAGTCCCACTGTTACTGAGTGAAGACACACAAGACAGGAAGCCTTTCTTCCGTGTCCATGCCTCAGTACTGGCCTTGCCCAAGACTTCACTGCCAATATTTTGTAACAACTCAATTCCAAGCACAAAACTATTTAAATACAATGATTTTTTTGGCTTAACGTTTCCTATCTTTGGGCCATACACTTTATTTGGGAAAGAATAAGTGAAAGCAAGCGCGCAGTAATTAATGAGCCACAATCCTGGTATGAGGTATGCTTAAATGGTAAGTAAAGCAATGTGTTTTAGAAACCACTAATGAATGTGTAAGACTGTATAAACTTGCACAACCTCACACACTTAAAATTTATTTGGGGACAGAAGAGGCAATGGGTTGAGGGAAAGGGAAAAGGGTTGGGTGCCGAAGCAGACACATAATTCCCAAAATTTTAAATTCCATCAGGCTTTGATTCCTTTTTTGATAAAGGGCAGAAACAAGGACTACAAATGCTTTGTAGAGGATGATGGAAGTCTACAAATTATGAAGAGGCTTTCACACACAATAAATAAAAACAACAAAGCAGATCTTAAGCAGCTGTGACACGGCACGGAAGGGGACCTCTCGAATGAGGGCAGTTGGCAGGCAGGGTTGGGACTCGTGGAGAGACAGCTCACGGCAGATTATGCGCTAACAAGATAGAGGGGGATGTCTCAGTGCATGACTTAGTGTAGTGACTGGGCTCCTGGTTGATAAGGTAAAACTGTTGTCACAGGTTTAAAAAATTATTTAAACTCCATGGATGAAGTGAAGATTACCTGAGGTCAAATAAAGATGAAAAAATCACAAGAGTATAAATCAAGGAAAACTTGAAGTTAAAAAATAAGATTAAATCGGTAACTATGACTAATAATATACTAATGCAAAAGTGACATACCCGATGACTAGAAACAAAATCTAGAAAAATTACTGCTGGAAATAATGTTTATTAAATATTGCCTATAGGTAATTAATCCAGTTTATGTGTAATAGTTTTCCTTCCACATCTATTTCAGGTGCTTACTGTTGTATGCCAGGCCCTACTCTAGACCCTATGAATACAACTCTAGGCAGACATAAATACCTGCTTTTGAGGCATTTACTGTCTAGAGCAGCGATTTTCAACTGCTGTCCTGCAAGAAGTTTTAAAACATGCAATACCTGACTATTTTAGTCAGGGGCACTGATCTCTTTTCCCTTAGGCTGTCAAATTTTTAAAAAATGACAACAGTCAACACAAAAATAACCATTTGGTATGAATGAATCAAAATTATACCTTTTTTTGTCAGATCAGCAAAAAATACATTTTTTGGTGTGGGGCAGAATTTTTAGTTTATGTGTGCTGTGAGATGAAAGATCTTGAAAATAGCCGGTCTAGAGAAAGGAGATAAACAGTTAAAAGATATTCTTCCTAAATGGGTAAGAAGCGTATGGAGGGGAATGAAAGTATAAAAGAGAGTGGACAGGCGTGGGGTGCTCTTCCCCAAGGGGCAGGTGGGGAAGATGGTGTGGATAAGGGGATGGCATCCAAGGAGAAGCCTGAAAGGAGGAGGAATTAGGGGGAGAGTATTCAAGGCATAGAACACAGCAAGGAGGCTAATGTGGCCAGAAAGGAAAGTGTGCTCTTAATATGGGGGAGGGGGGAGAAGGGCCGTAGGGGAGAAGGCAAGAGGAGTGGGTTATGGACGGCCTTGGAGGCCTTCGTGGGTAAAGAGAGAGGAGCAGGGGGAGAGGATAAGAGGAAAGGTGCAAGGAGAGAGAAAAAATATGAACTCATGAAGTAAACCACACCTTGCTGGTTTAACAGCCTAGCATCCCAGGGTGGATGAGATGCACAAATCAGTTTAAGCCTAACAGAGACTTAGAAATTTAAAACATATTTTATTCTATCTTTCAATTTATGTTTAAATTAGTCTGGGGTCACTTATGTAGTAAATTAGCAGTTATGATTAAAAGTGAGACTTAAGTGTACCCTTAAGGGCTCCTTTAAAACCAGTTTTACTATGCAAATGAACTACTTCAAAGTAGTCACTTCCAGTAAGAATTATTTCCTGGTATCTTCAAATACCTAACAGCCTGCAGCATAAATTATCAAGCTCCTTTAAAAGTAGCATTCTTTGCTTCCCTCTTACCATTCAGGCTCCAGATCAAATGTCACCTCCTCTGAGAGACCTCTCCTGACCTCCCCACCCAGAATTATCCCCACCACCCAAGGAAACTCCTCTCCCAAGCCTGTCACTATCACATCACCTAGTTAGTATTACAGGTCACCTCATTTAGTTACAAGTTGTGGAAGACAAGAATTTTGTCTTATTGGCCACTGTTTTCCCAAGTACCTAAAGCAGCACTAGGTACACAGCCTGTGTTCAATACTTAGCACTGAATGGATAATGGCAATTTCTGAAAATACCTCCAAGTCACCTAGAGCCAAGCAAGCCCAAAGAATAATTTATATAATTGGAGTCAAAGGCACATTTAAAAATGATGAGAACAATCTTTCTTTTGTAGAACACAGACAGGCTCATTTACTTAACACTTAGCAGTTATACAACAAAATTAACTCTTCTTTTCCATCTTATTTGACTTGTGGTCTAAGGCCAAGTACGGGAGTAGATACTATCCTGAAGGGGTGCTCCCAGAGTAGTACAAGCCACAGCTGTATCATTTGAGAAAGTAATGTGCTTTGCACATTAGGGTGACTTCTACCACCTCCTCCATAATATTTATCAGCAAACAACACTCTAAGTTAGAGGTGCCATTAAAATAAAGGATATAGGCAAAACACTCTCACATGATATAAGCTAACGTTAAAGACAAGACAAAAAGAAGTACCTTGAAAAGGAAAATTATAAATACTTTCCTTGGGCTAAACAAAATTCAGCTCATGCAAAGCTCCAAGATGAATACTTTGAAGATGATCTATTCAGCACATTAGCAGTATTTTTATAATTATTAAAAATATGCTTCTTTCATAGCCTCATCAGAATATGCCTTCGACATTACTCAAGATCCAAGCATGAATTCATGTGTAATGTTAAGTAAAACACCGTCTGCAACAGACACTAGAATACTGTCTAGTAAAGCTGAAAGTCCAAGAATGAAACTGACCATTCCAAGAGACTATAATTCTTCCACGAGCCAGTCACAGCATAGTGCAGATGAGGCAAAGAGGTGAGTCTAGATTTGGGAGCTGTAGTGTTTTCTAAATATTGGTTTAATGTGTCCTAGTGAGTATAATTCTGAAATAAGCAAATTTAAAAAAAAAACTGCACAGAATGATTCTTTTTGTTTGCTTTCATTCAAGAACAGAAATTCTTCAATACTCAAT
Organism: Phyllostomus discolor; assembly: GCF_004126475.2. Taxonomy (NCBI): domain Eukaryota; kingdom Metazoa; phylum Chordata; class Mammalia; order Chiroptera; family Phyllostomidae; genus Phyllostomus; species Phyllostomus discolor. The sequence goes on from NC_040903.2 coordinate 101,308,026, forward strand.
CTTATAAATTTTCATTTTGCAACAGCATGATGAACATTAGTTAATGTAAAAAAAGCTAAATGTCTATTTTCTTTTATTTTATACCTCCGCCTTTTCTCCAGAAAACAAACAAAACACTTAATTTTATCTAAGTTACTAACACAGTTACGAAGACCAATAATCGTGGATCCCAGTCATTTGATCAGATAAGCTGGTGCATCCTCTCCCAGAAATGCCTGGGAGTACATAGGGAGAACTGGTGGGAATGGGATCTCCACTTCCATTCTGTGACGCTGATGATTTAATGTAGACCTACCGATGTATAAACTACCTGAGTGGCACAAATGTTCTTTCCTTGTTTACAGGAGATGAGGGTATGATTTCAGTGACAAATAATTTATAAGCTTTGCACATTAGGGTGACTTCTACCGCTTCCTCCATAATATTTATCAGCAAATAGCACTCTAAGTTAGAGGTGCCATTAAAATAAAGGATACAGGCAAAACACTCTCACATGATATAAGCTAATGTTAAAGACGAGACAAAAAGAAGTACCTTGAAAAGGAAAATTATAAATAATTTCCTTGGGCTAAACAAAATTCAGATGAACTGGTCCAAGTAAGCCACTTCTTCACTTAATTCTAGGACATTTCAGCTGGCATGTGTCCTGATGTGATGACTTTATATTACAATAAACTGAAAGAACAGGGCTTCCTTTGCCAAGATATTTAAAAACCAGTACAGTTTTGAATACAAGTTGAAACCTCAGGCTCATTTAAAAAAGTACCAGACTCTTCCCAGCCTTTACTAACTTTGTGCCATTTCTTCTCATCAAACGTCTGGGATGATCCCAATCCCAGTCTTTACACCCAGATATTTCCTGAAACTTTCCATGTAAGTAAATAAAAATTGCTAACTGCTCTAATGGCTAATTTCTGTCTCTTAGTTTAAATAAGTACTGATGATTTCTGAGACTGATACAAGCAAAATAAAGGAGAGTACTTTCTAGTAAGTGCTTGGCAATTTTGGGGTAAGGGTTGGGAAGGAAAAAGAAAGTTACTAACAATAATACCTATGACATAGTTTCCTAAACGTTAACAGAGAATCCCTTTTGAGACACTGACAAGGGAATTGATACTTGTAAATTGCATCTGGCTGCAGAGAAAGGGAACTAACTGTTCATAATTATATAAAGGGCATAATAACTATATAAACTATAAACTAAACTATATAGTTATTATGTCTATCTCTCTCTCTCACACACACACACACACACACAAAATTTATCCTCTGTAGTACTTTGCCCTGAGAAGCCCACAGATCTAAGCCTTGGAAAAGAGGACCTCTAATGCCAGGACCCCTTGCAGCTGTGTCCAACCCACAGCCCAGGATGGCAGTGAATGCAACCCAACACAAAATCGTAAATTTACTTAAACGTTATGAATTATTTTTTGCGATTCCATGTCATAATGTATTGAATGTGTGGCCCAAGGCAACTCTTCTTCTTTCAGTGTGGCCCAGAGACACCAAAAGGTTGGATACCCCTGCAGAGCAAGGGGTGTCCAACACTTCCTGCCCTAACTTTAGCGGTTAAACAATGCTGACATCCTAGCTAATCACTTATCTGCAGAGCTTGGCAGAAGGAATTGATCACTTGAGAACTAACTAGAGCTTCAATTACAGAAAGTAAAAGCAATGACTCCGCACATACTTCTTTCATGCCTACATCCTTCTACCACCTGGTTAACTACACCCCCCCCCCCCCAAAGTCTGGATAGGTATAAGTTAACACAGATTCTCCACACCTTATTTTCACGCTAGGCCCTTCTGTTCTCCTTCACACATACTATTCCACTTTTCTAAGGATTCCCAAGTACTGGTAGCTTTGAAAGAAAATGCATCATGACCTGGATTTTTAAAACCAAAGTACAAATGACTCTGCAAGTAACATTTTTTTCCTGACATTCAATGTGCATCAGACTATCTCCTGGCACTGTGTGTGCTTCTCACCAGTTAAGTACACGTGAAAGAACCCTAATGCTGACACTAGATCAAATTAACCTGCGAGCACTAAGAGACTCACTGTACTAAATCTAGAACAACGACTGCACTTTACAAATTAATTGGAACAAGGCTTTCCCCTAGTCTCCATAAATGTGATTCCTTAATCCTGGAGATCCATTTCACTGGGCATGTACTGACACCACCGCACTCACCCCCACACAACCACAGCCTCCCACCCACCCAGGTTCAGCACCACTCTCTCCCGGACCACTCTGCCCTTCCTCTTCACCTCCACTGGGCCCTAACTTTCATCCCTCCCCTAAATCAATTAGGAACATGACACAATTATTTTCTAATTAATTTTATATATAGGAAATTAACAGTTTTTGTAAAGAAAACACTACATATGTCACAAGATGTAAGTATATCTGTTAGAAATCTAGGTACCTCTGATTTCAGTAGTTTAACTCACCAGAACTACGCATTTTTCTGAGTAACAAAACTGTCATAGAAAATGGTCTGAGTCCTGAACCTAAGCCTGAAAGCTGATGGAAACGGTTATGGGAGGGTGCACCTTTGACCCGCTGGATCTGAAGCTGCTTCTCAGGCCTAGACCAGACCTCACAGCCTTTCTTCCCCTACTCACAGGCACCCGAGACACCACTGCTTCCCTCCGGTGCTGCTGCCTCCTAATAGAGCTCCTCCTCCCACTCTTACTGCCCAGTGGGAGGCAAGCTCATCAATCTCCCCTTCCTTACTACAGCCAAGGACACTGGCCAGGGCCTTTAATGGTCTAAAGGGCTCTATTACCATCCATTATAAAGAGCACAAGGTGTAAACCTTGGGGAAGTTACCGAGCTTTTACAGAATTATTACACTGGCAGTCCTTGGAGAGGTGGTTCTACTCCCTACCAGCTATCAACTGGCTTAACAAACCTCCTCCTCCTTTAGATGTAACTAATCTAAGTAGATGACTCTAGACTTTCAAAATTTGGGAGCCAGTAAAATTATTTTTTAAGAAAAGGGAAAAAAGAAAAAGGGAAAGAATAACTGACATCCAGTTAAATACTTTTTCTAAAGAGGACAATAAAAACAAGCAAAAACTCACCCTCCGCCATGCCAGTACCACAAATAAAATAGATTTTTATTACACACACACACACACACAAAATCCATCACTTAAACTATAATTAATTTACTTTTTTAAAATTGTATTATATTGTTCCTTTTTTCTTATTTTGCTATGGAGAAATGAAAACACATTGCATCAGGGGAATGGTGGCACTTGGGACCCATGATTTAACTCGGTCCCACATTCAGCCATAGTGAGAAGACAAAATTAACTCTTTACCTCAACTATGCAGTTTAAAAAATATTCAACCCACAGCAATCCCCCCTTCCAAAATACATGGAACAAACGTTATGCCTAGAAAACAGAAGAAAGCTGGAGCTGGAACCTGAAATCCTCTGTCACTACAACTCCATGTTCGTAACTGCTCAGACACTGAAGGAGAGAAGGCTGTTCTCTCCTAGTCTCTCCACATCCCTTCTAGGTGTGTGGAAAGAAGACTATTAGTTCAGTACCATCCAGAAAGGACAAATTGGGTCACAATGCTGATTTAAAAATCTTTATTATGTAGTTTAAACTGTTCTGAAAACCCGAACTATATCTGGACTTACTTGGCCTTAATAAAGAACAGCTGGGCAACAGGACTCATTCTTTAAAACCAGGCCAAAGGGGGGCAGAAATTCCTAAATTGTGCACATCCCCCCAAATTTGTTTCCAAATGCTAAAGCTACTTAAGACTAAAATTTGTAAAGCTAAAATCTTCTATTTTCCTCACTAAATATGTGAATAGCATCTCGAATGCCTTTCTTTTGAGGGAACCCCTAACCAAACTGTCCTATGGTGCCTAAACTTTCAACAGAACTTAATCCAAATATATGAATATGGGTCATTTCTTCCCTCTGCGATACAGCAGGATATTATGAAAGTCATTACTTGAAAGCAGGAAAAAAACAATCCGGGCAATAGATTTACATGGGAAATTACAATGTATTATAAACTTTTAATAAACAAAAGCATTTTACTTACGATGTTCCCTGCTGAGAGTTAGGGTGGGTTTTTGAAGTTGTATCATATTGTTCTGTGGGGAAGGGAAAAGTGGTTAGAGCAGCACAGTGACATAGATGCATGAGATTTTTAGTTACAAACTCTGTTTTTGCTGTCTCCCCTCACCTTTCCATCTGAACACTTAGTATATTTACATTCTGTCATCCAGAGTGCTAAACACTGCACTTGGTATAATCTCACTGTTATTTGTTACTTCTAGAGAGAGTGCTTAAGAAAGCAAAACCCTTAACAGAGCAAAAATACTCTGAAAAGCACTGCTTGCAGCAGGCCGTACCTCACTGCTGGGAACTTCCTATGCCTTGGAGACTTTCCCTGATGTCAGTTGGTGGGGGCTAACATGGAAGCACCACGACAGGGGTGCTCTCCCCGCCCCCAACCTGGTTTGATCTCCTCTATCTACCAGTGATCTGCAAGCACTCCTTTCACAGTCTCTATCCTTGGCCAGCCATGCTGTCCCTCCCACCTGTTCCTCCATTATTCAACAGTCGCAAACATATGTATTCAACAGCTCTGTAGAGACTGCCTAGTAGACAGGATGTTCAAGGCATTTGAGCCTGTCCTCAATGAGCTTACAGTTCATCAAACAGGGTGCAAGTACCTAGAGCCCGGAGCAGTGTGAGATAAAGTATACAAATCAATCATAAACTAACTGTCCCAGGAATCTAGAGAACGGCCCCTCTGTTGGTAATGACTAAAGAAGGCAAATTAAACAGGGAAGAAAATGAACTGTGTCACAAGGAATGGCTGAAATTTTGACAGAATGACTTCTGGTAGGAAGGTAAGGAAGAACTTCAGGCAGATGAGACAATGTGAACAAGGTACCGAGTGACAGGGGTCAAAGGGGCACCTGTGCTGAACAGCATGGAACCCAGGTGGAAATCAGAGTTTGGAGGGCTCTGAATGCTAGGTTGGGAATTTATGACTTTATCTGTTGGGCAATGAGATACCACCAAAGGTGTACCCCGGGGCTCAATAAAGTGATTTCTCAGAAAGATCATCCTGGAGGTACAGCCTAGTACAACCTAGAAGGGAGCAGGAAACGTTAAGTGTGGAGGCAATGGCCAATTAAGAGGCTACTGATTTTGTCTAAGCGTGAGGCAACGAGCATCTGGAACAGAACTCAGGGTGGAATGGAAATATGGGTGCCTTTTAGACAATGGTGAGTGTTCTTGTTCAGAAATGTGATGTGGAGACCCCCGAATATTTGTAATTAATCAGTTTATCCTCATGGTGGCAGCAGCTCTTACATGACAGTTTAAAGTTGCTTCCCCTTCAAGTTAGAAAGCTAGGGCCAGGATGACAAATCAGGGGGGCTAAAATAGCCCCTCTGACCACTCACAGGGACTCCCATACAGTCCTCCTGACAGCCCTGCCATACAGCCCTAAGCTCCACGAGGCTCTAGTCACCCTCCGGCAGCCACAATTTGCACAGGTAGACTTTATTCTCTAGACTTTACAAGACTCCAAAACCTCACAATCACGCTTTAAGATGTTTACATTCTCTGGCTGGGCATACTTTGAGAAACATGTGTCAGTCTCTATCTTTCTGAAAGCTATATCCCCATAAACTCTACGCCCTCTTCACCCAACATACAGCTAGACCCCTTTTGGGTCCAACGAGGCCCCACAAAGGCCACATCCTCATAAAGGCAAACAGGGTTCCACCGCACACTGACAGACAAAGTGGCAGCAGCACAGAAGACCCCAGGGTAAACATCCGTGAGCCAAGATCTACCGGAGACCTGCCGTGTCTGACAACTTCTCATCAGAGCAACAGATAATCGACTCCATAGGCCACGGCGGGACCCACACATACCTAGACAGAAAGCACTTACTAATCCTAGTATGTATTTGCTAGAAGGGGACACCAGTTACAGGATAAAAAGGTCTTTCTAGACCAGGAGTTAGTCACGAAGCTGTGAGTAAGCCAGTGGCAGGCACAGGATCTGCGCGGCTGGCAGCCCTTGCAGGTGGAAGAAGAGCCGCAAACGGCAGCCTGCCCACCGCTGAGCGGGCAGCCCCCCACGCTCGTGCCACTCCACCCATTAGCTATTTTTGGATGGAGATTTCCCAGTCTCCCCAAGAAGCCATTGATTTCTGTTCAGTTTACCTTGCTACTTACACAACACTGTGGCAAGACGGTCAGTCTTATTTCTCTGCATTTGGGGAAAATTTAGTTAGAGTTCCTTGTAAGACCTCATTCAGTATCTCTAGGGCAGAGCACAACACACTTTTTCTGTAACGGTCAGACATGTGTGTGTATTTTTTCCAATTATAATAAACATTTATTTAAAGTGCTGTGACATTGTGATTTATAAGAAATATATATTTGGTTATTCAGATAACTATATTTCTCATATGTATCTAGTCTTTGTCCATAGTTCCTAGTTCACAGCTCCGGAAATCCTCCAGACGAATATATTATACTTTGCCTGCTACACCTTGTAGCTTCATAATAAATACATGAGTAAGGCTGCGTCCCCACAAAACCTTCTTTACAAGAACGAACTGCAGAACAAACTGGGCTCTCAGGTGGAAGTTCGCCCGCCTCTGCTCTATAGGAAGGATGCTCTGTTCATGCTTTTTTCACCTTTTTACTCTTCTCTTGTCTAACTTAAATGATAGAATGATCCAGGGGGAATAATGTAAGTGAGGGAAAAGAATGAGGCAGGGAGATATGAAGGGAGAGTCACCTCCCTGGAACATCTATCTCTACGCTCCCTCTCTCGCCACACGCACACACACACAACCTACTTTGGTCTCCCCGTGATTTGAAGACTGAAACTTCATAGCTTGGGCATTTGCCACACAGTAATAATGAACTAAATGATCACAAATACCCTAGCCAATTTTGTAAGACATAAACTACGTCACATGTATCTGGGATACAAAGACTTTACCAAGGTTACTGATGAAGAGCAAAGTTCAAATTTTTAAGTATTTACAATCAATTAAAGGGGTTCAAAATTGAATTATATGGTGAATACCATATAGAGGGCTAAAGAAGCAATGTGCTGTATTCTTTATGAAGGTTTCTCACTTTTATGTTAAAAAAAAAAAAACAAGAATCACACAAAATATCCCACCCAGTTCTTATACAGGGGTTGGCAAAGGTAGGTTTACAGTTGTTTGTATGGAAAAGTACATGCAGGGTAGGACCACCGTTACAATCACTTTATTAACTCAGAAAACCGTCACTCACAACCTTAATCCTACTTTTGCTCACCCTTGTATACAATTCCTAGATTATACTGCTCTAGAGAGTCTCATTCAAGATATTTATCATGTTTCAGGTAATACCAAATTATATTTGTTAAGGACTTAACTAAGACACTTTCATGAAGTCTTTGCAACAATTTGAAATTCTACCTGAAGAAGAGCTTTACATTTGCTCTCTCTTCCTAGTCTTTCAACACAGAAAGCCCTTATCTCTGCCAGGGCACTTGTCATTAATGTTTTTTTAAAAAAGTATTAAGAGAGGTAAAATCATGCTTTGTTCTCCAGTGCGATAATCAGTTGCATACATTTACTTACTTTGGTTTTGGGTTGCAGAACTGATGTGCTGAGAATCCTAGAAATAAAAAGAAAAATCTCCAGTTATTAAGGCTTATAAATCTAAGGTCGCATCATGTCTAAATCTATTAAATGCTGATAAATATAATTTTTACATATATTAGGTTTTATTGCTTCCCTTCTTTCTTAGAGGCTATTTTTCCTTTGGTACTGAGCAAAGATTTTTAAAAAATAAAGTATATATAATGTTTTACCTCAAAACCAGTAATAATGAATTATCTTTAATAAAAAACTATCATTAGAAAATATCTAGTTAGTAAAGAATCATTAGTAAAGTATCTAATGTGGCAAACACTGGCTTGGGTAGACATAACCTTTTGAAAACAATTATCATGGAAAGGAATAGCTATAATACATTAATAATGTGCATGCACACCAAGCTAGACAGAACACAGACCCAAAGATGATATTGCTACATTCTAAAGGCTATCCTAACATATGATTCCCCGCCAAAAAAGAAAAATAGTAGTGTTTTTATTTTTAATACACTGCTCACAAATACTGCAACAGAAACATGCACGTCTGCTGCTGGTTGGTTTGTCATTAAAGCCAGCACAAGTGTAGCCAGTCATGTTAAACTTTAAGAAAATTTACAAGGTGTGAGTAGTGTAGGATGTCTGTGTGCATGCATGTATGTATGTATGTGTACATATGTGTATGTGCAAACTGTAAACTAGGAATCAGACAACCTGCCTCAATTCTCTACACCTGTGTTTCCCCATTTCTCAGGAGTGACCCTCAAATGAGAGCATTTACTGGAAAGCCCTGAATACCTTCATAAGCTACAAAACCCTTTACAAATATAAGATGTCCTTACTGACATAATTTGGAGAATAAAGTGTTTAAAAGCATTATGGAGTACTTCAGAAGCCAAATTAATTGTGATTTTAACCCAATCACCAAAGATTTCAACGAGTAACAATTGACTAATCTGGCTCACTGCAATACCCAGACTTTTCATTGTGGACGCAGTGCCTGCTACACTTGCAAGGAATTACCTTTGTGGGAAAAGGAAATTTGGTGGGCTCTGCTGTACTAGGGGTATGTATTGCTGTCAAAGGAGGAGGCCATGAATGGGTCATTTCCTGAAAAGAGATTTGGAAAGGGAAGAAAAAATCAGTTACAAATAGAACATTTATTGCTACTTAACTTTTTAAACAATGTAGAATAAATTGATGGTAAATGAAAAGTGAAACCTTAAAAGTTATTTCATTTACTTTTTTAAAAATGCCTACTTAATGGGCTATGTTCGAAAGCTGAAGATTTCCAAAATCAGTTCAAGAAAGAAAAACAAGAGCACAGAACAGGAGGAGTTTTAACACTCTGAATATTATAAAGCGTAAAAATGTGATAGGTATTACCAGAGCTTATGTAACTGAAAACGGAGTCTCTGCCCAATGCTTTCTTTCTCCCTCGGCTTCTTTATTACATTTCCTGGAATTATTTAAGTTCAAAGGAAGAAGAACTTTCCTGTTTGACTTGAGCAAACAAGTAATACAGGTCACTTGTTCCTCTTGGGAGAGGATTTAATGGATTTGACCCTTCCTTGATACACACTATTAGTACACAAGACCTGTTAGGAGGAGAGAGCCTTAAAAAATTAACTTCGCTTTCCATTAACAGAAGTTTAATTTCTATTCCCTCTTCATAGAGGCAAGGTTTCTAAATCTTATAAATTAATGCATTTATCTTGACATAATTTTCTTTCTCAGCACACTCATGAATTATATTTTACTTTGCTAAAAAAAATATCCTTGGAAAACCTATTGCACTTTGTTAAAGGGCTGAAATGGCACTGGAGATCATCAACTCTGACCCTTCCGTTTTGCAGATGCAAAAACTGAGATCCAGCCCTGGCTGGCATAGCTCAGTGGACTGAGCGCGGTCTGGGAACCAAAGTGTCCCAGGTTCGATTCCCAGCCAGGGTACATTCCTGGGTTGCAGGCCAGAACCCCCAGCAACTGCATATTGATGTCTCTGTCTCTCTCTGTCTCTCTCTGTCTCTCTCTCTCTCTCCCTCTCTCTCTCTCCCCCTTCCTTCCCTCCCTAAAAATAAATAAATTAATTAATTAAAAAAAAAACCCCTGAGATCCAAAATGACTGGAGTGGGTGCCCTAGGAAGCAACAATGTGAAATTCTACCTAAAAAACAGCTTTATGTTTGCCCTCCCTTCCAGCAAACAGGCATAAAGACCAGTGGCTGAGAGCACAGAACACAGGTCTCTTGCTTTCCCAGTCTAAGAGAAAAAAATACACTCCCACACATGCAGAGCAAGAGCAGAGCGGACTTTCTGAACACTTTTAACAATCCAATATGGAGTTACTATCAGCCATGACAGTTAAGCCAAGTGCTATGTCAAGACTGAGGTAATGGGGTCAACGGGAACGCCCAAAACCACGCACGTCTGGACACTTGGACAAGGGCTCCATCTAGACACTGATGCGAGTGGGACCTCTGCCCATTGTGGCCTGTAAGAACTCAGAGCCCTGACCACTTGAGGCTGGAGCCTGGCTGAACCTTGGGCCACGCCAGGAGCCCTGCCAGACTTCCAGGCCACCACACGTGTGCTGCCCCTGCAGCAGCCTGGCTTGAGACTGACACTTGCCTCTCTACCTGCAGATGCTGCTAGTGACTAGGAATTTGCTCTGGACACTGGTTCTGCTCACTTCTATGTGTATGTAACTCTACAGGCTTAGTAGGGAGGTATTCTTCAATAAACCTGGCAAGGTGGAAAGATGCCAGCAGGTGTGACTCCTTTCAGGGATGCTTCCTTGCTCATGACACCGCATGTGTCAGACCTACCGGCACATGGGCATAGAGACTGACAGGCAACTCTCTGCCAGCAATCCGATGACCCTACTTCAGGCTTTATTACCTCCTTTCTATAACACACTGTCTATTATAACACTTCATTTTCTTCAAAATACTGACCAACCTCTCTATGACCACAAATCCTTGCAACACCCACTGGTCCTTGCAACAACTGGACACAGAACTCTAGCAGGTTCTTTCCAATCCCAGTCTCAGCCCACATCTTCTCTGGCCTGTTCCTGCAGCCACTCTCTAGGTTGCTGCAGCCCCACAATCAACATAAATGGCCTAACAGAGTAACAAGCAAAGTAACTGATGCTGGGGTTTTTTGAGTAATTTTTATTATAGGTGAAAGTGTCCCCTTATCCAGCCATTGGTTTGGTTCAGTACAAAAGAGAAGTTCTGCACTAAAATGTAAGAGCTCTGGAGCCAAAGCCCCAGACTGGAACCCTAAATCTGACCCTCACCAGCCGTGTGAGCCTGGGCTGTCTGAGCTCTCTGTGCCTCGGTTCTCAGTAACAGGTGGACTGAGACCACTTATTTTAGGAAGAATTAAGGATAATTCACACGAAACACTGGGACACAGGGTGCATACACAGCACTTAAAAAATTAACAGCATTACAACTTTTAATTAAAAGTCTAGCTTTTAAAGAACTTCAATACTGCACCAAACAGAGCTCCTTGCCGTTTTCTTTATCTGACCATTATGATGCTACAGTGTAAAAACATAATTAATTCAGAAGCCATCTGAAAGTACCACCCTTAAATTTTCCAACAATTTCTTTTTGTTTGTTTTTGTTTTTAAAGATTTTGTTTATTTATTTTTAGAGAGGGAAGGGAGGGAGGGAGGGAAGGGGAGAGAGAGAGAGAGAGAGAGAGAGAGAGAGAGAGAGAGAGAGAGAGAAACATCAATGTGCAGTTGCTGGGGGTTATGGCCTGCAACCCAGGCATGTACCCAGGCTGGGAATCAAACCTGCGACACTTTGGTTCGCAGCCCGTGCTCAATCCCAACAATTTCTTTAGAATTTGTTTAAAATTCTGCCCTGGCTGGTGTGGCTCAGTGGACTGATTGCCGGCCTGTGTACCAAAGGATCACTGGTTCGAGTCCCAGTCAGGGCACATGTCTGGGATGCAGGCCAGGGGCCCAGTGGGGATGACCAAGAGGCAACCACACATTGATGTTTCTCTCCCTTTCTTTCTCCCTCTCTTCCTCTCTCTGAAAATAAGTAAGATATTAAAAAAGAATTTGTTTAAAATTCCAATTTCTTCAGAATTCCAATCTATGACTTTTAGTCACCGATTATTCTCAGAAAACATCCACTGTACTCTCAATGCCTAAGGCCGTCCTGGCTACTGAATGAGGCAGTTGGAATGTGCATAAACTCTTTCGGGTCCTGAGTGGTTTGCTGGTAGTCTGAGAGAATTTATGTCCTTTCCTAAATGCCTCGCTTAAGAGAGGGATTTAGGCCTTAAGACAATTGGGACCATAAGAGGAAGCTGCCCAGAATTGCAAAGCCACGAATCTGCTCCCAGCCTTAACAATGACATATCACACCAGGGGGGTAGAAATATGTGGCACTGCCCCAGTCCTGGCCTTCTGGGTGACACAGCTGCTGTCGCTGCTCCACACACCACCTCGCTCATTTTGCTCTAAACACAGTCTAGTTCTTGCTGTTCCGTAACACACTACCCTGTTCCCCTCCCAAGGTTTCTACACTGTTTCCTCTGCTTAGTCATTTGCCTGCTATAATGACTCATACCACTTATCAATATTTGGCATTTTATTATATATTCATCTTCCCCACTATGACATCCATAACAGCAAGGGCTCTGCCTTATTCATATGGCTTCTCCAGTGCCTATTAAAGTATTTGAAGCTTAATGGGTATGCATTGGGTATGAATAAATGAGTGAACAAACAATAGTGTTACCACTCATTGTATCCATGTTGCTGGAATGTTGCACTAAGGTAACACCTACAAGTTCTGCATTATGCCCCCAAGAGACTATACCACCTGAGCTAAGTAAAAATCCTGAGCTATTTTCATTCACCCACTAAGGAGGTCACATTGTCCTGTCTGAACCCTGTGCATGACCAATTCCTAGTTTCCAGCAGTGTCTGTCTGCTATCTTCTTACTCCATCAGGCAGTAGAAGTTATAGGTTACCACTTCCCCTTCATTAAAACACTTCCACCCTTAATATGTCCCCTAGAGAGCCAAACAGTATCTTCCATGATTGATTTTTCTCTTTTAGAAAACTGTTTACTGCCTCTATTGCCCATGAGAAAGATTTATGTTAGGATTCCTGGCAATCTTCATAAATTGCCGGTACAAGGTAAGAACAGGAACCGTGAGGAAGAGGAAAGTATCTGGATCAACATCAGAGAGAGAGAGAGAGAGAGAGAGAGAGAGCGCGCGAGCGTGCAAGAGCACGCTAGATGGACCCTGGAGGTCATCTATTAACCCAGGGCCTTTATTTTAGTAATGAGGAAACTGAGGCCCAGGGAGAACACACAACTTAACTGAAGCTACAGATGGAGGAAAAGGATACAGACTCTAAGAGATCAGCACATCTGGTCTCCCTATTTACAATTTTCAAGTAAAAATAATCACCTGTTGCTTCTATATTAACCATTTACTTCCAAACATTTCTAGGTTAGTAAGAATTCATTAATGTGATGTTGGGTGAGAGGAGAGCGAGGGTGGATGAGTTTATTAAATTGAAAATGCTTGTCTGAAGCTTTGATACCACATCCTAGATAAAGGATTTGACAGCCATATACCAACACACATCAAAACCTAAGAGTAGCGTTAGACATATGCGGAGACAACTGACCTATATTGTTGCATTTATTTTGGAAATAATTATAAAACAAATCACATATAACTTCAGAGAAAATGCTACGGCCATACTTTCTAAGCCATTTGTTGTTGTTATGAATCACCATACCGAAGAATTTCAGAAATATCAGAGGGAGAGCATCAAACAAAACTTGATCAAGATAACTTGTTTATTACTATTTATGCTTACTGGTTAACAAAACTTTCTCATTTTTAGGAGGACAAAGTATGCTTCCTTAGAGGTATTTCTTTCTCAGAAAATCTTAACTACAATATAATGGGACAAAAGACTGTAAAACAAAAATATTTTCCAAACCTCTGGTTAGACACTGCTTTTATAAAAATTTCGTAAGTGAGAAGGTAACGAGTACACTTAATTACTTGTTTCAGCTCCACCTCACTTTACAATGAAAAATTAAAGAAAAAATTGGGTAAGCATATATTTTGAGGAAAAAGAGTAGAGATACAAATTAATAGGCACATGTATCAAATATATTTCTCTATTTCCAAAAACACTAGAAAACTTATAGAAAAAGATAGAGCAAGAGTATCATTAAAATTGACATGGAAGAAAATTAAAAGCTATAGCGGAATGAAAAATAAATAAAACTCTCAATTATTACAATTACTGTAACCAAGTATTAATTTCAACTCTCGATTTCCTAGAAATTAAAGCCAAAATGGGAAACATGAACAGTTTTTACTCTTCTTTTCTGATAAAAAGAAAGCATGCTGATTCAGGAAGGGTAACTCCCCTCCTTCGAACTAAACCCTAGAAAGAACTTGTTGTCCTTGTGAAAGAAAACATGAGTGAACAGGTGACGGGTTCAATGATGTGTTTGCAGGAGCAGCACACTGTTCCTGGTGCACTAGATAAACAAGAGCAAAAAAAAATAAGTCTTCCTTGTAGGTCTAAAAATGTCCATTTGCTTTCTGTTTTTCTTTTTACCTCTTTAAAAATTCATGGTCTTGGCCCTGGACAGGTAGCTCTGTTGGTTAGAGCAACATCGCAATATGCCAAGGCATGATCCCCAGTCAGGACACAGACAAGAATCAACCAATGAATGCATCAATAAGCAGAACAGCTATCAATCAATCAATCTCTCTCCTCTCTCTCTCAACAAGAAAAAATTTAAATAATAAACATATGGTCTCATTGAAGATAGGGCTATACACAGAAGGTGCCACCTACAAACCACCAAGAGGTGTAAATCAAGCCCTCGTTAGCAGCTGATGCTTCCCTTACTGCATCACTGCAGGGAGTTTCCCCTCTGGGAAGTGGGCAACTCTCCCCAGTGTCAACAACCAGCAAAACTTGAGAGAGAGGTCTTGAAACTCTGGTCCAAGTGCCCTGCAGTTTGAAGACATAATTTTTATTTAATAAAATAAAAATTTCATTTTTTAATTAAAAATTTTATATTTAAATTTATATTTATTTAATAAAATCTGTCCAAGAATTCCACTGTGTTTTTAGACTCCATTACTGCTCTGGTAATTTTGCTTTTGGAAGTGTTTGGGGTGGGGAGGGGTGGGGGTTATATAAAAGGGTTTGAAATGGCAACTTTTCACTGAAGTCAAAGTAAATAGACATAAGCCCTCCTACTTAAACATTTCTTCAAGTGAGAAACAATAACAATGAACTCACCTTCAGAATCTCTTCAACACAATGGACTTCACTGGAATAGGTCTGCTGAAAGTGAAAAGGAAGAAGAAAATAAGCACACACAAAAAATACGGTATTAGCAAATGCTGGTATTAACACAGTAATACTCTCATAAATGGCAACACCTCAGGACCCCACCTTGTACCTGCTAAATATTAGGAACTTTACATCCTGGATGAATTAAAATAGAAGAGATTAACCTGACTTAATCATGGGGGAGGGGGTTCTACTGGATACAATAACAGACTAATTATGACCTCCAGGTCAAAAGTTTCCAATGGAAAATACCTTTAGTAAAGAAATTTAGGATCTTCTTAAATCTAGGGGAATTACAAATATAACAAGGTGGAGGCAGAGAGAGATAGAGCAAAACCAGTGTTTCATAGTTCGCTCCTTCAGAGCAACATCCGTCCAGTGAGCCAAGTGAAATGAACACAAAGATGGTGGTGATCTGAATGCCTTAGCATAAGTCTACAGTAAGGAGGCCAACATCCAATTAAGGATAAACTATTTGGTAATATTTTAACTGGCCAAAATATTTGTTTCAAAGCTAAATGTCTCTAGCTGCACTTCAGGTCAGTATTTTGATATGCATAAAAAATATGTACATATGTACACATACTCAATACTTCCCCAGAGAAAGACGCTGTCTTGGTGTTTTGCCCCCAGAGTCTTGGAAAAAGGATCCACTATTTTCACCTCTGCCCTATCCCCTGCTAAACAAATGATGGTTGCTGCTGCCAATACCACCAGAGACACTGGACACTGCCACTGCTACGCAGAAGGCGCTGGCCCTCCTGGTGAGCTTGTTGCGATATCTGACTCACAGCTAGGGGAGATGGAAAAGGTCCTTTTCCCGGCCATTGTTTCTAATTTGAGTGTAATGAAATACAGCGTTGGCTGCTAATTAGAGTTTATAAGCCTGTTTCCTTCATTTTATTCTTTTTTTTATTTTAATTTATTTTTACAGGAAAAAGGAAAAAGAAAGAAAAGAACATATGACATTCACACTGTCCTAGAAGTGACTAATGGACGTGTCAAAATTCAAATGTGATTTGACCTGCCTGAGTCCATTTTTACAAGCACATAAATTTCATGGAATGGGTTTTATTGAAATACTTGCAGTTGGCTATTTTTGAGGTGGGGCCTGGAAGTTAGAAGACACAATCCAGGAATCTCGACTATTGTTTGTATCTGCCGACCCGCATGACCTGCCTTCAGGCATCACGCCTGTCAACAACTGGACCTGCTTACTCCCTCTTGGTTTTCAGAGCCATTAACAGATGCCTAAAATCTGAATCAAACATTAATGTCCAAGCATTTTAGCAGAAATGAATGCTGTTTTGACCTAAGGTTAACATGTAATTATATTCCATGGTCTCACTTTTTCGCATGCATCATTAGGAAAAAGAGCAATTAGAAGCTGAAGGTGAATCAACAGAACAGAGCATATGACTGTAGGGGCTCTGGTCAAACAGTCCCCTCATACTGTCTGTTGCTGGAAGGGGAACCCAATTAAAAAAATCTAGCAATCAATGAAAAAGTGAAGCATGTTGGAATGAGGGCAAAAAAGATTGGTTGCCCACTGCTTCCAAAAGAGTGAGATCGAAAGGCTACAACTTCAGGACACTAAAAGACTTGCTCATCTTCATAATGACTCAACCAGTCAACACTTAGCCAAGACGTGCCATGTCACTAAAAGATTCATTTTTTCCTCAATTTTAATTACATGAGGCTGACACCCCCATGGGTTTGGGGGTGGAGGGACTGAGCAGAGAAGAAAAAGGACCCATGAACATGGATAACATTGGGCAGGGTGGCTAGGTGGAGGTAGAATAGGGTATGGGGGGGGGGACGTTAATGGAAAAAATACAATAAAAAGTAAACTATTAAAAAACAAAATTAATATTTTTATTACATGAGACAAACCAGGACTGAAGACATTTTTCTATAGCTGATTGTTTATTAGTGTCACAGTAAGATACATATTGCTAAACAGTCACCACATGACCTATTAAAAATTCTGAATAAGTTCTTAGGTTCAAGTAATAATTGGTTAATTTACTGTGAACTTTCCTATGAGGTCCATTATAGAAGTGGGACTATTTCAAAGGGGTTTAGGGATGCCATTTCAAATACTTGAGAATACATAATATTAAAAGATCTCTCAGCAGCACTGTTTATAATGGCAAATAACTTGAAATGATCAATGACCAATAATAGCAGTCCAGATAAAAAGCTTTACAGTACACCTAGCAGTATGTTATGCAGATGTAAAACAATAATGTAAATATATGTACATGCATGGAAAAGTGCTAAGACATGTATTTAACTTTTTCTTTAGAAATTTCACACTTACAGAAAAATTTCAGGAATAGTATAAGGAATCCCCACAAACACATCAAATTCCCCAAATGTTGGCATTCTACCACATTTGTTTTATAGTTTTCTCCCCTTCTGCTCACCCACACATCTATACTGAACTGTCTGAAAGTTAGAGAATTAGAGTCAATGTTCCTTTACCCCTAAAGATTTCTGTGTGCTGCAAGGTACATTTAAAACTGCATCTAAAAGAGGGGAGGTAAGGACATAGTCTGTATATTAGAGCCTATTTTATGTCCCATCTACCTCCACTCCTCCCCCAAATCAGAGACTCTTAAACTAGAGTACAGCTACTTCAGATGCGTTTGCAGAGCAAGATCTGGAAGAAGAGGCTGCCTTGTTTAATGAAGTACAACTTGGCTCCTCCAAGTCTGCCCCTGGAAGGGGCAGGGTCAGTTCAAAAAGGGAGGGTCAGTTCAACAAACCCTTGTGGCCTTATCCCTTGCGTAAAATCCACCGTCCCCACTGGTCTCCAGTTGAGCCCTGCCACTCCAGCTCAGGTGCTCCCTTCACACTGTGGCCAAAAAGGAAGCAGTCAGCTTCCCTTAAGTACAGCTGATTTAAGGCTGAAGATCTTCTTCAGTAAGACATCCTCAAAGGATAAGACAGGATAAAAAGGAATAACAAAAGTCTATCCTAGTTACATGAGTCAAGATGCTGTAGGCCATAGGGCACTTACAACTACAAATCTCACTGCTGTCTCCCACTTCAGGAGCCAGGTGCCTAAAGGAGACGGCACTCCCTTCCTGAGGTCCTGTGTGTGGACGGAACCCCAGCAGCGACCTCACTTCCCTAAAGGGGTATGGCCTAAACACAGAGCCATAATTCTATTTTTTTTTAATGACAGCAGCTATTGGGTTAGCCAAAAGTTCATTTGGTTTCTTCCATACGCTGGCTCTAGTAGTGCTTAGTTGTCTTTAACTTCACTTGAAAGAATTTTCTTAGATTGTATTGTGACAGCTGTCATGTCAGCGTGCATTTAAAAAATAACTTATCAAAACTGGTAAATTTTTGTGCAGCTATTTTAATATTGAAAATGAAAGAAGATATGCAACATTTTCAGCATATAATGCTTTACTACTTCAAGAAAGGTAAAAATGCAACTGAAATGCAAAAAAAAAAGATGTATGAAGTGTATGGAGGAAGTGTTGTGACTGAGTGAACGTATCAAAAGTGGTTTGCAAAGTTTCTTGGTACTACTGACATTTTGGCCAAATAATTCTTTGCTGTGGGGGAGTAAGCATTGGAAGGTGTTTAGCAGCACCCCTAGCCTCTACCCACTGGAAGCCAAGAGCAGGAAATAACTAACATACTCAAAATATCCAAATCAATAAACTTACTGGTGAAAATGAAATTATCTGTCTTTTCTTTTATGGAAAAAAACCATGAGGACTGTTTGGCCAATCCAATACTTATTGACTACATATTGAACGTGATAGTGTATTAAGCTCTTTACATGTTATTATCTCCTCCATTTGGTATCATCTATTATAAGATTCGCCATCATTAGCTTGGCACGGGAGAAAGCTACTGCACTGAAGGAACCCATCAACTCTAGATCCGTCCCTCACTACAGAAACTTCAGACCAGGAAAGGCAGCAATGCTGGCTTTGGTCTGATTTCTCACTCCTCTTGGAATAACATTGTGTAATCATAAGGAAATGCGCTGATTCCAAAATAAAATATGTTAGTGAATGTCTTCTAAGCATGGCACAGTTTGTTTTAATAAGCTAAAAAGAACCGGATGGAAGAAATATACCTTACCACTGAGACCAGGAAACTCTCGCAATACTGTGTTTTTAAGTCTCTCAAGTTTCAACAGAGCAGCACTTTTATAACAATGCAATTCACAAAAAGGCTCAGTTATCACCAACCAGAAACTGCAGGGAGCACAAAGGCAGCATGCTGAGGAAGGAAGCCAAAGATCTTGGATTCCAGTTCTGGCCCTGCAATCCTGGATGAGATTCAACTTGTTTGTGACTACTTCCTCGTGGCAGGGAATGTACTGCATTTCCAATCTGAATCGCTTCAGAGGGTTGGTATGAAGGTCAAATGTAAAACCTGAACCATTCCCTGACTCCCTCCCTCCTGAAACTGTGCATGTGCTCCCACAGCCGTATGTACTTTCCTGTCAAAGCACAGCACGTTTTGTGTCTGCTGCATCCAGATTACAAATTCTGTAGAGCAGGGAATGGTGCTGCCTCGCTGAATCACCTCTTACATGCTGCTTGCTGGTCTGTGTTCCATCGCAGAACTCAAAATACAATAGTAAGTTTCCAGTTCCAATTGTTAGAGCTTTAAAGACTTACTAAACACTATTGCTTGTCTGAATTATAAGTTAACATCTTAATTAACAAACTACATGGAAATAAGCACACTAAGGACAAAGAGAAAATTGTTTTTGCATTGTTTTCTCCTTAGAAACATTAAGATACTCTTAGAAACTATTTTCACATATCAGGTTGGCAAAACAAAAAAACAAAGGATTAACAATACTGTATCTGAGAGACAGAGGTGGGAAACAGGCACTCAGTACCTGAGTGGTGGGAACACCCTGGCTAGTGGGAAGGAAAAGTGGCCCAGGCTCTGAAGATAGCAATTTGATGACAGTCACCAATTCTAGTTTCTCATACTCTGACCCAGCAATCTGACTTCTAACACCACCTGCTACATGTACAAAAAGACCTATGTACTAGTTACTCACTTCAGCCTAATTTGAAAATAAAACATACTAGAAACCATCTAAATGCCCATCTATAGGTAACTGGCTGAGAGAACTGTAGTACCTGCAGCTTCCACAGAAATAACTATGCAGCTACAGCAAAGAGGAGGCTCTTCATGGGCTGATTTATCTCTAAGACACTGTTAAGTAGGAGGAAAACAAAACCAAGATGCAGTATGTGCCAGTAATTCTGTAAATGAAAGGGAACAGTAAGAAAAGAACATGTCTGTAGAGTTACTTATTGTGCATAAAATACCACTGGGAATAACACACTAGAAGTCATTTCTAAAAAATTAAACTAGGTGGCTGGGGTGGGGGTAGAATAGGAGGAAGATCTTCACTGTATATCTTTCTATCATTTAATTTCTGAATTATAAAATGCTATCTATTCATAAATAAAAACAAAAGTTAAATTGAGATAAAAAATAGGGATAAAAACTTTCTCAAAATACACCTAACTGTCTTCTGCCACATCCGCTTTATTTTCTATTAGCCTTCCTCTACGCAGTTTTCTACTCCCCAGGACACACCTGTTTGCGTATGCCCCAGTTTCCTACTTGTGCTCTGGACTTGCCCCAGCTAACACTCAGCACGCTGACCTGTTCACAGACCTACAGTCAACTTCCTCGAATGGACGGTGAGGTGCTCCTGGGGGAAACCCATGCTCTCAAAATGTGGCCCCGTGTTTGCTGGCTAGTTCACTCTTATTTCCCAAACTAGACTACATAGTTCTTGAAAGAGAGGGTGTTTTTTTTTTGGGGGGGGGGGAGGATTCTCTTTTGACCAGTCACACTTAAATACTGAGCAGACACATCTGAAACACATAAAGCCTCATAGGATTGTTCCCATCTAGCCTGATCTGTCTCTTTCTCCACCCGCTCCCCCACCTCATACAGACAAAGCCAGACACACAAACGTTTTCTCAAAAATCGTACTAACTGATGGTTCCGAGTCTAAAATAACACTATTAAATTACTTTGTCAACCATAACCAGATTTATAGATACATAAACGTGTATCACTGCTCCTTCTTTGAACACATATGTCTATCAAATTCAAGGGCAAACGATGATGAGGAACCATGTCTAATTCTATATTTCATAGGGTGCCTAGACATTCTTTTCTTCAGAGCTGGGTATAAGGTAAGACTACAGAGTCACAAGAAAAAAACCTTTCCATCAGTTTCTGGATGAGGCTGAAAGAAACTGAAGTCATATGAATCAGATAAACCATTTAATCCATACTTTGTCTGAAAACACCTGAAGATTTTATCCTGGGTTTATTACAGCAGTAATCACAACAGTCCTCTCTGGGCTAGGTGCTGGTTGTCTGTCTCCTGACATCGATGATTTTTAAAAACAAAAAACAGAACCCAGGGGGAGAAAGGGGGAAAGAAAATTACTGAAGCGGTAGGCTAGAGGGATATATACTCTGAGGGAACAATCTAAACTTCAAACTACCCTGGGGATTACTGATTCTATAATAAACACAGAGGAGAGAAAGCAAATAGAGATGGCCTTGCCCTTACGTCTTAATTCTCAGTGAGTAAATTTTCTTTTCTTTTCTTTTCTTTTCTTTTCTTTTCTTTTCTTTTTGGCTTTAATGTTGGATAACAAACAACCAGGTTACTTGCCAGGGTCTATAAAAGGGCCAAAGAGCATTCTGTGAAAAGTACAACTCATTTAATACTATGATGTTATGGTTATAAATCATTTATTTAATCCTATCATCAAAGAGCACCTAAATTTAAGAGACTATTTTGCTTTTCTCTAATCTGTTGAAAACCAGATTCAGCCATTCTTTTTAGGAAAATAAAATAAAAAGGGTTTACTGATTCCACTGGATCTCTGGTAGACTTAATCTTTTCTTTGTCCTGCATTACCTTTGTACGTAAGTTTGGGCTGAAAGTATAGAGAAATTACATCAGACTTACAGGAAAATGCATGTGATAAACTGATTTACTGAAGAAAAGTGAATATGCTTTTAATAACAAAGTTTTGAACAAATATTTAGTCACTCAACAAGTGCCAGTATTCTTTATTTTTTATAAA